>NC_054469.1:232564819-232875143 GCF_017639515.1 Carcharodon carcharias
ATCAACAGAAGCTGGAAGTCCTATCGTTTAACACTGAAGGCTTTGTTAGTTAAGGTTCACAATTATTTCAGGTAGTGTCAAGGAGAATGCATCAATAATGGCCTGAAGACAAGCAGAACGTCTGACTCGAGACTGGTTACACGTCATAATTTATTCCGCTGCCTAAATGGCCACATCTCATTCAAACAGTTACATAATATTTTGTTTCCAAACAACAATAGACTAAATGCCCATTTTAACAGAGCACCAACTCTCCATAATCGTCAACCAGCAAATAAAACTAGATACCATAATTGAGACAAATAAATCCACTTCAGGCATAACCTTCAAATCTGCCCCATTTTACCACCAAATAATTCAAAGTGGAAAAACTATCAGGAAAACTCAAATACTGTAATCTCAAATTAATTATGACCAAGTAGTGTAAGACTTAAGGAGGACCCCAGGCCGTAGGTGAGTGGAGGCAGGATGGGGGTTCCAATGCAAAGGCAGGGAGGTGACTTACAGCAGCCACCACTATGCCCAATGTCAGATCTCTCAGACAAACTGCCCGATAGCTAGGCCACCTCCCCCAGAAGGCAGCTGTGACAAACCCGAGTTTTGCTGTGAGGCCTCCATGTAATCCGAGACACCACTAAATTGCAGTGGGCTAGGAAATAGTGGCTGTCAATTGACTGATCAACGAGCCTAACTGACATCTCATCACCAGAGGTCAGGGATATTTTCTGGCAACAGTCACACTTTGAAAATGGCCAGAAAATTGCGACTTTGAGGATGGTAAATGGTTTGAAAAAAAAAAAAACACCCTCCCACATCAGTCCCTTCCACCTTCGATTTAATCGGGTGAGGTTCTCCGGCTGTCGGGAGACCGACACGGGACCTCTCCCATGATGAAGTGGATCTGGCCACCCTGTATCCCGCTGTGACGTAATGTATTAAATACAGCCCCGTGGCTTTGGCAGTGGGGTTCTCATACCTTCAATGTTGCAAACTAAGCAGGAGTTGGCCACTAGGATAACAACTGATCACCCACAAACTATTAGTGTACCCTTGTCAAGGTTTAAGGTACCTCCTGGCACACTTATAATGGTAACAGTACAGCCTGGGACTGTAGCAAAAGCAGCTGCAACAGACCTGATAATTTTGCATTGAATACCACAAAAGGTATCAGCTCCCCACACTTGAGGATCTGCACATTGCATTGAGTCCCACACATGGTTTCAGGCTGTAATGCTGAAGGAACTTTACTGCCAGTAAATAGATCCCAGACCTGTCTGGGACCAGCACACATTGACCATGCCCCTCAGAGATGGATTTCTCAATTAACAAAAAACTATGGGATCACCACCTGCATGTTATCATGAAGAGGCACTTGCATAAACCCATGTTCAGATGTGATTTAATATGAAATGTCAAAGACTTAAGGCACTCTGGGTTCAGATATCAGGTTAAAAGGAAGAACTTGATTTACTTCCTGCACACAGAGCTCGTTAGCTTCTCTACGGCTCTTAGTACAAATGAGTACAAACAAGTTCTACAGACAATAGCCAGTTTCCCAGGTACCTCCTTTCTTTTAGTTTTGAGGAGCTCTGGGCTTTAGCCACCAAGAATTAAAATCCCACAAGATCCTGGCCCAGACAATGAAGCAGCTTTTGTACTTTTAGGGCTAAAGGCTACTTGGCAGGAGCAGCCTGCCCCAAGGTGACTCTTCTAAGACTTGAAATCCAGGTGAAAGTGTAGCCACCTCAGCCGTTCTCAATCTGAACACCCAATACAATGTGTACACCCAATCTGAACACCCAATACAATGTGTACATCCAATCTGAACACCCAATACAATGTGTACACCCAATCTGAACACCCAATACAATGTGTACACCCAATCTGAACACCCAATACAATGTGTACACCCAATCTGAACACCCAATACAATGTGTACACCCAATCTGAACACCCAATACAATGTGTACACCCAATCTGAACACCCAATACAATGTGTACACCCAATCTGAACACCCAATACAATGTGTACACCCAATCTGAACACCCAATACAATGTGTACACCCAATCTGAACACCCAATACAATGTGTACACCCAATCTGAACACCCAATACAATGAGGCCCCACAAACTGTCGAATAGTCTCCACCGGCAATTCTGTCAGTATTGAGCAAAATGACGATAAACTGCTGCTGAGGTGCAGGGGTGTGACCACAAGCTGAAGACACTCTGACTCCCCTTTCCTGCTCTTGAATTCAGCTGTGAGACCAGTTCTGTCTCAAAGGAAGCCCCGCATTCCTATCATGGTTGGCATCCAGGCCAATGCACCACACACTCCAACCATGCTTAAAGCTGCTTTGAAACCACCAATGTTTCTGGATGCTCTCTCAAGGCTCCAACGCAAGGTCTTATTAAAATAAAAAGACCTCGAACCTAGCAGGGCTAAGCATCAAGGTTCTTTGGGGCTGCAGGCCATACCCAAATCCATCAACTGCAGACAGTTTGCAATTGTCCTACAGTTGCCTGGGGCATTTTTTTCTGCCCCAAGTACACAAACCTTTTGGATCTAGGGATACAGCCGCTAATGTGCTATAGATAATATGTGAAATGCAAGAAATTCCTGACAGACAACACAGCAAGCTAACCATGGCAGCCAATTTGTATGTGGAGATTGAACAAATGGGGTTGTACAAATGAAGATAAGTCAGATCAGCTGAAAAATATAAATAAGCAAACTGCAAAATGCATGTGACAGACAATGGTTTTAATTAGATTTACTGTGCAAGAAAACGTCCGGTTCTTCATTTTCAGTTGTTTATTCTCCCCACCTCAATGATTCATCTCAATCTTCATAGCTGGTGGATGCTGCAGCCCTCTGGTAACTCTCCAAAGTTGGCATTTCAAACATGTACCTAAATAAGTAGCAGCAAGCTATCTTACAGTAGGGACATCAGTTTCATGGAATTCCATTTTCACCCAATGTCTACATATAGACTTTCTAACACATTGGACAGCCATCAGGAGTGGATTCTGTCCCCCCCCCCCACCCCTCACTATCCCAGGTCACTGAGTAACTCCGGGACTCCTACCTCATTGCCACCCCCCACCACCCTCCACTCTTAATTCAGAACAAGCCAAAGAATGAACCCAGGAAGTTCCTACATTTTATGGGCTTATCTTGCACCAGGTAGGGTATTTACTCTCTGTCCTGTTGCAGCATGACATTTTGTTTTCAATTCTTGCTTAAGTTTGCTAAAACCTACAGGAATGTCTTGGGACAGCTTACTAACAATTCGTATTTTTGAAAATATTTTTAGTTTCATTGAAGTTATACGAATATCTTGCATATAACTGCCAGTGTATTAGAAATACATCCAAAAGAAAACATACACCATCTTCATATGCAACTGAAAGGTACATGGTACCAGCTTCTGCAAGATTCACAAAATAGGCAATGGCAGAATAGCAGTTCTACGAACCAGGGTTGAAAACAAACTAAAAATGAAGAACCTCAAGAAAAGTGTAAGTGTTTTCCCCCCCCCGCCATCCCCATCAAAACTGGCAAGTATCGGTGGAAATGAAACAAGTGGCAAATCACTTAGTAAATGAACACATCCAGTCTTACTTTCTGGTTTCTACATGCTTTGCAGAAGCTTGTAGGGATGGAAACTGTGCATCATTATAAATCTCTGGTGGTCCTTGTGATTGTGTTCTTCTCACATTAGCGGATCTGGCTGCAGGTGGTCGATAAACACCGGATGGTTTTGATTCTGGGACTTCTGCAACTGGAGTCACATGTGTGTTAGACAAACTGCAGATAACTTCTGCAAGAGTACAAACATTTCTACATGAACAAAATAACAATGATCCAAGGCAGCAAACTAATCCATGCAGGGTTAGACAACAGGTAAACTGTATGATTTTGTCATGGGGCTCTGTTTAGAAGTCCAGGCATTTTCCTTGAAGTAAAAGAATCAGGGTGACAGTCAACCACTTCAATGGTTCCAACAGCAACACTGAGCCCCTTAAAATTAATTTTCTTACCTTCCTGCTCAGGGAATGATTAGCCACACAGCTAAAACGGGGAGAAAAATGCATCGACAGGAGAAAGGATATCTAACAGTACGGGCAGACTAATGGCATTTCCAGGGCAAAATATCCAATACTTCTCACATTCCTCCTTCACATGCCCACAAACTTTCCTTGATGTTTGAAAACTTGAAACTTTCAGCTCTTTAAACTGCTGGGGCTGGAGTTCCCGTTTTGAGCCCATTCTGCAATTCTGGAGCAAACTGCACCCATTTTGCATCCGCATCTGGTCACAGTTTTAATGCTCCACCTGATGACTGCTCATCAACCTTCTGAGCTAACCGTGTCTGGATAAGTATAGTTACAAACACGGTTTCTGTTAAACAGTCTGTGCTGCTTTAACAATTATTACATGGTCTGAAAGCAAAGGGTACAAAAATCCTTCACACCCAAAACACTAATTGCTGCCAACCATAAAAACGCCAGGAACAGCTGTGCACACATGTTCAGCCCACACTGCGGCCACTGGTGCACACACACATTCTCCCACCAAGATGGTGGCTGCATGACGCTTTGCTCCAGTGCCAGTTTAAGACTGCAGCTTTAATCACTAAACAATATTGATCTTTTGATTATTGGAATGAGGTGGAAAGGCTTTGTGCAGGGAGTTCCTACACAAGCCAGTTAGCTCAGTTGGTAGATTTTGGGACTCAATCCTAGGCTTATTGTTTCAAGCCCACATGAGGTGATATTTTTTCTTAAATATTTTATTCAAAATGCTCTTTTATTTTAAGCAATGGTGGAATTCCACAATTAAGAGCCTATAGTTTTGGTTTCCAAGACCGGCTCTCACCCAAACTCATTGGTTTGCCATTGTAAGAATCCAGCTGATAAAATGGTTGCTCTCTGAGCAGTTCATTGCAAGGGAGAAAGTTAAGACATCAGCTTGCAAAATTATGGATAATTCAGCGACAGAAAGTGGGCTGTATCGAAAAGCTTCTCACTTTAAAAGGGCCTGACACAGAGACTGCATGTGCAGGAAGTGCTCCCCCTAATGTTGTGGTATTCAAACACAGCATTCAAAAATCTGCAGGGATAACTGACTGCATTGTTAAAAATTAGTCTAATTTTAACATAGCACATTAAATAATGTCACAGTACTTTTCAGAGAATTCTAAACTGTTGCCACTAAGAATTTACGAAAATGTTAATTTAGTGGTCTGGAGCAATTGTATGGCTGTGTGTGAATTTCACTGTTTGGTGGATCTGTTAAATTCTCTATATCCAAAGCAATCTTGACACTTACCCACAGTGACAGGTGCTGGCGCTGGTGTTATCTTGTTCCAGGGCCCGACTGTCTTGTCTCCTTCTCTATACAAGATGCTCTCACCATCTTCACCCTGATCTTCTTTCTTCTCATCGTCTTCCTCCTCTCTCTCATCACTGTCAGGTTAGTAACAGCTAGCATTACACTAACTCAATAGTCTGTTCAGATACTTCAAGCAGCTTTAAAATCGATTCACAGGTATAGAATCACATGACCAACAATATGTATAGAATAGCGATAGAATCACAAGATCAGCAATGACAATCTCCTGTTACAATGGGCCCAACAGGTCAAGTGATCATTTACTGTCTTCAGTGACAGTACTGTTTCACACAAACAGTGCCACACATTAGCAGAACAAATGTTTTAATATGTTTGATGTTGGAATGGGAACAGTTTCACAGCTGATAATCCCAAACTGAGTGTTTTACCCAAGAAAAATCCTTCAACCCATCCTTCCTCAACTCTTTGCAATTTTCCTGTCAACACACAAGACAAAATGGTCAACCTACCAAGCTTCTACCTCCCAACTTGAAAGTACGTTGAGAGTAGATTAGGATTAGTCAGATTTTTCCCCTCTGTCGGTGCACTTAGCACCTTCTGGCTATACCAAAGATGAGAAATTAACTATCAGTCAAGGGGAGCACGATTATGTATTTTGCTGCACAGCTTAAATCTGCTCCAATATTCTATCTCTCTTCCCTTTGAAATTACAGGCTTGGGTTATTCAATTTAGGTAAACAAGGAGCATGGTGGATTGACACATTCCAAATCAACTCATTGCTGTTATGCAGGTAGCTTAATTGTAAAAGGATAGGGCACGTTTGTAAGTTAAAACCATCAAGAACAGGCTAAGTTGAAGTAACTTGGACCTCATGGCACGATAAGCTCACTATTTAACAGAGCCCTGGGGGTTATGCTTGAAAAATGGTCAAAAAAATTCAAAGCATCTCCAGATAACCTTTACTAAACATCACTGACATCAGGGCTCATGTCAGACCAGATGCTGACATTGCAGCAGGAAAGGAGGCAGTAGTAATGTTGGATGGGTAATAATAGATAAGAGGAGGTACTCTAAAGGGTAGGCAGTCCCTGCAGTAAAAAAAGTCATTTGTTCCATATGATATGTATCCAAATTTATTAAGAACAGCAAAGGTGGAAATTGCAGAAGATCTGGCAACAACCTTCCCTGGCCATGGGGTAGTGCTAGCTGATTAGAAATGTTACACCCCTGTTTAAAAGGGGGGAGGGGGATAAATCTCTGCTACATACTAAAGGCTTAATGCTGATGGTGGGGAAAAACTCTTAAAAACATTAATCCAGAACAAAATTAAATGGCAGAGAAGTAGAGCCAATAAGTTAGAAGCACAGAGTCATTTGAGGCAAATTGTGTTTGACTAACTTGATTGAGTTGATGTGAAAGGCAGGAGCTGATAAGTCTAGTTCAGTTGATGTGGTGCATGTGGACTTTCAAAAGGTGTGAGACAAAGTACTCCAGACTCATTAGCAAAATTACTTGAAGCAAAAAAAAGGGGCTATGGAGGAAAAAGCAGGGGAGAGGGATTAATTGGTTAGCTCCAGGCACAATGGGGATAAACTGTCTGTGCATTAACCTATTAGGTTACAATATAAAATGAGCTTGACACACAAGACTGACACTAGCCCATCAAGAATCAAAATTTACTTCATACGTTCCTGAATGGTCATCAAGCAAAAAACTGAAACCACATCAATGGCTATATTTTATGCAGTTATAGTTCAAATTTAGTGAAAAGCACTCCTTTAATTGAAAGGCTAGATATTTAATTATTCTTACGCTCACCTGATTTGTAAGGCGTGAATCCTCAGGCCACTGTAATCAACTTCCTTTTGCTCAAACTCCTTCCATTCTTCATCCTCCTAAAAATACACACCAAGATTAGGAACCTTGAACTAAGTTTGTGTAATGGAATACATTGAAAAGCTAAGTCTTATATAAAGCACAGGTTTGTAAAAGCCTCAAAAAAAAAGATTTTGCTGTTATAATGACAACAAAACCAAGAGCGCTCACCATTATTTTGTGAAACTGACAGCAACTTCTGGTATTCGCACATATGTTTTAAAATACGAGATCCAGAAGCTATATCAGTGACTTCCCCACTTGGCCATGGGGTCTGCTGCTGTCCTTGCAGATGGAATTCAACCAGAAATCACTGATTTGACATGAACTTTCACTTTTTAACACCATTAATCTCACTGTAAAAAAACTTTTAAAGACTACAGATTGTTGAATGAGGCTTCGAGTTTTTAAACAGCACACAGTCATAATTACTGTTAAACACCCTCTTTGGCCCTGAAAAACTAATTTTATATTTGTGGAATGTCAACTTTCTCAATTCCAGGCTAAAAAAATTACACATTTAAAAAAAAATGTTTATCGTATTTCCAATTCTACCTTAACACCATGTATATGTATCAATCTTTATTTCATTTCTGAACATTATAAAATGTGAATAAAATCTGGTTACTTCCCGATTTGTTGGCTATGAGAATTCTTCAATGTGATTGGCTCCTTAGCCTGCTTGATGACATCACTGCTGGTGGATGTCAGCAATTTGCTAAAGCGGACACCAGAAAATGTCAAGAAAGATGAAATCCATGCCAGATATTTGTGTGCTGCTTTGAGATCAGTGACCCACACCATAATTTTGCTGCTGACTAAAATCTGAACTGATCCTGATTTTATTTTTCAAAAAGCAAGAGGGTAGGCACCTACAAGAAAGCTAAAAGATTTTTGAATTACCAAGGCTATGCTCTCGTTTTGTCTTTTGCTTTGAAGTGCAAGAACATAAAATTTAGTGACAAAATAAAAGTCATTGAACCTACCAAAGCTCATACTTCTGGAACCCAATATTTCAGATAGCTAACTAATTTGCACCTCTTACTCAGCCATTCTAAACTTAGTTCAAAGTGTAGATTCATGCCTACCCTTGGATCTAAGTGCCAATGGGTCCATGACTCTTTTTGATGTATATTAATGACCTGGACTTGGGTACAGACAGCATAATTTCAAAAAGTTAGCAGATGACTTAAAACTCAAATACACAGTGAACAGTGAAATGTATGAACTGTGAAGATAGTAACAGACCTCAGGAGGGCACAGGCAAAGGTGAAATGGGCAAATAGATGGCAAGTTAAGTTTAAAAGAGAAATAAGAGATACATTTTGCCAAGGCAATAAGTATGAAATGGTACAACTTTAAAAAGGGTGCAGGAGAGAAACCTGTTGGTTCACCACAAATTCTTTGAAGATGTTAGGACAAATTGATAAAGTGTTGAAAAGCTTATGGGTTTTTCAAAGTACAAAAGCAAGAAGTTATGCCAAATCTTAATACATCACTAGTTTGGCCTCAGTTGGAGTATTGTGTCCAATATTGGGCACTACACTTCATGAAGAGCATCAAAACTTTGGAGTAAGTGCAGAGATTTACTAGAATGATACTTGGGTTGAGGGATGAGTTGTATGGAGAGACTTGAATTGCTAGGTTTATTCTCCTGGCCTGGAAATGATTATGGCTTGACTTAGAGTCACTGGAAATTGAAGGGTTTCTACTGGCAGTTAACCAGAGATTTAAGATAACTAGCAAAAGAATCAGAAGGGAAATGAGAATGGATGTTACTAAAAATGACAAGCTGATATGATCAGCGAGTTGGTATGACCTGCAATGCACACAAAAGCAGATTCATACACACAAACATTTGAAAAATGAAAAATCTGCAGAATAATGAGGAAAATATGAAACTACCTGGATAGTTCTTCTAAAGAACTGGTACAGACACAATGGGCAGAATGGCCTTCTTCCACACAATATGATTCTATGACAACACAACTGACTGAGTAAATTCAATGCTTCGTGTTCAATCCATAAAGACAGTTGAAGGATAGAACTGGAGCCAAACTTTTTACATTTATATTTAGAGTTACACATTACAAGCATACACCACCAAACCCAATGTTAGTCTATTTATAAGGGATCAAATGAATGTGCAGCTAATGCCCATCACCTAAATACAATTAACACTAGGTGATGACTGAGAAAATGGAAATTTGAGTCAACTACATTCAAGAGCTAATAAAAACAGAAAATAAGGCAGCACCCATGGAGAAAAACAGTGGCATTTTAGGTCGATGACTCTTCATCAGAACGTTCTGAAATACTTCCAGCATTTTCTGTTTTTATTTCAGATTTCCAGCATCTGCAGTATTTTGTTTTTGTACATTCCAGAGCTAAGAGGTTAGCCAGGTAAAGTTATGTCCATCAGTGGTAGGATCAAAAGGAGTGCGGGATGCACAAGAGGCCAGAGTTGGAGGCATACAGTGTTCTTAAAGGGTTTAGAACTGGACAGGGTTAGAGATATGGAAGGATTGAAAAACAAGGATCAGAACCCATTTGGAGTTGTTGGAGGACAAGGAGGTACATCAGCAAGCACTCGACAGTAGAACTCTGGTTATCGAGTGTGAATCTCAGCTTGATCAACAGATAGAAAGCAGATAGTAGGGACACTCAAATTAGCAGGCTGTGAATAGTGGAGTGTCACAAAGATCAGTGGTTAAAAATTCAAACATTATCCCTAAAAGGTCTGATCAACAGTCAAGATATTTACTATACTCTTTTTTCAAATATCTAAACCATGATGTTTGACAAAAGACTTGTTAATGCTACTCATTAACTCTATTTTAAACAGCTTCTGGAATGATGTAACAGTTGGATAGAATTGTCTGATCACTCATTGACAAAGGGAATGGCCTTCTGAAGTTAGTGAAGGAATGTTTACAAGCAGTTTAAAAATTACTTTTCAATCCTGAAACACTGGAGTAAAAAACTTATTTCAGTACCTCAATGACCAGAATAGGGTATTCAACACAACACTATAGTTTGAAAGTTGGACCAACTATCAGAAATGTTTAGAATATTTCCTCAGGATGTGGGCAATACTGCTAATGCCACATTCATTACCCATCTCCATTTGCACTGTGTGGTGGCAGCAAGCATTCTTCTGAACAGCTGCAGTTTCTATGGCAATGGTACTTCCACAATTCTAATACAACAGGAATTCCAAGATTTTGACCTAATGGTGAAGGCATGCAGTATCATCAGGATGGTGTGAGATGTGTCCCTCTGACATTACTGCACTTGTCCAATGCAGTGATACAGGTTGCAGAGATGGCACCTGTTAAAAGTAAAAGTAATCCCTACAGTTCATCATGCAGACACAATGCACCAGTGAAGGATATAGATTTTAGCAGCACGGTCACTACATCCATACAACTAAGTGATAAGTATTCCAACACGCTGCTTACTTGAGTCACCCTTTGGAGAATAATGAGCCTTTGTCGTACTCTTGTGGCCAGTTTAAATGGGAGTGTCATATGTAAATTGTGGGGTACTCAGTGAAGGTGATGTACTGAAGGGCAGGCAAAGGTTCCTTAAACAGCACCTTCCAAATCCACGGTCACTAGCATCAGAAGGACAAGGGCAGCAGATACATGGGACAGCACCACCTGGAAGTTCCCCTCCAAATCACTCACCATCCTGACTTGGAAATATATCGCCATTCCTTCACTGTCACTGGGTCAAAATCCTGGAATCCCCTTCCTAACAGCACTGTGGATGTACCTACATCACATGGACTGCAGTGGTTCAAGAAGGCAGCTCACCACCACCTTCTCAAGGGCAACTAGGGATGGTCAATAAATGCTGGCCCAGCCAGCAAAGGCCACATCCCATGAATGAATTAAAAAAAAAGATGGGAGTTAGACATTTCCCTGTTAGAGACAGTCAAAACCTGCTTGCATTTGTCAACCTAACTGCTTCAGGTTCTGCTATATAGGCTGGCTTTAGCTGCCTCATTATAGGTACTGTAAACAAGTCAAACATCACAACTCCTGTCCAACAACACGAGGAAAGATGTTCAATATGTTTGTGAACACTGTCCCAAGGAACACATGCCAAGGCTGTGATTACAGGAGAGGCGGGGGCATAGTGGTATTGTCACTGACTAGTATTCCAGAGACCCAGGGTAATGCTCTGGGGACCCAGGTTCAAATCCCACCATAGCAGATGGTGAAGTCTGAATTGGAATGAAATCTGGAATTAAAAGTCTGATGATGACCATGAAACCATTGCCGATTGTCGTAAAAATCCATCTGGTTCATTAATGTCCTTAATCTGCTGTCCTTACCTGGTCTGTGACTCTAGACTCCACGATGCGGTTGACTCTTAAATGCTCTCTGAACAAGGGCAATTAGGGATGGCAATAAATGCTGGCCTAGCAAGCGATGCCCACATCCCACGAATGAAAAAAAACTAAACACCACAACCACCTTCCTTATGCTAGACTCCAGCCACCAGAGGCCGCTCCTATTGACCTTAACTTTGCTAAAGCTTTTTATAGTGCCATACTCAGTCAAATGTCTTGATGAGGGTAACTACTCATCTCTCCACAGACATTCAGCACTTCCATTCAAGCCTGGATCAAGGTTGTGCCAAGGTCTCAAGTCTCAGTTCTGGTAGAGCACAAACCGAATACTGATGAGGTTATTGGTCAGTATGTTACCGGTGCCACTGTACACTGCCAGAACTCATTGACTTTGCTGCATCAATTGCACCCACCAATTTCAAAATTCCCAAATGAAGGGCCCCAAGTTAGCGGGACATTGACTTCTGTAACAGTGAGAACTGCAGAAGACTGCTGATCCAGAGTGTCAACTTGACATCAGTGGCTAAGACACCTGCAAACATGTCAAACTCATCTCTCATATTCAAGTGCTGGATAAACTGTGGTCGAGGCTGCGGATCCTCCTCCTGTCCTTTATCCATCTATCCACCACTATTGACTGAATTACATAGAGTTTACAGCATACACGTTACCCAGTCGAAGTGGTCCATTCCACTCCTGTTCATCTAGCATTACGAGCATAATTTTCTTTTTTCTCCATCAACAGCCAAGAGATTAGTTGGTCAGCTATCACACTGCTGTCGATGCGATCTTGCCTGTGTAAAATGGCTGCCATAACCACTTACACACAGACAACAGTTCACCAGTAACTCATTCTAAATCCACACCTTGATTTCACTTCTTTCCAGCCTGTAAGGACTGTTCCATTCTCGCAGTTTCTTCATGGACATCTTCCATTCAGTGTTTCTGCTATGTTTTCCTTTTTTCGAGACAGGATTCCTTTCCATTGTGAGTGGCAGGACCCTCAACCATGTCTGTCATTTCCCTACTCTTGCCTCTGCCCTTCCCTCAAGGAGTCACCATCCAATTCTCTTTGTCTTCACCTTTCAGCCCATCAACCTCAACATTCAATGGGTCCTTTTTCATATTCCAACCACCTCCACCCTGATGCCACTAGATAAGATTTCTTCCCACCGTCAGCATTCTGAAAGGACCATCCCCTCCACAACACCCTGGCCCATTCTACAATCACCTCCAAAATCCCTCCTGTTCTTGTACAAGGGCAGGAGAGGAAATAGCTGCCTTCCTACTGTACAGAGGAGCAAAGACTTTCCAGATGAAACAACTTGTATTTATTTCAATTTAGCACATTGGAAACATGGTTCACAATGTGGTCTACTGTACACTGGAAAGACCAGAGATTGAGAGATTGCAAAACACCTCTGTTCATTCCACATATGATCTGGAGTTTCCAATCTAACTTTAAATCTCCACACTCTTTAATTTCCTACATTTTTCCAATGAGCTCAATGCAAACTCAAGGATCAGCATCTCATTTTTCCAGACACTTTACAGCCTCCAGACTAAAACATTGAGTCCAACAATTTCAGATAACAACTACTTTCATTTTTGCAGACAGCAGCTGTTGGTAATGATTCTGCTGTTGTCATTTCAGTTCCTTGAGACCCATCATCCATTCTGAAGAAACATTACATACGAAAGAAGTAGGCCATTCAGCCCCTTGAGCCTGCTCCACCATTCAATAAGATCATGGCTGATCTGCATGTGTTGAGTTCCACATTCCGATCTACCCCAATAGCCTTTGATTCCCTTGCCTGACAATCTACCCCCGTCTTTAAAATATTCAATGACCCTGGCTCCATTGCCTTGAAGAAGGAAGTTCCAAAGTGGCACAACCTTCAAAGAAAAAAATTGCTTATCTCTGCCCTAAAAGAGCGACCCTTAACTTTAAAACAGTGGCCTCTAGCTCTGGACTCACCTACAAAAGGAAACATCCTTTCCACGTCCACCTTGTTGAGATCATTCAGGATCTTATATACTTCGTGCAAGTCACCCTCAATCTTCTAAACTCCAGTGGAAACAAGTCCAGTCTGTCTAAACTGTCCTCATATGACAGATCACTCATTCCAGGTACAATCTAGTAAACCTCCTCTGAACCACCTCCAATGCATTTACATTCTTCCTTAAATAAGGAGGCCAAAACAGCCCACTGTTGAATTCTTCATTATAAAGGGTAGCATTCCATTAGCCTTATTTCTTACTTGTACCTGCATTAACTTTGTGACTCATGCACTAGCACACCTAGATCCCTCTGCACGTTAGAATTCGTTCTCCATTTAAGAAATACTCTGCTTTTTTATTCTTTTTGCCAAAGTGAACAGCTTCACTATTTTCCACTTTACATTCCATCTGCCAGATTTTTGCTCACTCACTCAGCCTCTCTATCCACCTGCATCCTCCTTATGTCCTCATTACAACATATTTTCTTAACTTTGCGTCATCTGCAAATTCAGCTACCATGCCTTCACTCCCCTCATCTAAGTCATTGCTATAAATTGTAAAAAGTTGAGGTTCCAGCACAGATCTCTGCACGACTCCACTCATCACATCCTGCCCATCAGACAAAGATCCATTTATGTACACTGTTTTCTGCTAGCCAGCCGATTTTCTATCGACGCTAGTGTGTTACCCCCTACACCATGAGCCTTTATTTTGCGCAATAACGTTTGATGTGGCACCTTATCAAACACCTTCCAGAAATCCAACTACAGCAAATCTGAAGGTTCCCTTTCACCACTGCGCATGTTACTCCTTCAAAAGAACTCCAATAAATTGGTTACACATGATTTCCCTTTCACAAAACCACACTGACTCTTTCCAACTACCTGGAGTGCCCAATTGCAGCATGCTTAATCATCAATTCTAACACATTGTCCATGATAGACATCAAGCCAACTGGCCTATTGTTTCCTGCCTCCCTCCCCTCTTGAATAGAGGGGTTAGAATTGCTACTTTCCTGTCTGATGGAACCTTTCGAGAATCTAGTGAATTTTGGAGAACAGCAACGCATCTGCTAGCTCATTAGCCACCTCTAATAAGGCGCTAGGATGAAGTCCATCAGGACCCAGAGACTTATTAGCCTGCAGTTCCATCAGTTTGCTCAGCACTGCTTCCCTAGTGATTGTAATTTCACCAAATTTCCTTCTTCCTTCCACCTCCTGATTTACAACTATTTCTGGAATGTTTTTTGTATCCTCAATAGAGAAGACAGAAGCAAAATACTTGTTAATTTCACCCATTTCCTTATTATCCACTATTAACTCATGCTTTCTCTAGAAGACCAACACTCACTTTACTTACTCTTTTTCTTTCCAAATACTTATAGAAACTCTTGCTATCCATTTTTACATTTCTGGCTAGCTTCCCCTCATGCTAATATTTTTCTCCTGATTAACCTTTTAGTCATTCTCTGCCATTCTTCACATTCTGACCATCATCTGATCTGCCATTCATCTTTGCACAGTTATATGCTTTTTTCTTAAGTCGCTGGGCTAGTAACTCAGAGACCCAGGATAAAGCTCTGGAGACCTGGGTTTGTGTCCTGCAACGGCAGATGTGGAATTTGAATTCAATAAAAGTCAGCAATTAAAAAAGTCTAATGATGATCATGAAACCATTGCCAATTGTTGTAAAAACCCATCTGGTTCACTAATGTCCTTTAGGGGAGGAAATCTGCCATCCTCACCTGGTCTAGCCTACATGTGACTCCAGACCCACAGCAATGTGGTTGACTGTTGGTCTTCTAGAGAAAGCATGAGTTAATAGTGGATAAGGAAATGGGTGAAATTAACAAGTATTTTGCTTCTGTCTTCTCTATTGAGGATACAAAAAACATGTGGGTCCGTCCTCCCCTTAGAATTTTCTTTAAAATAGGAATATAATTATTCTGAGTATTCTGAACTATCCCCTTAAATGTCTGCCACTGCTTTATCGATCTGTTCTCTAAGCCAGTATTTTATTCATTAATGGGATGTGGGTGTCGCTGGCCAGGCCAGCATTTATTGCCCATCCCTAATTGCTCTCGAGGTGGTGGTGGTGATAAACTGCCTTCTTGAACCACTGCAGTCCTTGTAGTGTAGGTACATCCACTGTGCTGTTAGGGAGGGAGTTCTAGGATTTTCACCCAGCAACAGTGAAGGAATGACAATATATTTCCAGGTGGAGATGGTGAGTGGCTCAGGGGAACTTGTGGCTGGTGGTGTTCCCACGTGTCTGCTGCCTTTGTCCTTCTAGGTGATAGTGGTCATGGGTTTGGATGGTGCTATCTAAGGGGGCTTGGTGAGTTTCTGCAGTGTACCTTAAAGATGGTACACACTGCTGCCGATGTGCTTCGGTGGCAGAGGCAGTGAATATTTGTGGATGGGGTGCCAATCAAGGAGGCTCTTTTGTCCTGAATGGTATCAAGGTTCTTGAGTGTTGTTGGAGCTGCACTCATACAGGCAAATGGAGGATATTCCATCACACTCTTGACTTGTGCCTTGGAGATGGTGGACAGACTTTAGGGAGTCAGGTGGTGAGTTACTCACTGCAGGGCCCCTAGCCTCTGACCAGCTCTTGTAGCCACAGTATTTGTATGGCTAGTCCAGTTCAGTTTATGGTCAATGGTAACCCCCTGGGTTTTGGTACTGGTGGATTCAGCAATGGTAATGCTCTTGAACGTCAAGGGGTGATAGTTAGATTCTCTCTTGTTGGACATCGCCTGGCACTTGTGTGGCACAAATGTTACTTATCAATTGTCAGCCCAAGCCTGGATATTGTCTACGGCTTGCTGCATTTGGACCTGAACAGCTTCAGTAGCTGAGTCATCGCAAATGGTGAACATTGTGCAATCAACAGCAAACATCCCCACTTCTAACCTTATGATGGAAGGAAGGTCATTGATGAATCAGGTGAAGATGGTTGGGCCTAGGACACTGCCCAGAACACCTGCAGTGATGCCCTGGGGCTGAGATGATTGGCCTCCAACGACCACAACCATCCTTTATGCTAAGTATGACTCCAACCAGCGGAGAGTTTTCTCCCCCGATTCTCAATAACTTGTCTGGCTAGGGCTCCCAGTTCACTTCAGCTAGCTCAGCTTTCATGTCCACATAATTACCCTTAAGTTTAAATACTAGCCTTAGACCCGCCATTCTCCCTTTCAAACTGGATGTAAAATTCAATCATTGCGGTCGCTGCTACCTAGGGGTGCCTTTACTGAGGTCATTAATTAATCCTGTCACATTACACAATACCAAGTCTAATATAACCTGCTCTCTGATTAGTTCCAGAACGTGCTGCTCTAAAAAACTCTCTCAAAAGCATTCTATGAATTCCTCATCCAGGCTACTGCTGCCAATCTGATTTTTCCAGTTCTTATATAGATTAAAATCATCCATGATTATTGATGTCCCTTTATCACAAGCACCCAATACTACTTCTTGTATACTTTGACCTACATAACAGCTGCTGTTAGGGGGTCTGTTGACCACTCCCACTAGAGACATCTTTCCCCTACTATTCCTCATCTCCACCCAAACCGATTCTACATCCTGATGTCCTGCGCCAAGGTCATCTCTAACTATTAAACCAATACCATCCTTGATTAACAGTGCTTACCTCCCATCCCTTTAACTAGCTTCCTATTCTTCTTGAATGTCATATACCCCTCAATATTCAGGACCCAACCCTAGTCATCCAGCAGACACGTCTCCGCAATGGCTATCAGACCATATTTATTTACTTCAATGTGTGCCATCAATTCATTCACTTTATTATGAATGCTACGTGCATTCAGGTTAAGCCTTTAGTTTTCTCTCCTCAGTTCTCTCTGCAGAGATGCTGCCAGACCGGAGTATTGCCAGTCTTTTATGTTTCATTTCTCATCTTTTGTTTCTTTCCTTGTACCACGCTGTTATTTAATCACTCCAGCGTTCTACCCTCAGACCCTCCATTTTGTTCTCCCCCCACCATTGCCCATCACTGTACATCCTCTGTTACACCTCTTTTTCCAGTACTGACGAGGACTTATGAAATAGGACTAGGCCGTATGTTTCCTTGAGACTCCCGCCATTCATTAAGATCATGGCTGATCTTTGACCACAATTCCACTTTCCCCCTTGACCCTCAAAATCCCTCAGTCTTGAATACACTTAACAACTGAGCTTCCACAGCTCTCTGGGGTACAGGATTTCAAAGATGCAGAAATGAAGAAATCCGTCATCTCAGAGTTAAATAATCACCGCTTTATCCTGAGACTGCCTACCCTCCCCACCGTTCTAGCTTCTCAAGCCAGGAGAACAGCCTTTCAGCATCAACCAAACCCATTCAATCTTATCGGTTACAATGACACAGAGATCACCCATCATTCTAACCAATTCCACTGACACTGCCTGGCCAGGTGAGTATTTCCTGCTTCTACCTTATTCTATGTCGAAATTCATTGCAATATGAGGTTCTATATAAATGCAAGTCTCTGTGATAGTTCAAGTGATAACAATGCTCACCAGCCAGAGCAGTGACTCATAGTGGAGCGACAGAGCTTTACTCCCCAATGCAGTGACCCATAGTGGAGCGCCAGAGCTTTACTCCTACCTGGAGATGGGACCACTTGTGCTACTTAAACCAGCAGGTTTTCCTGTGTAGCACATTCTCTGGATTGATGCCTGGTCCTGGCATGCTCTTTAACACTACTGAACCAGCAGTCTTCCAGATTATTCAGTACCTTAGCAGTGAGATATAATCCAGGCCACAAAGCCACAGATTGTGGCTGTAAAATAATTCTGCTTCTGGTGGCTCAGTGTATCAGGAATGGACAGTTTTCAGCTACTAAACTGTCCCACTTGGCACTACAGAAATGTCACACTATGAGATGGAGGGTGCCCACAATATGGAAGCAAGACTACAATGAGCAAATACAATACAAGCTTTATGACATGCACAAGATTAGTTGACTATTAAAAAAATAATCAATCCCAGTTAGAAACCATAGTACAACGAGAGACAATGTCCCCCTTGTTTCAGCACCTACTAAAACGAAGTTCACTCTGTCCTAACCAATTTTTAAAAAGCGCAGTAGGAAAATGAAGATGCAAAGAAATGTTTGCTTAAATAGCAGATTATAAACCTAACCAATGTAGCTCAATGCAAATTATATTGCAGTATTCCATTTATCGTGGTCAAAGCACCAAGCCGATTCACAAGAGCTTTATCCACCTAAATTGATACCAAGCTACATTAGGAGATAACAGGACAGGTTTGGTCAGAGGTAGGTTTTTAAGAGGTAGCATAAAGGAGAGGTCGAACTTAGAGCTGAGACAGTTGAATCATGGCTACTAAAGATGGAGTGAAGGAATACAGGTGTGTACAGCAGGCCAGAAACGTAGCATAAAGATGGAAAGCCTACTTCATCGATCCACAGGCCAAGGGCTGGCCTGTTCCTCCATTAACTCATGTGGACCTTTCTGTTTCATCGCCCCAGGCCTACTTTCTACTTCCCCCATCTTAGGAGACCTCTTGCTTCCTTTTCACCCCTTAAATGAAGTGCCCTTGTCTAAATGCCCTAGTGACTCCACCCAACCTTTCACGACTGGTGGTCCCTGCTCTGTTTCCCACCCAAACCACCAGACCAATAGCCTTTTGCTCCAACCCCACCCCTGCCAGAGCATTTTCCTCTAAGAGGCCCCTTCCCTAATTATCCCCGCTATCCGCATAATCCAGCGGCTTTCCTCTAATTCATCCCCACCAAACAAACCTCCAATGGCCCCCAAAACCAGAGGTCACCTTTTAAACCCCACAAACGTCCGAAACCAGGGACCCTCTAATTCTACCCCTACAAGGTCCCCCCCGAATTCCTGTCAGAAGAATCCTCACTTTGTTTATCCATCACCCCAATCCTAAACCTCCCTGCCCCATGCAGAAACCAGAGAATCTACTCCACTTCTCCCGACCTCTCCTCTCAATCTTCACCCCCACCCTAAACCAGGGAACTAATTGCTCCCCACCAACTCTTTTCCAAAGACTAGGGGATAATGCACCCCACCCCCCCCACCCACCCCCACGACAATCCATGCCAGGACAGGGGAACACCCTTCAATCACCACCCCCAGACAAGAAGAAAATCTCCCCCAAATCACAAACCTGGCCCGTGGATGGGGGAGAAATCCCCCCCCAAATCCCAATGCATCCTACCCACTCCTGTCCTTACGAGGTTGGGGGGGGTGGATACCCCAACACCCCAAAATCCCCAGCCTTGAATAGGGGGAATTCCACCACCCCCAATCCCTGGATCATTGGAGGGGAGAAGCCCCTCCCTTCCGATCCCCATCTCTGCGTTTGGGGCAGAGGGAGAATCCCCCACCCAGGGGGAAATCCCCTCAGCCCCCAATCCCCAGGCTCGGGGGGGGGGGGGGGGGGGGGGGTAGAGAAACACTTGCCCCAATCCCCACCCCGGGGTTAGGGATGGGGAAGGGGGAATCCCTTTCCCCTCAATCCCCCAACCACCCCCGGACTCTCTTCTACTTCCTCCCCCTCTAATTAACCCTCTAAACCCCCGCGGCCCCTCCCAATCCCCGCCGGCTCGAACTCCCCACTCGATCTCGCGGCTCATCGCCCCCCCCCCGCCCCCCCCCCACCTCCTCCCTCCCGATTCACCTCCCACCGCCCTTGCTGCCGGTCACTGCGGCCTCCCCTCCCCTCCATCCTCCTCTTACCCTGACCCGCTCCTGCTGGGGATCCTGACACTCGCCCTTCGTCACCCGCTCCTTCTCCTTCTTCACCTTCTTGGCCAGTCCGGGGACCGTTAGCGGCGCGGCTTCGGCAGGAGGCGCCACCGGCGTGAGGGAGACGTCGACGGGCGGGGGTGGGTCAGGTGCCGGGGCGGGGGCCGAGGCCGAGGCCGAAGCCGAGGCTGAGGCTGAGGCCGGGGCGGGGGCCTGGGCCTGGGCCTGGGCCGGGGCCGGGGCCGGGGCGGGGGCCGGGGCCTGAGCCTGGGCCTGGGCCTGGGCCTGGGCCTGGGCCTGGGCCTCAGGCGGCACCGCGGCTTTGGCCGGCCCGGCGGGAACCGCCGCCTTGGCCACTTTGGTTTTGTCTTTCTTCTTCTTCTTGTCCCTTTTGGCGAAGAAATCGTCGAGGCTCTTGTCGTCCCGCTCGGCCATACTGGGCTGCCGGGGGTGGAGAGAGGGCGGGGAAGGGGGGGACTGGGGGGGTGGTTGGAGCTGGAGGCGCCGCCGCGGTGACTATGGCGATGGAGCCACGGGCCCGGCCGCTTCACACATGCCGCCTCGGTGCAACCGAACCTGCTGAGCGGAACCGGAAACACCGCCGCGAAATGACCGACAGGACCCACAGCCAATCAGGAGCGGCCGTTTGTGCAGTGACATCCCGCCCCCCCCCCACCCCCCGCGTGGCAGCGGAAAGGGCGAGGCTGCACTGCCAGCAGGTTCGGGTGCAGCGATGGCCTCAGAGTGGGGGCGGGGGGCGGGGGGCAGGGGGGGCACTGACAGAGCTTTGGATATACCTCAGGGTGGGGAAGGGAGGACCATTGGTGAGAGCAGAGTCTCCCCCGTCACTCTCCCCCCTCCCCTGTCACCCCCCCCCGTCACTCTCCCCCCTCCCCTGTCACCCCTCCCCCGTCACTCTCCCCCCTCCCCCGTCACTCTCCCCCCTCCCCCGTCACTCTCCCCCCTCCCCCGTCACTCTCCCCCCTCCCCCGTCACTCTCCCCCCTCCCCTGTCACTCTCCCCCCCTCCCCTGTCACTCTCCCCCCTCCCCCGTCACTCTCCCCCCTCCCCCGTCACTCTCCCCCCCTCCCCTGTCACCCCCCCCCGTCACTCTCCCCCCTCCCCCGTCACTCTCCCCCCTCCCCCGTCACTCTCCCCCCCTCCCCTGTCACCCTCCCCCGTCACTCTCCCCCCTCCCCCGTCACTCTCCCCCCCTCCCCTGTCACCCCCCCCGTCACTCTCCCCCCTCCCCCGTCACTCCCCCCCCCCGTCACTCCCCCCCCTCCCCCGTCACTCTCCCCCTCCCCTGTCACCCCCCCCCGTCACTCTCCCCCCTCCCCCGTCACTCTCCCCCCTCCCCCATCACTCCCCCCTCCCCCGTCACTCCCCCCCCGTCACTCTCCCCCCTCCCCCGTCACTCTCCCCCCCCTCCCCCGTCACTCCCCCCCTCCCCCGTCACTCTCCCCCCTCCCCGTCACTCTCCCCCCCTCCCCCGTCACTCCCCCCCTCCCCCGTCACTCTCCCCCCTCCCCCGTCACTCTCCCCCCTCCCCTGTCACCCCCCCCCGTCACTCTCCCCCCCTCCCCCGTCACTCCCCCCCTCCCCTGTCACCCCCCCCGTCACTCTCCCCCCCTCCCCCGTCACTCTCCCCCCTCCCCCGTCACTCTCCCCCCTCCCCTGTCACCCCCCCCCCGTCACTCTCCCCCCTCCCCCGTCACTCTCCCCCCTCCCCCGTCACTCTCCCCCCTCCCCTGTCACCCCCCCCCGTCACTCTCCCCCCTCCCCCGTCACTCTCCCCCCTCCCCCGTCACTCTCCCCCCTCCCCCGTCACTCCCCCCCTCCCCTGTCACTCTCCCCCCCTCCCCCGTCACTCTCCCCCCCTCCCCCGTCACTCTCCCCCCTCCCCTGTCACTCTCCCCCCTCCCCTGTCACTCTCCCCCCCCTCCCCCGTCACTCTCCCCCCTCCCCCGTCACTCTCCCCCCCTCCCCTGTCACCCCCCCCCGTCACTCTCCCCCCTCCCCCGTCACTCTCCCCCCTCCCCCGTCACTCTCCCCCCCTCCCCCGTCACTCTCCCCCCTCCCCCGTCACTCTCCCCCCTCCCCCGTCACTCTCCCCCCCTCCCCCGTCACTCTCCCCCCTCCCCCGTCACTCTCCCCCCTCCCCTGTCACCCCCCCCCGTCACTCTCCCCCCTCCCCCGTCACTCTCCCCCCCTCCCCCGTCACTCCCCCCCTCCCCTGTCACCCCCCCCCGTCACTCTCCCCCCTCCCCCGTCACTCTCCCCCCCTCCCCCGTCACTCTCCCCCCTCCCCTGTCACCCCCCCCGTCACTCTCCCCCCTCCCCCGTCACTCCCCCCCCCCCGTCACTCCCCCCCCTCCCCCGTCACTCTCCCCCCTCCCCCGTCACTCTCCCCCCCTCCCCCGTCACTCCCCCCCTCCCCCGTCACTCTCCCCCCCTCCCCGTCACTCTCCCCCCCCTCCCCCCTGTCACCCCCCCCCGTCACTCTCCCCCCCTCCCCCGTCACTCCCCCCCTCCCCTGTCACCCCCCCCGTCACTCTCCCCCCTCCCCCGTCACTCTCCCCCCCTCCCCCGTCACTCTCCCCCCTCCCCTGTCACCCCCCCCCCCGTCACTCTCCCCCCTCCCCCGTCACTCTCCCCCCCTCCCCCGTCACTCTCCCCCCTCCCCTGTCACCCCCCCCGTCACTCTCCCCCCTCCCCCGTCACTCTCCCCCCCTCCCCCGTCACTCTCCCCCCCCTCCCCGTCACTCCCCCCCCTCCCTGTCACTCTCCCCCCTCCCCCGTCACTCTCCCCCCCCTCCCCCGTCACTCTCCCCCCTCCCCCGTCACTCTCCCCCCCTCCCCCGTCACTCTCCCCCCCCTCCCCCGTCACTCTCCCCCCTCCCCCGTCACTCCCCCCCCTCCCCCGTCACTCTCCCCCCCTCCCCCATCACTCTCCCCCCTCCCCCATCACTCTCCCCCCTCCCCCATCACTCTCCCCCCCTCCCCCGTCACTCTCCCCCCCTCCCCCGTCACTCTCCCCCCCTCCCCCATCACTCTCCCCCCCTCCCCTGTCACTCTCCCCCCGTCACTCCCCCCCCGTCACTCTCCCCCCTCCCCCGTCACTCTCCCCCCTCCCCCCGTCACTCCCCCCCCGTCACTCTCCCCCCTCCCCGTCACTCTCCCCCCTCCCCCGTCACTCCCCCCCCGTCACTCTCCCCCCTCCCCCGTCACTCTCCCCCCTCCCCCGTCACTCTCTCCCCCCTCCCCTGTCACTCTCCCCCTCCCCCGTCACTCTCCCCCCCCCCTCCCCCGTCACTCTCCCCCCCCCCTCCCCTGTCACTCTCCCCCCCTCCCCTGTCACCCCCCCCCCGTCACTCTCCCCCCTCCCCCGTCACTCTCCCCCCTCCCCCGTCACTCTCCCCCCTCCCCTGTCACCCCCCCCGTCACTCTCCCCCCTCCCCCGTCACTCTCCCCCCCTCCCCCGTCACTCCCGTCACTCTCCCCCTCCCCCGTCACTCCCCCCCCGTCACTCCCCCCCCTCCCCTGTCACTCTCCCCCCCTCCCCCGTCACTCTCCCCCCCTCCCCCGTCACTCTCCCCCCTCCCCCGTCACTCTCCCCCCCTCCCCCGTCACTCTCCCCGCCCCTCCCCCGTCACTCCCCCCCCTCCCCTGTCACTCTCCCCCCCTCCCCTGTCACTCTCCCCCCCTCCCCCGTCACTCTCCCCCCCTCCCCCGTCACTCTCCCCCCCTCCCCTGTCACTCTCCCCCCTCTCCCCTGTCACTCTCCCCCCCTCCCCCGTCACTCTCCCCCCCTCCCCTGTCACTCTCCCCCTCCCCCGTCACTCCCCCCTCCCCCGTCACTCCCCCCCCTCCCCCGTCACTCCCCCCCTCCCCCGTCACTCTCCCCCCCTCCCCTGTCACTCTCGCCCCCCCCTCCCCTGTCACTCTCCCCCCCATCCCCTGTCACTCTCGCCCCCCCTCCCCCGTCACTCTCCCCCCCCTCCCCTGTCACTCTCCCCCCCCCTCCCCTGTCACTCTCCCCCCCTCCCCTGTCACTCTCCCCCCCTCCCCTGTCACTCTCGCCCCCCCTCCCCCGTCACTCCCCCCCCCTCCCCGTCACTCCCCCCCTCCCCTGTCACTCTCCCCCCTCCCCTGTCACTCCCCCCCCTCCCCCGTCACTCTCCCCCCCTCCCCCGTCACTCTCCCCCCCTCCCCCTGTCACTCTCCCCCCCCCCCCTGTCACTCTCCCCCCCTCCCCTGTCACTCTCCCCCCCCTCCCCTGTCACTCTCCCCCCCCCTCCCCCGTCACTCTCCCCCCCTCCCCTGTCACTCTCCCCCCTCCCCCCGTCACTCCCCCCTCCCCTGTCACTCCCCCCCTCCCCCGTCACTCCCCCCTCCCCTGTCACTCTCCCCCCCTCCCCTGTCACTCTCGCCCCCCCCCCTCCCCTGTCACTCTCCCCCCCCTCCCCCGTCACTCCCCCCCCTCCCCTGTCACTCCCCCCCTCCCCTGTCACTCTCCCCCCCTCCCCCGTCACTCTCTCCCCCCCTCCCCCGTCACTCTCCCCCCTCCCCTGTCACTCTCCCCCCCCTCCCCCGTCACTCTCCCCCCCTCCCCCATCACTCTCCCCCCCTCCCCTGTCACTCTCCCCCCTCCCCTGTCACTCTCGCCCCCTCCCCCATCACTCTCCCCCCCTCCCCCGTCACTCCCCTCCCCGTCACTCTCCCCCCTCCCCTGTCACTCCCCCCCTCCCCCGTCACTCCCCCCCCTCCCCTGTCACTCTCGCCCCCCCTCCCCCGTCACTCTCCCCCCCTCCCCCGTCACTCCCCCCCCCTCCCCCGTCACTCCCCCCCTCCCCTGTCACTCCCCCCCCTCCCCTGTCACTCCCCCCCCCTCCCCCGTCACTCCCCCCTCCCCCGTCACTCCCCCCCTCCCCTGTCACTCCCCCCCCGTCACTCCCGTCACTCCCTCCCTCCCTCCCCCGTCACTCCCTCCCCCGTCACTCCCCCCCTCCCCTGTCACTCTCCCCCCCTCCCCCGTCACTCTCCCCCCCCTCCCCCGTCACTCTCCCCCCCTCCCCCGTCACTCTCCCCCCCTCCCCCGTCACTCTCCCCCCCTCCCCCGTCACTCTCCCCCCCTCCCCTGTCACTCTCCCCCCCTCCCCTGTCACTCTCTCCCCCTCCCCCGTCACTCTCCCCCCCCTCCCCTGTCACTCTCCCCCCCCTCCCCCGTCACTCTCCCCCCCCTCCCCCGTCACTCTCCCCCCCCTCCCCTGTCACTCTCCCCCCCTCCCCTGTCACTCTCTCCCCCTCCCCCGTCACTCTCCCCCCCTCCCCCGTCACTCTCCCCCCCTCCCCCGTCACTCTCCCCCCCCTCCCCCTGTCACTCTCCCCCCCCTCCCCCTGTCACTCTCCCCCCCTCCCCTGTCACTCTCGCCCCCCCTCCCCTGTCACTCTCGCCTCCCCCTCCCCTGTCACTTTCGCTCCCTCCCTCACCACCCCCTCCCCCCGCCACCCCTCTCTCCCATCCCCGTCATTCCTCCATTACTCCCCCTCCCCTGGCACCTCATCACTCCCCCTCCCCCTCCCCCTTCCTGTCACTTCCTCGTTTTCCCATTACTCCATCTCCCCTTTACTCCCAACCCTCTCCCCATCATCCCCTACCCCCCACTCTTCTGTCACCCCCTCCACCTCCCTTGTCAATCACCATCTTTCCTCATATACCAGTCACCCCCTCCATCCCTCCCACCTTGCCATATACCACGGTTCCCTCCGTCACTTCACCAGTTCCCCCCATGTCCTCCACAGATACCAGTTCTCCCACCTGGTCCCCTCTACCTCACCCTTGCCAGTGACTGGATTCCTCCTCCCTCCCCACCTTGCTCACTCTCCCAGATACTGTTCCCCCTCACCTGTCACCCCCTTCCTCTTCCCCAGATACCAGTGTTCCCCTCCACCCTTACTCCCTTTCAGATACCAGTGTCCACTCCCGTCTACTCCTCCCATTTTGTTACTCAAGAATGGTGGTGGTGTGGGGTAAATTGGGGAATATCCACTTTAGATGAGGCATAGAGACTCACACCAGTTATCACCAATCACTCTCCAAGCACACTCCACTTAAATAAGGTGCCATTCTTCAATTTACTTAACCCAGCGAAAGAAATGATTTCCAGATATTTACATTTGTCCTGGAAACTAACAACAACATGGGCGGAGAGGGGAAACTGGGGGAGGGGAAGAGGGGAAGAAGGGGGTAGGGGAAGGGGGGAGGGGAAGAGGGGGGGCGGGGAAGAGGGGGGGAAGAAGGGAATTTGAGAAAGAGGGAAATTAGGGGGGAAGGGGGAAATTGAGGGAGGGGAAGTTGAGAAAGGGGACAGTGATGGTGGGGGGAACAGGGGAAGTTGAGAAAGGGGAAAGTAGAGGTGGGGGAACAGGAAGTTGAGAAAGGGGAAATTGGAGGTGGGGGAACAGGGGAAGTTGAGAAAGGGGGAGGGGGAATTGGGGGAGGGAAAGAGGGGAAGTTGGGAAAGGGGAAATTGGGAGGGGAAGTTGAGAAAGGAGGAAGCGGTGGAGGAGGAAGTTGAGAAAGGGGGAATTGGGGAGGGGGAAGAGGGGAAGTTGAGAAAGGAAGAAATTGGGGGTAGGGGGAAGAAAGGAAGTTGAGAAAGGAAGAAATTGGGGGTGGGGTGTGATGGGGAAGAGGAAGTTGAGAAAATGGAAATGAGGGGAAGTTGAGAAAGGGGAAATTAGGAAGAAGGGGACTTGAGAAAGGGGGAAATTGGGGTGGGGAGGAGGGAAGAGGGGAAGTTGAGAAATGGGGAAATTGGGGGTGGGGGTAAGAGGGCCAAGTTGAAAAGGCGGGAAATTAGCATGGGGAGGAAGAGGAGTTGAGAAAGGGGGAAATTAGGAGTAGGGGAGAGGGAAGAGGGGAAGTTGGGAAAATGGGGCATTGGGAGTGGGGGATGAGGGGGAAGTTGAGAAAGGGGGGAAATTGGGGGTGGGGGATGAGGGGGAAGTTGAGAAAGGGGGAATTCGGGGTGGGGGGTGAAGGGGAAGTTGAGAAGGGGGAATTAGAGGAGAGAAGAGGGGGAAGTTGAGAAAGGGGGAAATTAGGGGAGAGGAGGGGCAGTTGAGAGAGGGGAAAATTAGGGGAGAGAAGAGGGTGAAGTTGAGAAAGGGGGCAACTGGGGAAGGGGTAGTTGAGGAAAGGTGAAAGGGGTAGTTGGGGAGAGGGGGAATTTGGGGTTGGGAGTTGGGTAGGGGAGAGTGGGAGTGGGGGGAAGTTGGCAAGGGGAATGGGTCCAGTTGGGGTACAAGGGGGGAGGAAGAGGTCAGAGATAGTTGGGAGGGAAGGGGGATGTTGGAATGGGATGTTTGGGATTTAGGCAAAAGTGGGGTGAGGTTGAGGGAGAGGGGTAAGTGAGAGAAAAGTGAGAAGTTAGGAGGGTTGGGGAGATGGCAGTGGGGTGAGAGGGGTAAGTGGGGGAGGGGTATGTTCGAAGAGAGGGGAAAGGAGGAGTGGGACAGGGAAGGGGAGGGAGTAAAGTGGGAAGGGACTAGGCAGTGGAGAAAATTGTGTGTGGGGAGGGCAAAGCTTTGACTGCTTGCCACTCTTAGGCTAATCTCTATCCTTCCAGATAATCTTGGAACAAAGTCACACTTTGGCCAGCAGTTTGCTTGAGGCACTGCTGGACGCGTTGTGTATTTTTAGCTTTAAATGTCTAATTTTACACTATATAAATGCACGTTATTAGTTTGACATGGTACTTGCATTGGTGATGTCTTCCTCTTGAGGTGGATGGTTGTTGGTACATTTTTTGCCCGGATGGTGTTGGTTTCAAACCTGATACCAATCTACTGGTCTGGACAAAATAACAACTGGATTTTCCAAGATGGTTCGATGATGCCTTTCTGTTTCTACCAGTCACAAAAGATTTCAGAGGGGGTTGTGGTTAAAAGTGTGACGGAGATGGTGAAGAAATACCAATATCCATTTTTACTTACACAAGAATCCTTCTCACAGTCTCCTTGCCTCTCAAGCTCTGATCCCTCTTATACCCTGACTTTTTACACAACTCAAGTTCTGAAGGTCACTAGACTGAGAAAATGAACTCTCCACAGATGCTGCCTTAAAGAAAAGTTTCCAGTATTTTCTGCTTTTATTTCACATTTACAGCAAGTCAGTTTTTTGCTTTTGTTCTGCTCTTTATCCCCTGACTCTGTTATCTCTCAAAGCCTGACATGACTCCAATCCCTCGTATACCGTCCCCAACATCCATATCCCTGTTCCTCACACCCTAACCCTTCACAGTTGGACTCTTCAACCTGACCCCTCCCTGATGACTACCATGATCCCTTCTCATACTCTGATCTCTTCGGCCTCATACCCAAATCCAACTCCATCACCCTTCCCTAATTCAATCTCTTTCATATTCTGATCCCAAACTATTATCTCACACGCCTTAACCCCCGGTTTGTGCCCCCTCAAACAGACACAGGCTCCCTCTCACTCACACACTCCCTTCAATACTAACCCCTCACGTGTTTATCTCTCAAATTCAAATCCTGAGCCATGTTGTTAACATCCTGACTGCCTCATCACTCACATCCTCATCCCTTTCACCTTCACATTTGATCCTCTTCTCCATACTGTAAGATTTAGCTGCCAACCTGCTTAATGACTGAGATCATAGTAAGTGTTAAACATCCATATACTCACAAGCAGGAGGTTTTGTGGTACAGTGGGTAGCATCCCTGCCTCTGAGCCAGGAGCTCCAAGTTCTAGTCCCACTCTGGAACTTGATGGCCAAAGAAGGTGTTTTCATAATGTGGCCAAAGAGGTTGGGTATCAACTTGTAGATCCTTCCAACACACACCTATGGCAGGCAGTAAGAGTGGGAGAGATTCCTGGTCAGCCATATGATGGAAAGGAAATTGGAGAGACTACCATCACTATTCATAGCTCAAGACTACGACATGCATGCAAAAGTGCATGTTGCCACAGTAACTTGACACCTTGGGTGGGGGGGACTGCCAATGTGGATCGGATTGGTGCTAGCAGCTAAAGGTTTGATCCTTGTTCCATCTTGGACGGGTTCGGGACCTGCTCCTTGCCCTACCCATGGTGGAGGTTGGACCTACCTGTGGGTAGAAGAAGAACACCCATTGAATGAGCCCAAGATGCCCTGAGTTTGATCCCTAGTATCTTCAGTCCAAGTTGTCTGCAGGCCACTAGAATCATCAGTAAACATTTCAAGCCAATCTTCCTAACTATTTCATTACAGAACCAAAGCAGTTACTGGAACCGTTCTTATGTGTAGCTCTCAAGGTTGCCTGCATCCAACTGGCCTGAGCTCACCCTTTCCCCTCAGTATTTTTCCATTATTTTAAAGTTTCTTTATTTATTCTTCTATTTATGTGTCACCTATATTAAAACTTTGAACTCAACTTCATTTATCTTTCCTTCGCCTTTCATTTAGCTTGCATTGTGGTTGACTATAAACTGCTACAGCTGCCAGGGTTTCAGCTTTCCATCTTATCTCACTTTTCTAACTGCACTGCTCAAGAATATCTCCTGTGTCAGCAGAAATCCTTTACGTGTATGTGTCTTGTAGCATGTGTTTGGTTAGGCTATCTTAATTTACCCAAGATGCATATACTATTTTCTACTGTTAGTGCCTAAAAAGTATACACATCTTTAATCAATCTATTCTCCCTTACATCCTAGTGGAGGATCTGTCATTCTTGCCACCCAGACCCCTTCTCCATCACAACACCGTCCCTCACAATGAGCCCTTGCACTCTGACCCCACTCTTACACATCTTGAACCCTTTCATGGCATGAGCCTCCTCCCCCTCTCCATCACATCATAACCCCTTTTGATAGAAAAGCTAGCAGGAAAGGTTTTATTGAAAAAAAATGTTGCTCCCTCCATGGCAATGGCGCAGCCAACCCTTTCCCCCTGTAGTATAAATTGTTGTAATCTTTTGAAATTTGGCATTCTTGCATTTGTCCTGAGGAGACCAAGATGAAAAGCTTCAGCATCATGTCTCTCTTTTCAGAATTAACCAGGACTACATTATGAATTTAAAAGATAGCTTTTTTTCCAGAAGCTGTTGAAACAAGCAGTATTTGTAGAATGTGACCATATCAGCTCAAATACGCAAGGCTGAATCAATGGTTCTCATACAGATAACTGTGTATAGTTCTAAAATACCAATAGACACAATTGTCTGTTTAGATGACAATTTGTTTTCAATTTCTATACAAGTTAAAACAGCCAATGTGAGAAACTAACTAACCAATAGGTTCAATATATATCCCTGTCCACTCCAGTAGAATAATTTAGAAGTCATAATGACAAGAAAGTAAAACTGAACAATGTGGGTGCAATGCAGAGCCAGAGGTACAGTTACATGACCTAGACTGACACTTCTGAGCAGTACTGAGGTAGTGCTCTAGTGTTAGTGACATTTTCTGGATGAGATATTAAATTGAGACCCAGACACCCCTCAGCTGGATGTAAAAGTTCCATTGGAACTCTGCCACCCACCCCCTTCAAAAAGTTGCTGTGACTGTGTCAATTGAAAATTTCAAAATTGAGATTGAGAGATTTTTTTTTGTTAGGCATGGGTATTAAGAATTACGGAAGCAAGATGGGTAGATGGGGTTAAAGCTAATTGAATGGTGAAACAGGCTGAATGGGCTGAAGGCCTATCCTTTTTCCTACGTTCCAATTTCAAAGACGAACAAGAGAGGACAGTATGTATCCCTCAAGCAACACCTTAAAACAAGTTATTTGCTTATTATCATGCTACTGTTTGTGGAATTTGCTGTGCATACACTGGCTGCTGCATTTCCTACATTTCAACAGTGACTACACTTTAGAAGTACTTAGGGACGTATTGAGGCCATGAAAATCTTCTCTTTCTACCATCCTACACTGTCCTACAAACACTACATCACACCTCACTAAATCTCCTCTTCCTGCTCACACACTCACCACTAATCTACCCTGACACATCTCACATGCAGATTGTCAACTATTCTAACTTTACAACCACTTCTCTAAATGCTTCATAAGGCTCTCACTAATTCACTTTTCTCCTTATTGCAGGATAAGGTGGCATAGAATACAAGGCAACAGGTGGTCAGCTGATGAGTCGGAATCTGCCTGCATACCCTCTATCCATTGAAGAGAGGATCCTGGCTATTACGAGAGGGCCAGAACAGAGGCTCTGGCCACTGGCAACACACAGGGCTTCTTTATACCTCACCCTCTTAGGCCCTTCCAACTTTTTCCTCTCCTCACATACTCTATGTGACAAGCTACATATTCTTCCAACGCCCACTTCTCTTTCTCTGCTTTCTGCACAACACAAGCTAGTCCTTAGAAAAAAGCAAAATACTGAGGATGCTGGAAATCTGACATAAAAACAGAAAGATGCAGAAGAATCAAATGGACTTGAAATGTTAATCCTATTTCTCTCTCCACATATACTTCCAGACCGTGCTGAATTTTTCCAGCATTTCCTGTTTTTTTATTACAAACTAGTCCTTGTCTGCTACTTTTGTTTCAGTTACTGAGAATGTCAATGCACAGTATTCCTGAAGATGCAGCATTTCTTGATGTGACTGTTATAAGCACCAGCTCGAATACTAGCATCACCTGGACTTCAAAGACTTGATTAGAGGAGGGATCTGCACATGGTGACTCACTGGGTCCGAGTTCACAGGAGCTGGGAGAGCAGGGGAGGATGTGACAGGGAGATGTCACATATTAATTCCATTGCAGTTCAGGTGCTGACTTTGAGGGTCCAGCCTATCGAAGAAAGCTCATTGACGTACACTAGATAATGCTTTGTGCACTGAACAGCTTTCCAAAAGCTTGCACACAAATGTCATGAAGCATGGAAGAGTCCAGCTCCAATCTGTCTCAAGGATTTATGCAGAGCATGGAGCCCATTCTGTCACACCTGGACTGAGTGATCAGCTCCACTAACATCATAATGGAACCCAGCATGATAAGGGCATCTTATGACAAACTGCTGCTCTTAAGTCTACCATGGCAGCTCATACTTTTGGCATGGAAGTTCAGACAGCTGCCATCTCTGATTAGGGGCAACTACTGAAAGCACTTTCCAGAGTGTCGCGTCCCTCCTACACTCTTTTCTCCAGCAAAGCCCGAAGAATATTGAGCGTGGCCAATGGGATGTTATCAGGATCACTATCCTTTGCTGTGTCCATTGCCTTCAGCAGTTTCTTAAAATCACATGCAGTGAATCAGATTTTTTTCTCTCAGAAGGTCGAGAGTCTTTAGAACTTTCTTCCTCAAGAGGAAGTGGAGGCAGAATCTTGGAATATTTTTAATGCAGAGGGAAATAGATTCTTGATAAGCAAGGAGGTGAAAGGTTATCGGGGGTAGGCAGGAATGTGGTGTTAAGGTTAAAATCGGATCAGTCTTGATATTGAATGGCGGAGCAGGCTTGAAGGGCTGTGTGAGCTACTCCTGCTTCTAATTCACCTGTCGATGTGAATTAGCTGAGGGCTGGCAACTTTAATGGTGGCAATCTCAGGAGAAGTCCGAGAAGGATCATCTACTCGCCACATCTGGCTGAAGGTGATAGTGAACATTTAAACCTGTCATTTGCACTCATACTGGACACTGCTATTATTGAAGATGGGGATGTTCATGGAGCCTAATACTCCCATTAGTTGTTTAATTGTTCACAACTGTTAACACAAATGTTAGCTCTGTTAATTGAGGATGTCATTAGTACAGTAGTGAAAGATGACCTTAGATCAAAAGAGCAAAATCTGGAATCAGTTTAGCTAGAGATAAGAAACAGGAAAGAGGTCACTTGTGGGAGTAGTGTATAGGCTCCCTAACAGTAGTTACATTGCAGGACAGAGTGTACAGGAAGAAATAAATGGGATGTGTAGGAAAGGTACTGAAATAACCACGTGTTACTTTAATCTACATGTGGATTGGATGAATCAGATTGGCAAAGGTGGCCTGGAAATTTAGTTCAGAGTGCATATGCGAGACAATTTCTCCGAGCAGTGTGTTGTAGAGCCAACTCGGAGCAGGGTCTCTTAGGCCTGGTAATGAGCAATGAGATAGAATTAATCAATAATCTCATGGTAAAGGAGGCTTTAAGTGACAGTGATCATAACACGATAGAATTTAACATTCAGTTTGAAGGGGAGATGTGTGGGTCTAAGACTTGTGTTTTAAACCTGAATTAAGGTATTTTTAAGGTATGAAAGTAGAGCTAGCTAAAGTGAACTGGGAAACTATGTCAAAAGATAGGACAATAGAACTGCAGGGGCAGGCTTTTAAGGAGATATTTAATAACTCTCAGTAAAGATTTTTCCCAGTATGAAAGACTCTGAGAAGGATGCATTGTCTGCGGCTGAATAAGGAAGTTAAGGATTGTATCAAATTGAAAGAAACACTGTACAAATCTGCAAAGATTAGTGGTAGGTCAGAAGATTGGTCAGATTTTAAGAACCAATAAAGAATAATTAAAATATGGTAAAGAAGGAGAAAGTAGAGTGTGAGAGGAAGCTGGCTAGTAATATAAAAATAGATAGCAAGAGTTTCTACAAGTATTTAAATAGGAAAAGCGTAACTAAGGCTAGTATTGGTCCTCTGGAGGGTGAGTCTTGGGGATTGATAATGGAGGTCAGGAAGTGTCAGAGGCATTGAACAGGTATCTTGTGCCTGTCTTCACTGTAGAAGACTCAGAAAACTTCCCAAAGATACTTGAAAATCAAGGGGAGAATGGGAGGAAGGAACTTAAAACAACCACTATCACTGTGATGGGAAAACTGACAAGTTCCCAGGACCCAATGCCTTTTTAAAAATTCATTCATGGGATGTGGGCTTCGCTAGCTGAGCCAACATTTATTGCCCATCCCTAGTTGCCCTTGAGAAGTGGGGAGGTGATAACTGAATGTCTTACTAGGCCAATTCAGAATGCATTTAAGAGTCAACCACAATTGTGGGTCTGGAATCACATGTAGGCCAGACTAGGTAAGGACGGCATATTTCCTTTCCCAAAGGACATTAGTGAACCAGATGGGTTTTTACAACAATCCACAATGGTTTCATGGTTGTCATTGGGAAAATGCTAGAGTCTATTATAAAGGATGTAATAGTAGACTATTTAGAAATACATAATTGGGAAGAGTGTCCTGCAGTCAGCATCACAGTGAAGCAGTCTGGGAAGAGTGTCCTGCAGTCAGCATCACAGTGAAGCAGTCTGGGAAAAGTGTCCTGCAGTCAGCATCATGGTGAAGCATTCTGGGAAGAGTGTCCTGCCGTCAGTTCTTGTTGAAAATTACAAGAGTGACATCACAAGACAGCTCGAGAGAGCAGCGGAGAGATCAGAACCAGCGTGAGTGTGGGGAAGCTTCAAAAAGTGATGTCAGCACAAAGGTGAGAGCTGATTGTGAGTAGTGGTAAGTGTTTATCTTCAGTTTTTTCTCCAGTTTAAAATAAATTAAGCTAAGGAAAGGTAAGTGCTCTAGTTTTTATTTAAAGTACATAAATAATTTAAAGTTTTTTTACTGTATTTAACTTAAAGTAAGGGTTTTTTTTTCAACTAGAGGCATAGCAGCTCAGTCCCGTGTTATGTACCGCCTGCAGCATGTGGGATGTCCTATATGCTCCTTGCGCTCTGACCAACCACGTGTGCAGGAAGTGCCACCAGCTGCAGCTTCTTGAGCTCCGGGTTTCAGAGTTTAAGCGGTACCTGGAGGCACCGAGGTACATCCGCAAGGCTGAGAGTTTCGTGGATAGTACATTTTTAAACGTGGTCACCCTACAGCTTATGGAAGTGCAGACAGAGAGGGAATGGGTGACCATCAGACAGAAGAAAGGTGTCAGGCAGATAGTCAGGAAATCCCCAGGGTGTGTCTCGCTCAAGAACCGTTTTTCTGTGTTGGAAAATGGTGAGAGTGACAGTTCCTCTGGGGAGTGCAGCCACACTCATGGCGCTGTGAGTGGCTCAGTTGCACGGGGGAGGGAGAGGAAAAAGAGGGGAAGAGCAATAGTGGTAGGAGACTCGATAGTAAGGGGAACAGACAGGCATTTCTGCAGCAGTAGACGTGACTCCAGGATGGTATGTTGCCTCCCTGGTGCCAGGGTCAAGGATGTCACTGAATGGCTGCAGGGCATTCTAAAGGGGGAGTCTGAACAGATAGAGATCATGGTGCATATTGGTACCAAGGACATAGGCAGAAAGAAGGATGAGATCCTGCAAGCAGAATTTAGGGAGCTAGGAAGCAGATTGAAAAACAGGACCTCAAATGTAGTAATCTCTGGATTACTTCCGGTGCCATGCGCTAGTAAGTATAGAAGTAGGAGGTTAGTCCGGATGAAAATGTGGCTGGAGAGATGGTGCAGGAGGGAGGGCTTTAGATTTCTGGGACATTGGGACCACTTCTGGGGGTGGTGGGACCTGTACAAGATGGATGGGTTGCACCCGAACCAACTAGTCACAGTGGGACAAACATCCTTATGGGGAGGTTTGCTGGTGCTGTTGGGGAGGATTTAGATTAACCTGGCAGGGGGATGGGATCCTGAGAGGAGGTTCAGCAGGGGGAGATGCACAGCCAAAATTAGAAGAGAGAGCAAGTGAGCCTAGAAGGCACAGAAATTACAGGCCAGTTAAGGCACAAGGGAGTTTGGCAAGGTTGGATGGTATTTATTTTAATGCAAAGAGTCTGACAAATAAAGCAGATGAGTTGAGGGCACAAACTAACACATGGAAGTATGATGTCATTGCTGTCACAGAGACATGGTTGAGAGAGGGGCGGGATTGGCAGTTCAATATTCCAGGAAATAGGGTTTTCAAGCGAGACAGGGAAGGAGGGAAAAGAGGAGGGGGTATTGCAATATTGATCAAAGAATCAATTACAGCAGTTAGGAGGGAAGACATTTTAGAAGGCTCCTCAAATGAAGCCATTTGGGTAGAACTTAAAAGCAAAAAAGCAGCAATCACTTTGCTGGGACTGTACTATAGGCCCCCAAACAGTCAGAGAGAAATGGAAGAGCAGATACGTAGGCAAATTTCAGAGAAGTGTAAAAATAATAGGATAGTAATAGTGGGGATTTCAATTTCCCCAACATTAACTGGGTTAGTGATAGGGGGCATAATGTCAGAGTAAGGGGTCGCCCATTTAAGACAGAGATGAGGAGGAGTTTCTTCTCTCAGAGGATAGTGAATCTGTGGAATTCTTGACCACAGAGGGCTGTAGAAGCTGGGTCCTTAAGTATATTCAAGGCTGAGATAGACAGATTTTTAATCAGTAAGGAAATCAAGGCTTATGGGGAAAAGACAGGAAAGTGGAGTTGAAGATTATCAGATCAGCCATGATCACATTGAATGGCAGACCAGACTCGATGGGCCAAATGGCCTACTTGTGCTCCTATGTCCTGTTAGACTTTTAATTCCAGATCTTTATTGAATTCAAATTTCACCATCTGCCATGGTGGGATTCAAATGCGGGTTCCCAGACCATTACCCTGGGTCTCTGGATTACTAGCCCAGCAACAATACCACTACACCATACCCTCCTTAATTCCGGCATCCTAGGTCCTAAAAGATGTGGCTGCAGAGGTGGTAGATGCATTGGTTATAACCTTCCAAGATTCCTTAAATTCTGGAAGGGTCCCAGTGGATTGGAAAATAGCAAATGTAACACCTTTGTTCAAGAAAGGAGGGAGACAGAAAGCAGGAAACTACAGGCCAATTAGCCTAACATCTGTTGCTCAAATTCATTATTAAGGACGTTATAGCAGGATACTTAGAAAATCATAATGTAATCAGGCAGAGTCAACATGACTTTGTGAAAGGGAAATTATGTTTAATTTACTATAATTTTTTGAGAAAGTAACAAGCAGGGTGGATAAAGGGGAACCTGTTGATATAGTGTACTTCCAAAAGGCATTTGATAATGTGCCACATCAAAGATTACTACTCAAGATAAGTGAACATGGTGTAAGGGGTAACATATTAACATGGATAAGCTCAGCAGGTTAAACAGCATCGGTGGAGAGAAAGACAAAGTTAAAGTTTTGAGTCCATATGAGTCTTCTTCAGCTCTGAAGAAGAGTCATTTGGACTAGAAACGTTAACTCTGTCTTTCTCTCCACAGATGCTGTTAGACCTGCTGAGTTTTTCCAGCATTTTCTGTTTTTGTTTCAGATTTCCAGCATCCGCAGTATTTTGCTTTTATCTTAACATGGATAAATGATTGTGTAGCTAACAGGAAGCAGATAGTAGGGATAAATGGGTCTTCTTTTTGGGTTGGCAAGCTGTAACTATTGGAGTGCCACAGGGATCAGCAATGGAGCCTCAAGTATTTACAATCTATATCAATAACTTGGATGAAATGACCAAATATATGGTAGCTAAGTTTGCCAATGACACAAAGGTAGGTAGGAATTAAGTTGTCAAGAGGGGTTAGAGAGTCTGTAAAGGGACATCGACAGGTTAAGTGGGTGGGCAATAATTTGGCAAATGGAGTATAATATGTGAAAATATGAACTTGTCCACCTTTGGCAGGAAGAACAGAAAGGCAGCATACTATACTATATTTAAATGGAGAAAGATTGCAGAAATCAGTGCTGCAGAGGGATCTGGGTGTCCAGGTATAGAATCACAAATAAGTTAGTGTGCAGGCACAACAAGTGATTAGGAAGGAAAATGGAATGTTGGTGGTTTATTCCAAGAGGAATGGAATATAAAGGTAGGGAAGTTTTACTACAGCTGTACATTGTTGAGACCACATCTGGAATAATGTGTACAGTTTTGGTCTCCTTAATTTAAGATAAGTATATATAATTATGTTAGAAACAGTTCGGAGAAGGTTCACTTGACTCATTCCTGGGATGAAGGGCTTGTCTTATGAAGAAAGGTTGAAAAGGTTTGGCCAATAGCCATTAGATTTTAGAAGAATGAGTGGTGAACTTATTGAAACGTATAAGATCCTGAGGGGACTTGATAGGGTAAATACCGGGAGGATGTTTCAGCTTGTGGGGAGCCTAGATCTAGGAAACACAGTATAAGAATAACTGGTCTCCCTTTCAAGATGGAGATGAGGAGAATTTTTTTCTCTCAGAGGGTTGTAGGTCTGTGGAATTTCCTACCCCAGAAAGCAGAGGAGGCTGGGTCATTGAATTTATCTAAGGCTGAGTTAGATTTTTGACAGACAACGGAGTCAAGGGTAATTGAGGGCAGTCAAGACTGGAGTTGAGAGCACAACCAGATAAACCATGATCTTAATAAATGGTGGAACTGGCTTGAAGAGCCAAATGGCCTGCTGCTGCTCCTAAGTCCTGTGTTCCTATGTTTATGACTGGATGCCGCAGAATTACTGAGCTTCGATCTGAACCATTAGCTGTGGATCACTTTAGATCTGTTTACAGCATGCTGCTTCTGCTATTCAGCATGCATGTAGTCCTGCATTGTAGCTTCACCAGGTTGTGACCATTGTGTATGTCTTGGTCATTGCTGATGTTTAACTCACAAAGTGATCTGTCCAATGTTTCTATCCTTATTCGTTTTATAGCAATTATGTGGCTTGCTAGGCAAGTTCAGTGGACAGTTAAGTGTCAATCACATTGGTGTGGGACTGGAAGATGGCACCATAAAGGATATTAGGGAACAATGGGCTTTTAACACAATCCAACAACTTAATGGTCACTTTTACTGATGCCAACCTTTCATTCTAGATTTATCTTTAATTGAATTGAATTTTGGGACTTGAACTCACCTCCCTCAATTACAGAATTGTTACAGCACAGAGGAGGCCATTTGGTCCATTGTGTCTGCACTGGCTCTCTGAATGAGCAATTCAACTAGTGCCATTCCCCTGCCTTGTCCCCATAACCCTGAACATTGTTTCTTTACAGATAATCATCTAATTCCTGCTCGAATGCCTCAATTGAACCTGCCTCCACTACAATTTTAGGCAGTGCATTCTAGACCCGAACCACTTGATGTGTGAAAAAGTTTTTTCTCATGTCGCTTTTGCTTCTTTTACCAATTACCTTAAACCTGTGCCTCCTGGTTCTTGATCCTTCTACCAATAGGAATAGTTTCTCCCTTTCCACCCTGTCAGGCCCCTCATGATTTTGAATAAGGCGGAGAGATAGAGAGACAGAGAGGTGGAGGGGGTTGGTGTGGTTGTAGCGACAAACAAGCAGTGATAGAAGCAGAATATCAAAAGATGTCAACAACAATAGTACAATAGAACACATAGGTGTTAAAGATAAAGTTGGTGATATTATCTAAACGAATGTGCTAATTAAGAATGGATGGTAGGGCACTCAAGGTATAGCTATAGTGGGTTTTTTTTTATTTTATATAATGGAAATAGGTGGGAAAAGGAAAATCTTTATAATTTATTGGGAAAAAAAAAAGAGAAGGGGGAAACAGAAAGGGGGGTGGGGATGGGGGAGGGGACTCACGACCTAAAGTTGTTGAATTCAATATTCAGTCCGGAAGGCTGTAAAGTCCCTAGTCGGAAGATGAGGTGTTGTTCCTCCAGTTTGCGTTGGGCTTCACTGGAACAATGCAGCAAGCCAAGGACAGACATGTGGGCAAGAGAGCAGGGTGGAGTGTTAAAATGGCAAGCGACAGGGAGGTTTGGGTCATTCTTGCGGACAGACCGCAGGTGTTCTGCAAAGCGGTCGCCCAGTTTACGTTTGGTCTCCGGAGTAGGACTGCAACAAGGAATGTTCCACTGAACTTGTTCTCACGCTGAACAATTTCTCCTTCAACTCCTCTCACTTCCTCCAAATAAAAGGTGTGGCTATGGGTACCCGCATGGGCCCCAGCTATGCCTGTCTCTTTATGGGATATGTGGAACATTCCTTGTTGCAGTCCTACTCCGGCCCCCTTCCACAACTCTTTCTCCGGTACATCGATGATTATTTCGGTGCTGCTTCATGCTCTCGTCAGGACTTGGAAAAATTTATTAATTTTGCTTCCAATCTCCACCCCTCCATCATTTTCACGTGGTCCATCTCTGACACTTCCCTTCCCTTCCTTGACCTCTCTGTCTCAATCTCTGGTGATAGACTGTCCACCAATATCCATTACAAACCCACCGACACCCACAGCTATCTCGACTACAGCTCCTCACACCCCACTTCCTGTAAGGACTCCATCCCATTCTCTCAGTTCCTTCGCCTCCGTCGCATCTGTTCCGATGATGCTACATTCAAAAACAGTTCCTCTGACATGTCCTCCTTCTTCCTTAACCGAGGTTTTCCACCCACGGTCGTTGACAGGGCCCTCAACCGTGTCCGGCCCATCTCCCGCGCATCCGCCCTCACTCCTTCTCCTCCCTCCCAGAAACATGATAGGGTCCCCCTTGTCCTCACTTATCACCCCACCAGCCTCCGCATTCAAAGGATCATCCTCCGCCATTTCCGCCAACTCCAGCATGATGCCACTACCAAACACATCTTCCCTTCACCCCCCTTATCGGCATTCCGTAGGGATCGCTCCCTCCGGGACACCCTGGTCCACTCCTCCATCACCCCCTACTCCTCAACCCCCTCCTATGGCACAACCCCTTGCCCACGCAAAAGATGCAACACCTGCCCCTTCACTTCCTCTCTCCTCACCGTCCAAGTTCTATCAAGTCTCCTCTTGGACTTTTTTCCTCCAAGGAAAAGAGTCCCAACTTCTCCAATCTATCTTCATTCCTGGAGTTTCTCATCCCTGCAGTCATTCTCATAAACCTCTTCTGAACTCTCTCCAATGCCTTCACATCCTTCCTAAAACACAGTGTCCAGGACTATACGCAATACTCCAGCTGAGGTCTAACTAATTTCTTATACAAGATAAACATGACCCCTTGCTCTTGTACTCTATGCTCCTATTAATAAAGCCTTGGATACTTATGCTTTATTAACTGTTTTCTCAATCTGTCCTGCCACCTTTAATGACTTATGCACATATACAAGCAGATTCCTCTGCTCCTGTTCCCCCTTAGTTGTACCCTCTATTTTATACTGTCATGAAAATATAATCATTTTCATAATATTATTGTAATTTATTTTAAGAGTAGGTTAATAGTGGGGTTTGGATTAGTATCTCTGTGTGGATGTGTGTGTGGGGGTTTTAATTGAATTGTAGACAGCTAGTCTGGAGCTTTTGAGTTATCAGAAGAGAAGCTAGGTTTGAATTGCTAAATATGTAAACATGGCTGAAGTTTTAGAATGTGAGGTGTGAGGACCATTTGCATTTTTGGAGAAACCAGAGTAGTTTGAGTTTCAAAGAAATGATGGGATGTTACACCTAGCCATAAGAGGCTAAGCCAAACAGTGTGTTTATTTTTCCCAAAGATTACTGATAATATGAGTACTATGGAAGATTTATATTGTGGAAAAAATAAAGTTGCAAAGACATCTTGGAACAATGGAACTTACATTAAAAAGGGAGAAACAGACATAAAGGAGATGAGGTTATGTATAAGGAGGAAGGCATTCTAAGATCTAACGTGAGGCAAAAAGCCTCCAGCTTCTATGTATCAAGCTGTCGTCTGCTGGAACTGAAGCTAAGAAAACTCATTGTGAATATCCCTATCCAGAATACTGTGTGTGTTGCTGGGTCTATTGAAATTTATCTTGGTTCACTGTTGTCTTAGCGGAGGTGTAACTGGGAGTCAGGTTAATTAGGGGAGTTAGGAGTTATTATAGTAGTAATTTGTAGACCTATGTGTGTGCTTAAACTCATTTCTACTATTAATAAATGCTTTATTTAGTTTTGTAGAAAATCTCTAATACTCAGTGGACTTATTACTACTGTATTCAAGGCATGCATCTCAAAATAAAAATACAAATTGCAAAACAGTTGTGGCAGCTGTTTCAAGTTTCCCTTTGGGATTTGAGCAGCATTTACCTTCCATTGAGCCATAAAAAAATTGTCTCTCCATCTTCTTCCTACCTCATATCTCTCTGCATTGAACTTCATCTGCCACCTATCCACCCATTGCACCAACTTGTCTTTTTCCTTTTGAAGTTCTACACTGTCCTCCTCACAATTTACAATGCTTCCAAGTTTTGTATCATTTGCAAATTTTGAAATTGTTCCCTGTACACCAAGGTTTAGATCATTAATATATATAAGGAAAAGCAAAGGTCCCAATACCAACCTCTGGGGAACTCTAGTACAAACCTTCCTCTGGCTTGAAAAATATCCATTAACCACTACTCTCTGTTTCTTGTCACTCAGCCAACTTTGTATCTATGTTGCTATTGCCCCTTTTATACAACAAGCTATAACTTTTCTCACAAGTCTACTGTGCGGCGCTGTATCAAATGCCTTTTGCAAGTAATTATTTTTCCAGGCCTCTGGATTACTAGTCCAATACAAAACTATTAAGATATTGCTCCCTCTGTTGGAATAGTTGTTTGAATGTCTGTTTATGATACTGTAAATTAAACTGCCAACTTGATTAAATGTGCTTCTAATGCCTTACACAATTACTCGTTTCTGGTCAGGCCAAATTCGCTGGGGGGTGGAGTGGGTAGGGGCAGGGTAGGAATGGTCGTGGAATTTTTCTGAAAATAACGGCCTGAGGAAATATTTCCAATTGCATTGTTCTTCAGGAAATGCGTGTCAAGATTTTTTGTATCCGCCTGGGAGTGCAAAATGAACCACCTCAAATAGGAGGACAGAGATCAAGGGCTGACACATCTGTTCCTTCTTCAGCTATTCCCCATCTGATGCTAGATGTTCATGTCCACACAGGGTGAACTTACTATATAAAATTAACAATCAGACTCCTTTGCATGATGCCGACCTTAACTCTTCATTTTGGTGAGAAAACTATTTGTTCTAAATAAAAACAGAAAGTGCTGGAAAAACTCAGCAGGTCTTACAGCATTCATGAAGAAAGAAACAGAGTTAGCCTTTTGCGTACAATGTGACTCCTCTTCACCTGCTGAGCTTTCACAGTACTTTCTGATTTTATTTCAGATCTCCAGCATCTGCAGTATTTTGTTTTTATTTGTTATGAGTGTTTTTCTTACAAAAAACTACATTGCAGCCCTAATGTTTGAATGGACCTTCAGACTGCAGAGTATGATCAAATACTGAGGATTAACGTTACAATACAATTGCAACTAACTTCTACTGAACTTTCATTGACCTAATTTAGCATCCAATGAAACATTTTCATACCAGTCAACTTCATCTGGTTTTATTTTATTTCCCCGGCAGTTTTATTTCTGTCCCCAACAGAGCAGAGTCTAGACTATGGTTTGTAAATTCCTGGGTTGACAGCCAATTGGATACTCACCTACAGCTGGAATGACCACCTCTGGTTCGGTAGGGTTGAATTTGAGACTCATATCTGTCATCCCCAGCAACTGAGACTGCAGCACTCACTCTCTGTAGTGGTTTGATGGTCCAGCAGCAGCGCTGGAATCCGCTGGATGTGGTGCCCCACACCTTCCCCCCCTCCCTCCTCCACCGCCATCGTAAAGGGTATATGGAGAAGACAGTTTAAACCAGGAAACAACAATTAGTCACCATTGTTTTAGATGTGTTGACCCACGTACGGGGCTTTCAAAAGCACAACCCAGAGCTACCAGTGTCCGAGGAGATTTTCAGTAAAACCGTGTAATCACTTAACAACAGTTCTGATGAATGTTCACGACTGAAACGTTAACTCAATTTATTTCTGCACAGATGCTGAGCATTTCCACCATTTTCTGTTTTTATTTCAGGTTTCCAGCATCCGCGGTATTTTGTTTTTGTAGCCAATCAACACACTTACTTCTTCATAAAAATACTTTCCCTTAAGGTCATATACAGTCGGGAGGGAGTTGCCCTGGGGAGTCCACAATATTGACTCCAGGCCTCATGAAGTCTGATGGCATCAGGTCAAACATGGATAAGGAAACCTCCTGCTGATTACCACGTCCCGCACCCTGCCACCCTCCTTGCCACCCCCCCCCCACCCCCACCACCCCCACCCCCCGCCACCCACCCACTCAGCTGGTGAATCAGTGCTCCTCCATGTTGAACACCACTTGGAGGAAGCACTGAAGGTGGAAAGGGTGCAGAATGTACTCTGGGTGGGGAACTTCAATGTCCATCACCAAGAGTGGCTCAGTAGCACCACCATAGATCAAGCTGGCCAAATCCTAAAGGACATAACTACTGCACTGGGCCTGCGGCAGGTGGTGAGGTAACCAACAAGAGGGAAAAAATACTTGACCTGGTCCTCACCAATCTGCCTGCTGCAGATGCATCTGTCCATGACAGTATCGGTAGGAGTGACCACAACACAGTCCTTGTGGAGACAAAGTTCCATCTTCACATTGAGGATTCCCTCCACTGTGTTGTGTTTTTTAAAATTCATTCATGGGATGTGGGCTTCGCTGGCTGGGCCAGCATTTATTGCCCATCCCTAGTTGCCCTTGAGAAGGTGGTGGTGAGCTGCCTTCTTGAACTGCTGCAGTCCATGTGGTATCAGTACACCCACAGTGTTGTTAGGAAGGGAGTTCCAGGATTTTAACCCAGCGATAGTGAAGGAACAGTAAAATATTTCCAAGTCAGGATGTAAATGTCTTGGAGGGGAAATTCCAGGTGGTGGTGTTCCCATCTATCTGCTGCCCTTGTCCTTCTAGGTGGTAGTGGTGGTGAATTTGGACGGTGCCGTCTAAGGAGCCTTGGTGAATTCCTGCAGTGCATTTTGTAGATGGTACACACTGCTGCTACTGTGTGTTGGTGATGGGGGGGGAGTGAATGTTTGTGGACGTGGTGCTAATCAAGCAGATTGCTTTGTCCTGGATGGTGTCGAACTTCTTGAGTGTTTTGGGAGCTGCACTCATCCAGGCAAGTGGGGAGTATTCCATCACACTCCTAACTTGTGCCTTGTAGATGGTGGACAGGCTTTGGAGAGTCAGGGGGTGAGTTACTCACTGCAGGATTCCTAGCCTCTGACCTGCTCTTGTAGCCACAGTATTTGTAAGGCTAGTCCAGTTCAGTTTCTGGTCAATGGTAACCCCCAGAGTGTTGATAGTGGGAGATTCAGTGATGGTAATGCCATTGAACATCAAAGGAATGTGGTTGGATTCTCTCTTGTTGGAGATGGTCATTGCCTGACACTTGTGCGGCACAAATGTTACTTGCCACTTGTCAGTCCAAGCCTGAATATTGTTCAGATCTTGCTGCATTTGGACATGGGCTGCTTCAGTGTCTGAGGAGTCATGAATGGTGCTGAACATTGTCCAATCATCAGCGAACATCCCCACTTCTGACCTTATGGTGGAAGGAAGTTCATTGATGAAGCAGCTGAAGATGGTTGGGCTGAGGACACTACCTGAGGAACTCCTGCAGTGATGTCCTGAAGCTGAGATGACAGACCTCCAACAACCACAACCATCTTCCTTTGTGCTAGGTATAACTCCAACCAGCGGAGAGTTTTTCCCCTGAATCATATTGATTCCAGTTTTGCTAGGGCTCCTTGATGCCACACTCGGTCAAATGCTGCCTTGATGTCAAGGGCTGTCACTCTCACCTCACCTCGGGAGTTTCAGCTCTTTTGTCCATGTTTGAACCAAGGCCGTAATGAGATCAGGAGCTGAGTGGCCCTGTCAGAACCCAAACTGGGTCTCAGTGAGCAGGTTATTGCTAAGCAAGTGCAGCTTGATAGCGCTGTTGATGACCCCTTCCATTACTTTACTGATGATGGAGAGCGGACTGATGGGAGTGGGGTGGGGTAATTGGCCAGTTTAGATTTGTCCTTCTTTTTGTATACAGAACATACCTGGGCAATTTTCCACATAGCCGGGTAGATGCCAGAGTTGTAGCTGTATTGGAACAGCTTGGCTAGGGGTGCGGCAAGTTCTGAAGCACAAGTCTTCAGTACAGTTGCCGGAATATTGTCAGGGCCCATAACCTTTGCAATATCCAGTGCCTTCAGCTGTTTCTTGATATCATGTGGAGTGAATCGAATTGCCTGAACACTGGCACCTGTGATGCTGGGGACCTCCGGAGGAGGCTGAGATGGATCATCCATTCGGCACTTCTGGCTGAAGATTGTTGCGAATGCTCAGCCTTATCTTTTGCATTGATGTGCTGGGCTCCTCCATCAATGAGGATGGGGATTCTTGTGGAGCCTGCTCTTCCAGTGAATTGTTTAATTTTTCACCACCATTCATGACTGAATCCTCAGCTGTTTCATCAATGATCTTCCTTGCATTGTAAGGTCAGAAGTGGGAATGTTTGCTGATGATTGCACAACGTTCAGCACCATTTGTGACTCCTGATACTGAAGCAGTCCATGTCCAAATGCAGCAAGAGCTGGACAATATCCAGGCTTGGGCTGACAAGTGGCAAGTAACATTTGGTCCACACAAGTGCCAGGCAATGACCATCTCCAACAAGAGAGGATCTAACCACTGCCCCTTGACATTCAATGGCATTGCCATCGCTGAATCTCCCACTATCAACATCCTGGGGGTACCATTGACCCAAAACTGAACTGGACTAGCTATATAAATACTGTGGCTACAAGAACGGATTAGAGGCTTAGAATTCTGTGGCGAGTAACTCACCTCCTGACTCCCCAAAGCCTGTCCACCATCTACAAGGCACAAGTTAGGAGTGTGATGGAATACTCCCCACTTGCCTGGATGAGTGCAGTTCCCACAACACTCAAGAAGCTTGACACCATCCAGGACAAAGCAGCCCACTTGATTGGCACCATATCCACAAACATTCATCTCTCCACCACCGACAAACAGTGGCAGCAGTGTGCACCATCTAAAAGATGTACCGTGGAAACTCACCAAGGCTTCTTAAGCAGCACCTTCCAAACCTACGACCATTACCATTTGTAAGGACAGGATTTAAGGTGATTGGTAAAAGGATTAGAGGGGACATGAGTAAAAACTTCTTCACCAGAGAGTGGTCGGTGTTTGGAATTCACTGCCTGGTTTGGTGGTGGAGGCAGAAGCCCTCAGCTCATTTAAAACGTACCTGGATCTGCATCTAAAGTGCTGTAACCGGCAAGGCTATGGACCAGGTGCTGGAAGGTGGGATTAAAATGGGCAGCTAGTTTTCTTAAATTTTTTCTTTTTTGGTTGGCACAGACATGATGGGCTGAATGGCCTCTTTCTGTGCTGTAACTTTTCTATGGTTTTATGGTTCTCTGAATTGCTTCTAATGCAATTATATCCCTTAAGTAAGGAGACTAAAACTGTAGACAGTACTCCAGATGAGGTCGTAGCAATGCCCATGTGCAACTGTGGCAAAACTTCCTGACTTTTATATTCCATTACCAACTGTAAAAAATTAGATGCATCTAAATTTCATGGCTTGATTTCCTTATTGCTTAGTGTTGAAAACGTTTCTACACTCCAGTCCTTTAGGAGGGTGTAAATTATGGTCTGTCCCTTTTGGAAGTAGATGGAGCTGGGGGCTGTGCATGGATGTAGGGTTGCCAACGGGGATTAAATATATTCCTGGAGGGTTCATCACTAGACCTGCCAGCATGTTGTAGCCATTGTTTCGGCTAACACATCCACCTTTGTGACCTTCTGCCCACCTACACCAATTGGGAAACAAAGAGAGTCATTAACCAATTGGATGTCAGCCAAACTGCTGTTTTTCCTTTACTTTTAATATTTTTATAAACTGGTAGAGGGAAATGTTCAAAGAAAACAAGAAAAAAAATCCTTTTTAAAGTGTCCCGATGATTTTTCTCTAGTGTTGCACACAGCAGAGTCCTGGACATTGATCTTCAAATCCTGGGGACTCCAGGTCAATCCTGGAGGGTTGGCAACCCTGGGCATGGGCTCAGGTCACGTGTGCGCTGCTGAGTGACGCGTGCCGTTTCCATGGTGATGAGTGAGTGGGTCGGTCGGTCGGTCGGTCGGGCGGGCGGGCCTCCCCCGGGTGGGTAAGCGGCGGGAAGAGGAGGATCCGTGTGCAGCACCGAGAGGGAGCAGGAGATAGAGAAGAGGGGAGGAGGGGGGGGTCGAGACGCTTTACTGTAGCCTGACATGGTGAGTGCATTGCAACCTACTACAGCCCGTGGTCGTGCTGCTCCCATGGCAATGGTGTAGGCCTCAGCGTCCTAGTGACCGCCTCCCCTTGACAATCATCAGCGGCATGAGGCCCCCACTGAGCTGGAGGTGGGCTCGGCTGGGATTTGCAATGAGGGGAGTCGGTGCTGGATGTATTTGAGAAAGCACAGTTCAATCTGCCAGTATTGTTTATATTTGTAGGCATTTATGTCTGTGTATATATACAGGGAAAGACTAGAGGAGTTGGACTAATTGGAAAAGCCAGCATAGGCATAATGGGCTGAATACACACACATACAACACACAATATATATACACACATATATATATATACACACACAAACACAATCAATATATACACATACAAATATATACACATATACACACACACAATATGTACACACATACACACAATATACATACACTATATATATATACACACACACATATATATACATACATACATTATATATATACACACTATATATATATACACGTATATATACCTACACAAATATCTATATACATACGTATATGGTATATACACACATTTTATAAGCAAAATACTGCAGAAATCTGAAATCAAACCAGAAAACGCTGGAAATACTGGTAGCATCTCTGGACACACAATATAGGCACATATACATACACAATATATATACATATACATACATACATATACACACAATATATACACTAATACCCCTCTATACATACACACAATATATACACATATACCCCTCTATACACACACACAATATATACACACAGACCCCTCTATAACACACACTATATACATACACACACAATATATACACATACACATTTTTCAGAGTGATGACCTTTCATCAGAGCTGGGAAAAGTTAAGGTTTTTAAGCAAGTGAAAGGGGGGAGAGAAAGAACAAATGAGAATGTCTGTGATAGTGTGGAGAAGAAAGAAAGATTTGCAGTTATATAGTTTTTCAAGACCACCGGTGAGTCATAATGCTCTACACCCAATGAGGCTCTTTTGAAGTGTAGTTGCTGTTGTAATGTGGGAAACGCAGCAGCCAAATTGCGCACAGCAAGCTCCCACAAAAAGCTGTTTTTTGAGATACTGTTGGAGGGATAAATTGGCCAGGACACCAGAGAAAACACCCCTGTTTTTCTTTGAAATAGTGCCACAGGATCTTATACTCCTTCTGAGCAGGCAGATAGGGCCTCTATTTAACTTTTCATCTGCAAAACGGCAACTCCGACAGTGCAGCACTCCCTCAACACTGCACTAGAGTGTCAGCATTCATTTTTTGTGCTCAAGCTCTGGAGTGGGAATTGAACCTGGAAGCTTGTGACTGAGGCGTGAGTGCTACCTACTGAGCTGGAAATACTCAGTAGGTCAGGCAACATCTATGGAGAGAGAAGCAGAGTTAATGTTTCAGGTAGATGACCTTTCATCAGAGTGGGGAAAAGTTAGAAATATAATACGTTTTAAGAAAGTGCAAGTTGGGGAACAGAAGGGAATTCAGGAGCGATTCAGTTACAAAAGAGCTGGTGGTGCAAGGCCAAAAGGAGTGGTAATGGAACAAGTAAAGAAACAAAATACGTGTCTTGAGGTGTGATAGATAGAATGGTGACCAGCTGTCTTCCAAAAGCAAAAACGAGAGTAAAACCAAAACCTGCAAAGATGTTGGAAACAAAATGGTGCTGAGATTATGATCTGAAATTGTTGAACTCAGTGTTGAGTCTGGAAGGCCTAAGCAAAGGATGAGGTGTTGTTCTTAGAGTTTAAGTTGAGCTCCATTCGAGCAGTGCAGGAGGGTGAGTGCGAGAGCAAGGTGGAAAATTGAATTGAACTGTGTCCAGGATTGGGGGACCACGAAGCCAGAGGCTGGGAAGGGAAGATCTTCAGACAAGATGAGGTCAGTAACAGACCTGGAGACAATGGCTTGATGTTTGGTGGTAGGATCGTGTACAGCGAGAGGTAGGAGAACATATCGGAGAGTTGGCATCTGGCCTCTGCAAGGTCACGGTTGGTTCACCAGACAGCCCCACTTTTGTCAGCATATTTGATGACAATGTTGTGATTGAACCTCAGATAATGGAGTTCAGCAAGTTTCGAGGGAAGCAGGTTATGTACATATTGTTTTGGAATTAGCAGTGCATGGACTTGGTAAAAATAATGATGTGGCAGAGGTTGAAAGTTCAATCTCAAAAAGAGCTGAGAATGTTTTGCAATGTTTGAAGGGGGTGGTAGATGTTAGCGATCATTTAAGACTGAGATGAGGGAGGAATTTCTTCACTCTCATGGTTGTGAAAATTTGGAATTTGGCCTGGGAGGGCAGTGAATCCCGAGTCATTGAGTATATTCAAGGCTGAGGTTAATAGATTTTTGGGTACTAAGGGAATTTTGGGATATGGGGATTGGACAGGAAAGTAGAGTTGACGTAGATGATCAGTCATGATTTTATTGAATGACGGAGCATAGTCAAGGGATCATATGACCTATGCCTGCTCCTTATTTCTTATATTCATTTAAATATCCTTTTAATAATTGTATATATCATTGGAATTGAAAGCTAGTCTCAGTAATGGCGACTATGACACTATCATCAATGTAAAACCCAACTGGTTCACTAATGCCCTTTAGGGAAAAAAATCTGCCGCTCTTACCTGATCTGGCTTCCATGTGCACAGCAAAGAGGTTGACTCTTAACTGCCCTCTGAAATAGCCTAACAAACTACTCAGTTCAAGCACAATTGGGGATGGGCAACAAGTGCTGGCCTTGCTGGCAATGCCCACATCTCATGAAAGAATAAAAAAATTAAAAAGCTGTGGCAGGTACATATTATTAATGAAGGTAACAAAATAGTAATTGATTGCTAACTGGAAGTGTTTGAATAAGTAATGGTGCATTTAGATACCAGAAGTTTAGGGCCACTGCAAAGTTAGTCTCTGGTTAGCCTGGAATTTTCTGCATTTTTGCACTTGGAGACATGCGCGATTGGAACACATATCAAATGTGCGGACTAAAATATTACAGAATTTTGATGTACAGTACAAGTTGCGTGCATAAGTACAAAATGCCTGAATCTCCTCAAATTTTTCTGATTGGCCATATATTCTTCACTTGAAATCAGCTTTACCTATAATATGGCCACATCCCCAATTCGTAGAGCCTAATACTCTGATTATGCTTGCTCAGAAGTTCTCTTCAGATTACAACTAGATTCTCAGGTGCAACAGAAAGGAGTCAAATTGCTGGTGTAGTATTGCAATTTCCTCACACCTAATACAAGCATACGAATTAGGAGCAGGAGTAGGCTACTTGGCTCCTCAGGCCTGCTCCGCCAGTCAATAAGATCATGGCTGATCTGATTTTAACCTCATCCTAGCCTACCTCCAGTAACCTTTCACCTCCTAGCTTATCAAGAAACTATCTACCTCTGCTTTAAAGATATTCAAGGACTCTGCTTCAACCACCTTTTGAGGAACAGAATTCCAAAGTCTCACAACCCTCTGAGAGAAAAAAAAATTTCTTCATCTTTGTCTTAAATGGACGACCCCTTATTTTAAAACAGTGACCCCGAGTTCTAGATTCTCCCACAAGAGGAAATATCCTTTCCACATTCACCCTGAAAAGTCCCCTCAGGATCTTATATGTTTCGATTAAGTCGCCTCTTACTCTTCTAAATGCCAGTGGATACGAGCCTAGTCTGTCCAACCTTTCCCCATAAGATAACCCGCCCATTCTGGGTATTAATCTAGTAAATCTTCTCTGAACTGTTTTTAATGCATTTACATCTTTCCTTAAATAAAGAGACCTATACTGTACACAGTATATGCGGTCTCACCAATACCCTGTATAACTGAAGCATAAGCCTACAGTGTTCTTTCTATTTCTCTGAATGCATTTTATGGCAGCAGTGTAAGTTACTTTAAAAAAGTAAAAGCTTTTCTCCTATTGCTTGTTGTGTCTTATATACATGAATGATGGATAAATGAATTGAAACTTGAAGAAATATGATATGAGTTTAGTGCTTCCATTGGACTCTGCTTCACAGGAAATTTGACATCGGCACACAGTGCAGGAATGGGTCCATTTTTGGATCTAACTTCCAGGTTGTGTCCATGGAAGAAGTTACAGGCTATGTAATATAAATCGGAACTGCCCTGACTGGCACAAAGCAGAACGAGGCTCCTTTTCTTTCAAGCACAAATGTGGTGTCAGATTGAAGCCTGGCTCGAGATTTGGGCACTTTTGCACACTCTGCTCTAGCATTGGTGCAGAATTAAGGTGTAGAGGTACTACAATAATGTAATGTCAGTCTAAGGGTGGCTGCAAGGAATCAGAGTGCGGCAATTATGAATCACCCCAATTGTAGTAGTCATACTAAGGGCAACTAGAAGGAAAGGGTGAACATTTAACCAATTTCATGGAAGTACTCAAGAACAGCTTTGGGGCAGCTTTCGAATTGTGTAGTGCATCAGAACTAACTAGTAACTTGGAAGTGGGAGAGCAATGATAAATGAAGGAAAAAAACAACACAATTGGACAGGACTTAAGCCAAGGAGTGAGATGAGGAAGTGGAGCTGGAAAACAAAGAAAAATGTAATTTGAAGATGGTTTTAAGGGATGTGTGAATAATGGATAGCCTTTTACTGAGACAACCACTCCCACTCTGGTGCTTTTTTGGGTCTATTTTATCAATAATAATGTGGTCTCAGGTTCTCTGAATGTTTTCTCTTGCTCCTAAACTTCAGACATTACTTCTCTATTTACCTTCTCTTCCCTGCCTCCACATTCACAGAATCACAGAATTTTAATGGCACAGAAAGAGGCCATTTGGCCCATAAATATATATAAAAACAAAAAAACTACGGATGCTGGAAATCCAAAACAAAAACAGAATTACCTGGAAAAACTCAGCAGGTCTGGCAGCATCGGCGGAGAAGAAAAGAGTTGATGTTTCGAGTCCTCATGACCCTTCAGGGTCATGAGGACTCGAAACGTCAACTCTTTTCTTCTCCACCGATGCTGCCATTTGGCCCATCATGTCTGCACCAGCTCTCCAAACTAGTGCCATTGCTCTGCCTTTTTCCCACATTCTTGCACACTGTTTCTATTCAGATAATCATCCAATGCCCTCTTGAATGCCTTAATTGAACCTGTCTCCACCACACTTCCGGGCAGTGCATTCCAGACTCGAACCACTCATTGTGTGAAAAAGTTTTTTCTCACGTCACATTTGCTTCTTTTGCAAATCACTTTAAATTTGTGCCCTCTCGTCCTTGATCCATTTACGAGCGGGAACATCTTCTCCCAATCTACCCTCTCCAGCCCCCTCATGATTTTGAACGTCTATATCAGATCTCCTCTTAGCCTTCTTCTGTCCAAGGAGAACAGTCCCAACCTCTCCAATCTATCCTCATAGCTGAAGTTTCTCATCCCTGGAACCATTTTTGTAAACCTCTTCTGCACTCTTTCTAAGATGTTCACATCCTTCCTATAATGTGGCGCCCAGAACTGTACACAATATTCCAGCTGAGCTCTAACAAGTGTCTTATATAAATTCAGCATAACCTCCCTGCTCTTGTAATCTATGCCCCTATTAATAAAGCCTAGGATACTATATGCTTTATTAACTGCTGTCTTCATCTGTCCTGCCACCTTCAATGATCTATGCACATATACACCCAGGTCTTTCTGCTCCTGCACCCCCTTCAAAATTTCACCCCTTATTTTATACTGTTTGTCCATGTCCTTCCTACCAAAATGCATCACCTCACACTTCTCCACATTGAACTTCATCTGCCACCTATCTGTCCACTCCACCAACTTGTCTATGTCCTCTTTAAGTTCCACACAGTCCCCTTTGCAGCTCACAATACTCCCAAGTTTCATATCATCTGCAAACTTTGAAATTGTCCCCTGCACACCAAGATCTAGATCATTAATATATATCAGGAAAATCTAGGGTCCCAATACCCACCCCTGGGGAACTCCACTACAAACCTTCCTCCAGCCTGAAAAGTATCCATTGACCATTACTCTCTATTTCCTATTTTTCAGCCAATTCTGTATCCACATTGCTATTGTCCCTTTTACTCCATGAGCAATAACTTTTCTCACAAGTCTTTTGTGTGGCATTGTGTCAAATGCCTTTTCTGGAAATTAAGGCTTGCTTCACCATATCGAAAAGGGCAGTGGTCCTAGGACTGACCTCTGGGGAACACCACTGTATACTCCAGTCACAACCCTCTGCTCTGTGTCCCTTAGCTAATTTTGTATGCATGCTGTCCCTTTCATCCTATGAGTTTCCTCCTACAACTTGCAGGCTTTTTAAACCTAAACTTTGCTGTCAATTAATTACTACTTCTTCATTTACCTACTTGTTTCCCATATTTTTCAACTGTGTTGATGGGCCTTGACCAAGGTTCTTAAAGAACAACTGAAAACAAATCCTTTTTAAACAAAATAAACAAGAAAACTAACACCACAGTGGCTGGAAGTCAACTAGTCAACAACTTACCTTCCTTTATAATATTGGCCCTTGTTGGACAGTAATTTACATTTTTTGCAAATCAAGATTATAGTATTTGTTACCTACCGCATTTGCTATTTATCAGATGACCATATATAGATTAGCTGGCAGCCTTGCCAAGCAGCTCCATTTTGTCCACGACCATAATCTGGACTTCCTATGATTTGTCACTATGCCGCAGAATGTTACGGCTGTTATTTTAAGACCTGAGGACCCTTTTAATGTTCCTGCAATGCTCCTCAAGCTTAGAGATCCAAAAAAAAGGAATTGAAGGTTCACTAATGTCCTTCAGGAGAGAAAATCTGCCGTCCTTACCCATTCTTGCCTACATGTGTCTCCGAACCGATGTCAATGTAATTGACTCTTAACTGCCCCCTGAAACGGCCTAGCAAGTCAATCAGTTGTAGGTGCCTCACTACCACCTGCTCAAGGACGGTTAGGGATGGGCAATAAATGCTGGCCTTGCAAGTGATGCTCACATCCCAAGAACGAATTTAAAAAATTTGAAATTGTGGAATCTTACTTCTGCAGGTGGCAAATTGTTCCTGGAGGTTTGTTAAATGGTAATTTTTTCCTTGCTTTTCCTTTCTGTCTTTTCCCCCGTCTCTCAATCATTCTCTTTATTTCACTTTCTTTATCTAAGTTGACTCTATTTCACCTTATTTCCTTCTCTGTTGTTCACACTTTCTCAATTCTTAAATTTCATCTGGTTAGAGTGGTAGCTTTTTGTTCATGTTGTTTACCAAGGTTTCAGATGCCCCATTAATCTCACTACTATTGCCTCACACTTCCAAAAGTTTGTGGCACAAAATTATTTGGAAAGGAAAGGTCAAGAAAGAAATTAAACTCTGTGTCCCACTCCAGCAAATTCTAGGTCAATATCTTGCTTCCCTCGTGGCCATGCTGTGGCACTTTCATTTGAACCTTTAGTTATTTCAGACTTGATCTCAATCATTTGTCTTTTTTTTCTCTCATTAGTGTCCCACTTTGTTCTCTTCTATTATTTATTTTGCTTGCCTTGTTTTTTCCCATTGCCTTTTCACAGCCTGCCTGAGATGACCTTTGCATTTCGTACATTTTTACATTTTCCTAACTATAAAAAAAGTTAATGAACTTTTAAACCCAAAAGCTGCCTCTTTGTAGCAACATTTAGTGTTTCTGTACTCTTACCTTTTGCCTTTTTATTCATTCCCCTTTGTTTACTTCTGTCTTGTAAAGAGGTTGCCCTTGCTTTCTTTTCATTTACTGATTCAAGGTCTCTGCATATTTACAGTATCTTTTCACCTTTTTCCATGCTATGCATTTTGAGCCATTTTTTTTAACTCATTCCTAGATGAAGCCATGAAGGCAGTCCAGTACTTGCAGTTTATTTGAATTTTTGGAAAGCAATCAGTAAAATGATTGCCTTTTAATGAAGAATTCTAATGTGTGGAATTAACAGAAAATTGGCCAGAGTATTGAAAATTCTCGATGGGAAAAGGCAATATAAAACTGTTATGACCGGGTGTGGAAGAATGAACTGGCTCCCCTTTTTTCCAACAACCTTGGTTTGTTTAGAATCCCTTCCCCTGTGGATGCCTTTTCCAGTCCATTATTTACTTTTTAACAAGGAGCCAATCAAACCAGGCTTCCTTAAGCCAAAGAAAGAGTAAGTTTATTAGTCACTAAAACCCAAGGGAAAATAATAAAAGATGCAACACACATTCACACAGATCAGAAAAGAAAGATAAGAGTCCAAATAAAAGTTTAAAAAGAATATACAAATAAGTCCTTGGCTTGTCCTTGAGGCATAGATGGTGGTATTTTAAGGTTGTTAGTTAGGTGATTTCAGTAGAACTCTGGCGCTGACTTTGGCAGTTTCGTAGTCTGTTGGAGGCACTTGTTGGCTTGTCCCCAGAGGGACAGATGACCTGCTTGTCTCTGCGAGAGTGACCAAGGAGGCTGTCCTGTTTCTCCCTCCTTGTTGTCTGACTGCTAAAACGCACATGCTTCCAGCAAGAGAGAGATCCTGCTTTTCTCCAGCAGTACTCTTAGAAGACTGGTGTTTCTTCTTTCTTCCCTCTGTTTGTCTTAAATTCACTTGTTTTCAGCAAGAGGGAGAGAGATAGACAGAGAGAGAGGGAGGTGTCCTTTTTGCTTCTTTGTCATTGTTCTCCTTCTCCCCTTAACCTTGGTTTTCAGAGCCAGTTTTAAATATATTTCTCTGTGTATTCTCAGAAGGTAAATAGGCATGTCTTGTATCCAAAGTCCCAGAAACTTTTCTGACACATTCTGAGATATAAATTAACAGGAGATGGTTTTTGGATTCCTGATAGGATGTGGCTGGCTGGAGAGTAGGTTCTGTTGTCTTCACAGAAACTCTGATTTAAAAGTCCAGCCTTTTGCATTTCATATACCTTCCTTTCAAGTGTCACTGTTTGAAGTGAGCCTTGACATCTCTTCAGGTGCAAAATTTCATGCCACTTCTCAGGACAGGTTGCCAATACAATTCACATTGGAATTTTCCAGAAGGGGTCCCTTTACAGTATTAGATATCTTTTGATCAGTGTCTTTTCTTATATATTTTTAAAAAGGTCTTCTTCAATACGTTTGTGGTGAAGTTGTAGGTTGTGGGTCGTTCTCACTCTGACATTGTGTCTGCTGTCGTGATAAAACGCTCTGGCTGGTGTTGGGCATTGTTGACCTGTCAGACTTGATCCTGGTTTTCTGCTTTTCACTGTTTCATGAACCATTTAGAGGAGAGTTTGCCTATTATATATTGATATAAAAATTGGTAATTACATTAAACTATATTGCTGAGCAACTATCATATCTGAGGTTGATGAGATTCTAAAGGATTTTGGCCAGTTGAGACAATGGATTGCGGAACGAATGTCAGATAAATTTTAATGTAGAAAAATGTACTGTTTTGCAAATTGGAAAAGAAAATTTGAAACAATGACGTGTTCCATTCGGCAAAAGTGGGAAGAGATTTCAAGACAATAAAACATACGTGGTGGTTATGCGACTAATTAAAACGAACACATATAGATAAAAATGATCAAATCCTTAACCTATTTTCCAAGCAACCATTATAATTAACAATGTTATGCCATGTTAAGTGACCAGTCAGGTAAATTATGTAGGAGTCTAACAATTTTCCTTCTGATGTCTTAATAATTGCACCTCATGGTGTGGTACTGAGCCAGTTTTGATCTGTGCTCTGTAACAGGTTGGGTAGCCTCACTCTACGTTGCATTGAGACCACTAGAATGGCTCTTGGTATCGCATAGTTAATGCTGACAAATAGCAGTCATATTTGGCCTTGGCTGTGGGTGCTCGTGAAATTCCAGTGAACTCCATGTACTCCGTTTTGAGACTTGAGTTGAAGAGAGGAGTGTTGAAAGGGTGAAAAGTCTGTATAGCCTGTAAACCGGTTACAAAAATCAGACTTGGCTTTCACCATTTCTGTTGATGTAGAAAATAATATATCCAAACAATGAACATTGATAGATTAGTTGGGGGAAGAGTTATTGGAGCCCATAGTTGTGAGGGAATTGAATTCGGTCATTTGCACTCCTAGAATTGATAGATGCTCGGTCAGTATTCACAATGCAGTTATTGGGATTCCTGACTAAACATTAATAATATTAAAGAAAAACAAACTGGTGATCAGGTTGATAGTTCATTCTAATGATTTGAAACTCTGTTTTCAGTTTTCACATTGAAACAAGAAATTAGTATTGAATATTGCTTTGGTTATTTAGTAAATTAACTGTCTGCATTTTTCTCTCAGGCTGAACTGGGGTTAAATGAACAGCATCAGAATGCAGTAATCAACTACATGCGCTTTGCTCGTTCAAAAAGGGCACTAAGGCTGAAAACTGTAGACTCCTGCTTTGAAGATCTGAAAGACAGTAGGTGAATATCACTTCAATGGGCTGCGAGTGTGAAGAATTAATGAAATACTGATCTGACATCATATGTGATTGCTAATTAGCTCACAGTTGGCAGGGTCTGCCAATGCAAAATATTCACCACCCTCATATTTTAAAAGTTGTGACACCAGAAGTTTGATAAATATAAACAAAGCATGATTTTGATCTTTTGTGGTTATCAAGATAAAGGCCATCTGGGAAACAGAATATTTTTACAATTTATGGGCACCAAGAGCCAGTTTCAATTTTCTGACACATCAGGTACAGCATGACAGTGTAAAATCCCTTATCTTATAGCCCAATACCATACTTTAACCGTGGAAAAATATTTTCTTCTGTGCTAGTTTTCTATTTTCCTCATTTTTCTTTGCCTTCTGGCTGAAATCCCCAATTTGCACCCAGGATAGACATTTTTATGTTGTTAACTAATATATGTGGAGTCATTTACTATTGTGTAACCCCTGAGAAAGATTTTTAATTGCTCCTTCTTACTGACCATGGAACGTATCTGAATACACGGCTTCTTTTAATCTGTTTCAATCAGACGTTGTGGGCAGAATCTTAGCGTGTGATGGGTGGGTGGGTTACAGTGCAGGCAGGCGGTTAAATCTGCAAAAATACTGGCATGTCAGAAACTCAACCTGATCCCCCTCGCTTCCATTTTTAACCTGCATATGTTTGAAGATGCATGGGAAACCCCGATGAGTCTGTCATTTGAATATATTAAGGGGGAGGCGATGGTGTAGTATTGTCACTGGACTGGTAATCCAGAGACCCAGGGTAATGCTCTGGGAACCTGGGTTTGAATCCCGCCATGGCAGATGGTGGAATTTGAATTCAATAAAAATCTGGAATTAAAAGTCTGATGATGACCATGACACCATTGTCAATTGTTGTAAAAACCCATCTGGTTCACTAATGTCCTTTATAGAAGGAAATCTGTCATCCTTACCTGGTATGGCCTACACGTGACTCCAGACCCACAGCAATGTAGTTGACTCTTAAAATGCCCTCTGAAATAGCCTAGCACCCACTCAGTTGTAACAAACCACTACAAAGTCACAAAAGGAATGAAACCAGACAGACCACCCGGCATCGACCTAGGCACTGGAAACGACAACGGCAATCTCAGCTCTGTCAACCCTGTAAAGTCCTCCTTACCAACATCTGGGGCCAGTGCCAAAATTGGCAGAGCTGCCTCACAGACTAGTCAAGTAACAGCCTGACATAGTCATCTCACGGAATCATATCTTACAGATGATGTCCCAGACATCACCATGCCTGGGTGCGTCCTGTCCTACAGACAGGACAGGCCCAGCAGAGGTGGAAGCACAGTGGCATACAGTCGGGAGGGAGTAGCCCTGGGAGTCTTCAACATTGGCTCCGGATCCCATGAAGTCTCATGGCATCAGGTCAAACGTGGGCAAACCTCCTGATTACCATGTACTGCCCTCCCTCAGCTGATGAATCAGTGCTCCTTCACGTTGAACACCACTTGGAGGAAGTACTGATGGTGGCAAGGGCTCAGAATGTACTCTGGGCGGGGGACTTTAACGTCCATCACCAAGAGTGGCTCGGTGGCACCACTACTGACCGAGCTGGCCGAGTCCAAAATGACATAGCTGCTAGACTGGGTCTATGGCAGATGGTGAGGGAATCAACAAGTGGGAAAAACATATTTGACCTCATCCTCATCAACCTGCCTACAGTAAGTGCATCTGTCCACAACAGTATCGGTAGCAGTGACCACCATACAGTCATTGTGGAGACTAAGTCCCACCTTCACATTGAGGATACCCTCCATCGTGTTGTGTGGCACTACCACTGTGCTAAATGGGATAGATTTCGAACTGATCTAGCAACTCAAGACTGGGCATCCATGAGGTGCTGTGGGCCATCAGCTGCAGTAGAATTGTACTCAAACACAATCTGTAACCTCATGGCCTGGCATATCCCCCACTCTACCATTACCATCAAGCCTGGTTCAATGAAGAGTGCAGAAGGGCATGCCTAGCAATAACCTGCTCACTGATGCCCAGTTTCAGTTCCGCCAGGGCCACTCAGCTCCTGACCTCATTGCAGCCTTGGTTCAAACATGGACAAAAGAGCTGAACTCCTGAGGTGAGAGTGACAGCCCTTGACATCAAGGCCACATTTGACAGAGTGTGGCATCAAGGAGCCCTAGCAAAACTGGAGTCAATGGGAATCAGGGGGAAAACTCTCCGCTAGTTGGAGTCGTATCTAGCACAACAGAAGATGGTTGTGGTTGTTGGAGGTCAGTCATCCCAGCTCCTGGACATCACTGCAGGAGTTCCTCAGGTAATGTATCGGCCCAACCATCTTCAGCTGCTTCATCAATGACCTTCCTTCCATCAAAAGGTCAGAAGTGGGGATGTTCGCTGATGATTGCATGATGTTTACCATTCGCGACTCTTCAGATACTTAAGCAGTCCATGTCCAAATGCAACAAGAATGGACAATATCCAGGCTTGGGCTGACAAGTGGCAAGTAACATTCAGGCTACACAAGTGTCAGGCAATGACCATCTCCAACAAGAGAGAATCCAGCCATCGCCCCTTGATGTTTAATGGCATTACCATTGCTGAATCCCTCACTATCAACATCCTGGGGGGTTACCATTACCAGAAACTGAACTGGACTAGGCATATAAATACTGTGGCTGCAAGAGCAGGTCAGAGGCTAGGAATCATGTGATGAGTAACCCACCTCCTGACTCCCCAAAGCCTCTCCACCATCTACAACGCACAAGTCAGGAGTGTAATGGAATACTCCCCATTAGCCCGGATGAGTGCAGCTCCCACAGTACTCAAGAAACTTGACACGGTCCAGGACAAAGCAGCCCCGCTAGATTGGCACCACATCCAAAACATTCACTCCCTCCCCCACCGATGCATAGCAGCAACAGTCCATCTATAAGGTGCGCTGCAGGAATGCACCAAGGCTCCTTCGACAGCACCTTCCAAACCCACACCACTGCCATCTAGAAGGACAAGGGCAGCAGATAGATGGGAACACCACCACCTGGAAGTTCCCTTCCAAGCCACTCACCACCCTGACTTGGAAATATATCGCCGTTCCTTCACTGTCACTGGGTCAAAATCCTAGAACTCCCTTCCTAACAGCACTGTAGGTGTACCTACACCACATGGACTGCAGCAGTTCAAGAAGGCAGCTCACCACCACCTTCTCAAGGGCAATTAGGGATGGGCAATAAATGCTGGCCCAGGCAGTGAAGCCCACATCCCATGAATGACTATAAAAAAATATATACAATTACTTGTAAATTTAATGCAGCATTCTGATTTTAACAGCCGGTGCATGGGTTCCCTCAACTGTGTGAAACTTGCCAAGGTCAACAAGATGAGAGCACAGAGTGGATTAATTCTCTGTAAAACTGACGTACTAGAAAGCCTTTAGGGACTCAAACAGCAGAGTTGCTTCCTAACCTGTGTGAAAGGCCTTTGCTCACAGGACTTGTTCTGAGCATATGCTTTTCCTGCTTTACAAATGATTTCCAACATTTTGGAAGTCATTTCTGCTAACTTGAACTTCATTCACCTTGATTTGCGCATCCACGCTGTCAGCCTTCACTGCAGCATGGGCTTTTGCAGCTCTGCTTTGGACCTCTAATGAGGAACAGGAGGAGCAGCACTAGCAGCAGGAGCAACAACAACAGCAGCAGCTGTTCTTTGCTCAGCCATTTGCTGCTCTGTGGGGCAGAGGGGATGGATACATCATCTCAAGGGTGGCAATACCCTCAACACAACGTATGTAGGCAGAGGATCATCTTTCTCTATATGACTGAGCAGCAGTGTCTCAGGCTCTGAGTTTCATGGCAGATCATTACTGAATGGACCCAAAATCTTCCCAATGGATCAGGTGGCATGCCATCATGGTCACCAACTACCCTGAATTTCTTCACCTCTAGGTTATTCCAGGGACCCGTGGTGTTGGAACTTCATTATCTGCTGCCTACAAATCCATTTCCCAAGTGATTGGTGCCACAAAAGCCGTCACTTGTGCACACTTTGCTACTGATGAGGCCAGTCAGAACCAGAGGGCTCTCACATTTTGCTGCTGTGGCTGAATTTCAACAGCTACAGAGTGTTTTGATCAGGTGAGGAGGGGATGAATGGCTCCCCTCTTTCCTCACTCCTCATTTGACAGTAACAGGGGGCAGGATTTTCCAGCTCCTCCTGGCGGCGACATGTTCTGGTCCTGCCAAAGTGAATGGAAGCCTAAATGGGTGGGTGGGTGGGTGGGTGGGTTGGGGGGGGGGGGGGGGGGGGGGGGGGGGGGGGGGGGGGGGGGGGGGCGGCGCAGAAAATTCCAGCCAAGGCTTTTTGTCAAACGGTTATACTTGCCAATTAAACATCAGTTTGACTGTTTGGTTATTTTATGATCACAGCGCAATCAGTCAGGTTTTCTTGAGTTTAACAAAGAAAGCGGTTAGCTTTAATATACTTAACCCAGTCTAAGTAAAAATTTAGAAAATACATTCCGAGTTTTATAAAAACACACACACACACAGACATATGTTACATCGGGGAAAGATAGATTAATTGAATTAAAGTCTAGAGAATTAGAAGGGATATACAGTCTATAGTTTGATGACTTGGCTGGCCTCAGGATGAATTCGGTGGTCCTGTGGTTCCCCTTATGGATCCAATTCAAGAAGTAGCCAGCTGATTTTGCTGTCCTTCTGGAGACAGTAATGCGGTGTTGATTTCCTTCACGAAGTGTCTGTCTGCAGCAGGAGCGTCCCTGGGTGGTCACGGTCAGCACACAGAGTTTGGAAGCTCGCAAGGTAGGTTGGTGAGAGAGGGAGGAAGGAGGGCCCCTACTCGGCTGTTCTCTTGTCAGTGTCTCAGCTTTATGCCCTCTTATTGCAGAGAAACCAGAAGCTTATACACGTAAAGAGCTGATCTGTCACATGACTGTCACCCAGTGATTCAAACGCCCATCACTAGTGTTGTCCCCCTTATAACTTAGTCGGTTCATGTCTGGGAATCTTCCTTCTCAGCCAGGATCCCATTGTTCAAGCAATTAGGTTTAATGGTTTGTGCCCACCAGTTGAATACCTCGGGCGAATGCCTTGATGCCTTCCCAATGGGGACAGGATACATGGTTCATTCATATTCCTGTGGTTCATTCATATTCCTGTGGTTCACTCATATTCTTGTGGTTCACTCATTCCTGTGGTTCATTCATATTCCCGTGGTCACTACTTTTGATGGGTCTTTGCAGACATGGTGTCTCCATCTCATTGGATTATGTGGAAGATACAGTGATGTAAATTGGATAGCCGTCTTTGGCTGTGAGCTCAAGTCATCTTTAGTCTCTGTAATTAAGAAGTTCAATTTGGGTTTCCAGCCAGTGAGTTAAAAATCATTATTTGACATAAAGCACGTTTTCATGACAAGAGAGGCGCAGACTGTTTGCTTGTGGCAATCAGGGTGTCACGGATCAACCAGGAGCCTTTGGTAATCAGAAGTGTTTCCACACCATCAATGTGCAGCTGTATGTGACCACCGTCTGTGCAAGATACCCTGGAAGTCAGATCGCCCACAGCCTTTACACATCTACACTGAGTCAATGGTGAATCCTTGGAGACAAGTAACACTAGTGAGGATCCTACCACAGATGCTGAGGAAACATACAGCCACAGCAACATGAGCACAAGAGCGCTCATTGAGCAAGCCATTGGGTTGCTGAAAATGTGATTCAGGTGCCTGGATAAACCTGGGCATATCCATCAGTATGTATCAACTAGGGTGTCCTTCATGGCTAGTGGTCTACTGTGCCTTATACAACATGGGGCTGCAGAGAGGAATGGAGCTGCAGGAGGAGGAAGATAAGGACTACATTGCATTCTTTGAGCAGTAGAAGCCTGATGTGGCCAGGGTGCCTGCAGCTGCTTACTTTGCTGTCAGAGAAACTTGTGATGGACACATCCAGGCATGGTCCAGTAGACCTGAGTGATGTCTTATGGTGCAACAATCCTAAATCCACAGCTCCCAACCCCCTATATGGAACATCAATCTTACAGTAAAAAATCCCTCCATCTTCTTCACACCCTTTGTTTGTCTTCCACTCTGGTGATAATATTCTCCTCAAGGTTAATGTCCATTTGAAAGACAGAAGACAACATTGGATACGGCTGGACAATTAAGTTTACACCAGTGACATTCTTAGAATCACCAAAGTGAATCCCCATTGAGCAGGAGTAGTCCACTCGGCCCTCGAGCCTACTCTTCCATTCAGTTAGTCATGGCTGATCTGATTGTAACCTCAATCCCACATCCTGCCTACTCCCGATAACCTTTCACCCCCTTGTTAATCAAGAATCTATCTAGCTGTGCCTTAAAAATATTCAAAGATTCTCTTCCTCAAAAGACAGTGGAAGCAGAGTTCCAAAGACTCTCAACCCTTTGAGAGAAGAAATTTCTCCTCATCTCTGTCTTAAATGAGCGACCCCTTATTTTTAAACAGTGACCCCTAGTTCTGGATTTTCCCACAAGAGGGAACATCCTTTCCACGTGCACCCTGTCAAGACCCCTCAAGATTTTAAAGCTTTCAATCAAGTTACCTCTTAGTTTTCTAAACTCCAGGCCTAAGCTGTCCAGCCTTTCCTCATAAGAGAACCCGCCCATTCCTGGTATTAGCCGAGTAAACCTTCTCTGAACTGCTCCTAACGCATTTATATCTTTCCTCAAATAAGGAAACCAGTACCGTACACAGTACTCCAGATGTGGTCTCACTGGTGCCCTGTACACTGAAGCATAACCTCCCTACTTTTGTAATAAATTCCCCTCACAATAAACGATAACATTCTATTAGCTTTCCTAATTACTTGCTGTACCTACATACTAGCCTTTCATGATTCATGCACAAGGACACCCAGATCCCTCTGCATCTCAGAACTCTGCAATCTCTCATCATTTAGATAAGCTTTTTTACTCTTCGTGCTAAAATGGACAATTTCACATTGGCCCACATTATGCTCTCATTTGCCAGATCTTTGCCTACTTACTTAACTTTTGTGGCCTCCTTATGTCCTCTTCACAATTTACTTCCCTGCCTTTGTCGTCAGCAAATTTAGCAACCACACCGTTGATCCCTTCGTAAGAACATAAGAAAAAGGAACAGGAGTAGACCATTTGGCCGTTCAAGCCTGTTCCGCCATTCAATATGATCATGGCTGATCATCTTGTGTTTTGATTTCCACATTTCCATGTAACCTTTGATATCCTTGCCTAACAAGAATCTCTCTACCTTTGCCTTAAAAATATTCAATGACCCCACCTCCACCACCTCCTGAGGCAGAGAGTTCCAAAGATGCACCACCCCCGAGAGAAAAAAATTCTCCTCATCTCTGACCTATTAGGGTGACCCCTAATTTTAAAACAGTGCCCCCTTGTACTGGACTCACCCACAAGATGAAACTTCCTATCCACGTCCACCTTGTCAAGACCATTCAGGATCTTATATACTTTAGTCAAGTAACCCCTCATTCTTCTAAACTCCAGTGGAAACAAGCCCAATCTGCCCAACCTTTCCTCATAAGACAACCCACTCATTCCAGGTATCAATCTAGTGAACCTCCTTTGAACTGCCTCCAATGCATTTACATCCTTCCTTAAATAAGGAGATCAAAACTGCACATAGCATTTGAGGTGAGGCCTCACCAATGCCCAGTATAACTGAAGCATAACATCTTTACTTTTACATCAACTCGCCGACACTTCCTCCTACCTCTCCCTGGACCATGACCCCACCACTGAACATCAAGCCATTGTTTCCAGGACTGTCACTGACCTCATCTCCTCTGGGGATCTTCCTCCCACAGCTTCCAACCTGATAGTTGCCCAACCTCTGATGGCCCACTTCTGTCTCCTACCCAAAATCCACAAACAGAACTGCCCCTCAGGAGGTGGTGGAGGTGGGGTCATTGAATATTTTTAAGGCAGAGGTAGAGAGATTCTTGTTAGGCAAGGAAATCAAAGGTTACATGGAAATGTGGAAATCAAAACACAAGATGATCAGCCATGATCATATTGAATGGCGGAACAAGCTTGAACGGCCAAATGGTCTACTCCTGTTCCTTTTTCTTATGTTCTTATGAAGGGATCAACGGTGTGGTTGCTAAATATGCTGACGACAAAGGCAGGGAAGTAAATTGTGAAGAGGACATAAGGAGGCCACAAAGGTTAATTAAGTAAGCAAAGATCTGCTTGCTCCTACCCCACAGAACTAATTTCTCGTTATCTTGACTCCCTTCTCTCTCCCCTTGTCCAGTCCCTTCCCACCTACATCCGTGATTCCTCTGATACCTTATGTCACATCAACAATTTCCAGTTCCCTGGCCCCAACCGCTTCCTCTTCACCATGGACGTCCAATCCCTCTACATCTCCATCCCCCACCAGGATGGTCTGAGGGCCCTTAGCTTCTTCCTCGAACAGAGGCCCGAACAATCCCCATCCACCACTATTCTCCTCCGTCTGGCTGAACTTGTTCTCACGCTGAACAATTTCTCCTTCAACTCCTCTCACTTCCTCCAAATAAAAGGTGTGGCTATGGGTACCCGCATGGGCCCCAGCTATGCCTGTCTCTTTATGGGGTATGTGGAACATTCCTTGTTCCAGTCCTACTCCGGCCCCCTTCACAACTCTTTCTCCGGTACATCGATGATTACTTCGGTGCTGCTTCATGCTCTCGTTGGGACTTGGAAAAATTTATTAATTTTGCTTCCAGTCTCCACCCCTCCATCATTTTCACGTGGTCCATCTCTGACACTTCCCTTCCCTTCCTTGACCTCTCTGTCTCAATCTCTGGTGATAGACTGTCCACCAATATCCATTACAAACCCACCGACTCCCACAGCTACCTCGACTACAGCTCCTCACACCCCGCTTCCTGTAAGGACTCCATCCCATTCTCTCAGTTCCTTCGCCTCCGTTGCATCTGTTCCGATGAAGCTACCTTCAAAAACAGTTCCTCTGACATGTCCTCCTTCTTCCTTAACCGAGGTTTTCCACCCACGGTCGTTGACAGGGCCCTCAACCGTGTCCGGCCCATCTCCCGCGCATCCGCCCTCACGCCTTCTCCTCCCTCCCAGAAACATGATAGGGTCCCCCTTGTCCTCACTTATCACCCCACCAGCCTCCGCATTCAAAGGATCATCCTCCGCCATTTCTGCCAATTCCAGCATGATGCCACCACCAAACACATCTTCCCTTCAGCCCCCCTATCGGCATTCCTTAGGGATTGTTCCCTCCGGGACACCCTGGTCCACTCCTCCATCACCCCCTACTCCTCAACCCCATCCTATGGCACCACCCCATGCCCACGCAAAAGATGCAACACCTGCCCCTTCACTTCCTCTCTCCTCACCGTCCAAGGGCCCAAACACTCCTTTCAAGTGAAGCAGCATTTCACTTGCATTTCCCCCAACTTAGTCTACTGCATTCGTTGCTCCCAATGTGGTCTCCTCTACATTGGAGAGACCAAACATAAACTGGGTGACCGCTTTGCAGAACACCTGCGGTCTGTCCGCAAGAATGACCCAAACCTCCCTGTCGCTTGCCATTTTAACACTCCACCCTGCTCTCTTGCCCACATGTCTGTCCTTGGCTTGCTGCATTGTTCCAGTGAAGCCCAACGCAAACTGGAGGAACAACACCTCATCTTCCGACTAGGCACTTTACAGCCCTCCGGATTGAATACTGAATTCAACAACTTTAGGTCTTGAGCTCCCTCCCCCATCCCCACCCCCTTTCTGTTTCCCCCTTCCTTTTTTTTTCCAATAAATTATATAGATTTTTCTTTTCCCACCTATTTCCATTATTTTTAAATATTTTAAAATCTTCTATGCTCTCCCCACCCCCACTAGAGCTATACCTTGAGTGCCCTACCATCCATTCTTAATTCGCACATTTGTTCAGATAATATCACCAACTTTAACACCTATGTGTTCTTTTGTTCTATTGTTGTTGACATCTTTTGATGATCTGCTTCTATCACTGCTTGTTTGTCCCTACAACCACACCAACCCCCTCCACTAATCTCTCCGCCCCCCTCACACACCTTAAACCAGCTTATATTTCAACTCTATCTTGGACTCGAACTCAAGTTCTGTCGAAGGGTCATGAGGACTCGAAGCGTCAACTCATTTCTTCTCCGCCGATGCTGCCAGACCTGCTGAGTTTTTCCAGGTAATTCTGTTTTTGTTTTGGATTTCCAGCATCCGCAGTTTTTTTGTTTTTATCTTTACTTTTATGTTCAACTCCTCCCATAATAAAGGATAGCATTCCATTATTCTTCTTAATTACTTGCTGTACCTGCATACTAATTTTTTGTGACTCGTACAAGAACACCTAGATCCCTCTGCATCTCAGAATTATGTAGCTGTTCTCCATTTAAGTAATACTCTGCTTTTTTATTCTTCCTGCAAAAATGAACAACTTCTCATTTTCCCACATTAAACTCCACTTGCCAGATCTTTGCCCACTCACTCAACCTATCTATTTGCAACTCCTTCATGTCCTTTTCGCAACATACTTTCCTACCTATCTTTGTGTCATCTGCAAACTTAACTACTATACCTTCACTCCCCTCATCTAAGTCATTGATGTGAATCATAAAAAGCTGAGGCCCCAGTACAGACCCCTTTGGGACTCCATTCGTCAAATCCTGCCAATCTGAAAAAGATTCATTTATGCATACTCTCTGCTTTCTTCCAGCCATCCAATCTTCTATCCATGCTAATATGTTAGCCCCTACACTGTGCGCTTTTATTTTCTGTAATAATCTTTGATGTGGCACCTTATCAAATGTCTTCTGGAAATCCAAGTACATGTTTACAGGCTCCCCTTTATCCGCTGCGCATGTTACTCCTACAAAGAATTCCAATAAATTGGTTACACATGATTTCCCTTTCACAAAACCATGTTGACTCTGCTTGATTGCCTTGAATTTTTCTAAGTGCCCTGCTATAACATTCTTAATAATAACTTCTAATATTTTCCCTATGACAGGTGTTAGGCTAACTGGCCTGTAGCTTCCTGCTTTCTGTCTGTCTCCCTTTTTGAATAAAGGAGTTACATTTACTATTTTCCAATCTAATGGAACCTTTCCTGAATCTAGGAAATTTTGGAAAATTAAAACAATGCATCAACTATCCCACTGGTCACTTCTTTCAAGACCTAAGGGTGAAGTCCATCCAGACCCGGGAATTTGTCAGTCCATATCCTCAACAATTTGCTTAATACCCCTTCCCTGATGATTGTAATTTTCCTGAGTTCCTCCCTCCCTTCCGTTTCCTGATTTACAGCTATTTCTGGGTTATTACTTGTGTCCTCTATAGTGAAGACTGATGCAAGATACCTGTTTAATTCATCCACTATCTCCCTACTTTCCGTTATCAGTTGCCCAGGTGCATTTTCTATAGGATCAACGCTCACTTTGTTAACTCTTTTCTTATTTTAATATCTATAGAAACCCTTACAACCTGTCTCCTATATCACTAGCTAGCTTTCTCTCCTTATTAATCTTTTTGTCATTCTTTGCTTTTTTTTATATTCTTTCCAATCTTACTACTTGAATTTGCTTTTTTTTTACTATAAGTTTGAAACTGTCTTTAACTTTTTTAGTGAACCACAGATGGTAGGCCGTCCCCTTGGAATTTGTCTTTCTCATTGGAATGTTTCTTTCCTGTGCTTTCTGAAATGTCCCTTTAAATGTCTGCCACTGAACCTCTCTTGACCTATCCCTCAACCTCATTTGCTAGTTCACTTTAGCTTGCTCTGCTTTCATGCCCTCATAATTGTCCTTATTTAAGTTTAAAATACTGGTTTTGGACGCACCTGTCTCACCCTCAAAATGAATGCAAAATTCAATCATCATATGATCGCTGCTACCTAGGGGTGCCTTCACTATGAGGTTATCAATTAATCCTATCTTGTTGTACAGTGCCAGGTTTAGTATAACCTGCTCTCTGGTTGGCTCCAGAACGTGCTGTTCTAAGAAACTATCCTGAAAATATTCTATGAACTCCTCATCTAGGTTGCATTTGCCCATCTGATTTTTCCAGCCTATATGCAGATTAAAATAAGACCATAAGACCATAAGACATAGGAGCAGAAATTAGGCCATTCGGCCCATCGAGTCTGCTCCGCCATTCAATCATGGCTGATAAGTTTTTCAACCCCATTCTCCCGCCTTCCCCTGTAACCCTTGATCCCTTACCAATCGAGAACCTATCTATCTCGGTCTTAAATACATTCAATGACCTGGCTTCCACAGCCTTCTGTGGCAATGAATTCCATAGATTCACTACTCTCCGGCTAAAGAAGTTTCTCCTCATCTCTGTTCTAAAAAGTCTTCCCTTTACTCTGAGGCTGTGCCCTTGGGTCCTAGTCTCTCCTACTAATGGAAACATCTTCCCAGTCCACTCTATCCAGGCCTTTCAGTATTCTGTAAGTTTCAATCAGATCCCCCCCCCACCGCTCACCTTTCTAAACTCCATTGAGTATAGACCCAGAGTCCTCAAATGTTCCTCATATGTTAAGCCTTTCATTCCTGGGATCGTTCTTGTGAACCTCCTCTGGACCCTCTCCAGGGCCAGAACATCCTTCCTGAGATATGGGGCCCAAAATTGCTCATAATATTCTAAATGTGGTCTGACCAGAGCCTTATAAAGCCTCAGCAGCACATCCCTGCTTTTATATTCTAGTCCTCTCGAAAAAAATGCCAACAATGCATTTGCCTTCCTAACTACCGACTCAACCTGCAAGTTAACCTTAAGAGAATTCTGGACTAGGGCTCCCAAGTCCCTTTGCACTCCAGATTTCTGAATTCTCTCCCCATGTAGAAAATAGTCTATGCCTCTATTCTTCCTACCAAAGTGAATGACCTCACACTTCCCCACATTATATTCCATCTGCCACTTCTTTGCCCATTCTCCTAACCTGTCTAAATCCTTCTGCAGCCTCCCCGCCTCCTCAATACTACCTGTCCCTCCACCTATCTTTGTATCATCTGCAAACTTAGCCAGGATGCCCTCAGTTCCTTCATCTAGATCATTAATGTATAATGTGAAAAGTTGTGGTCCCAACACTGAACCCTGCGGAACTCCACTGGTCACCGGCCGCCATCCTGAGAGGGACCCCCTTATCCCCACCCTGTGCCTCCTGCCAGACAGCCAATCTTCTATCCATGCTAGTACCTTGCCTCTAACACCATGGCTCTTATCTTACTGAGCAGCCTCCTGTGTTTCACCTTGTCAAAGTCCTTCTGGAAGTCTAAGTCGATAACATCCATTGGCTCTCCTTTGTCTAATCTACTCGTTACCTCCTCAAAGAATTCTAACAGATTTGTCAGGCATGACCTCCCCTTGATGAAACCATGCTGACTTTGCCCTATTTTATCAAGCACTTCCAAGTATTCTGAAATCTCATCCTTAATAATGGACTCTAAAATCTTACCAACGACTGAGGTCAGGCTAATCAGCCTGTAATTTCCCGTCTTTTGCCTCAATCCCTTCTTAAACGGGGGGTTACATTAGCAATTTTCCAGTCCTCTGGGACCCTCCCTGACTCCAGTAATTCCTGAAAGATCACCACTAATGCCTCCACTATCTCTTCAGCTACCTCCTTCAGAACTCTGGGTGTAATCCATCTGGTCCAGGTGATATATCCACCTTCAGACCTTTCAGTTTTCCTAGCACCTTCTCCTTGGTAATGGCCACCATACTCACCCCTGCCCCCCGACTCTCTTGAACTTTGACGATGTTACTCGTGTCTTCCACCGTGAAGACTGATGCAAAGTACCTATTCAGTTCCTCCGCCATTTCTTTGTTCCTCACTACTACTGCTCCAGCATCATTTTCCAGCGGCCCAATGTCCACTTTTGCCTCTCTCTTACCCTTTATATATCTAAAAAAAAACTCTTGCAATCTTCTTTTATATTACTGGCTAGTTTACCCTCATATTTAATCTTCTCCCTCCTTATTTCTTATCTCCCTTGATTATCACTGTAGCTTTCAGACAAGCTCCCATTATCTTTTTTATACTCTGTCCTACCGTGTAGTGACAATTAGGGGGCCTGTACACCACTCCCACAAGTGACTTCTTGCCTTTATTTTTCATCTCAACCCAAACCGCTTCTACACCCTGGTTTCCAGAATTTAGGTCATCCCCCTGTGATGTGCTAATACCATCATTAATTAACAGAGCCACCCCTCTACCTTTTCCTAACTTCCTGATCTTCCTAAATGTTACATACTCTTCAATATTCAGGTCCCTATCTATGTCACCCTGTCGCCAGGTCTCTGTAATGGCTATCAGATGATACTTTGTAAAATTTCTATTTGCACTACCAATTCATCTGTTTTGTTTCGAATGTTACGTGCGTTTAGATACAGAGCACCTATTTTTGCCCCACTTGAATGGCTTCATGTACCACAGTGCCATGGCCAGTCAGCTCATCCACCCTGCAGCTTAAAAAGTCTTTCTTTTCCTTTTCCTGTTAATTCTACATAGTATTAATCCTACAGCTTCAGCAGAGCTGGAGGCAGGCTGCTTCTTTCTTGCTCTGCTGAGATGCGCATTACAAATTCCCTCTAGGTTTTGAGAGTTGAGGACTTTGCCAAACTCTGCCCCACTTGCATCTGTGCAGGGGTAGATTCGGTCATCAGGGAAGGAGGCAGTATATGGGGCTCTGACTGGGTGTAGGGGGCAAAGAATGAAAAGTGAGCAGCATACCCAACTTTTTGTGCTCTTTCACCATCTTCCCTCTCATAGCTCACTTTCACTTTCCGGCCAGCCAAGAGCTGGAGAGCATGTTGCTGCATTTCACTAAGGCACTGAATAACTCTTTCCTCTATCCTATTTAAAGTGGCAGACTGAGGGTGCAGACGATTGTTGTGGGACAGCATGCGCTTGGTTGTTTGCCATGACTGATTCCCTATGCAGATGGCCATTCTTTCCATGAAGATTGTTATCAGCGCAAAGGCCTGACTTGTCATGGCACTCATAATAGAGGTGGACTGCTCCAGTCTCTGTCCAAGGCACACAGTGCCTCTGGAAGTGCTGACAGAGCCTGACACATTTTCTGTTGCTGTTCCAAAATTGTCCTTTTTGTGGCTGACAACCCGTGGCTTAGCAGAGCTTGCAGTGTCCTACACCCTCCAACCGGGACTCGGCGTTCCTGCTCACTTGTGATGTGCGCTCACCATGTGACAACCTAGCTGTCTCCCTCAGAGGCCCCTCCAAGGTGTGTGCATCCACGCTGGTGGAGAGTGTGCATAAGTCCTTCTTCAGAGTGCGCAATCTCCTCCTGAGGACTACAATTTTCCCTTTTAGGCAAGTTCCAGAGTTCAGTCTTATTGCACAAAAATACCAAGTGAAATCTGTGCCTGCACATATTCCAGCAGCTGCCTCAAAATTGGCATTGAAAAATTCTGAACATCCTACTTTCCCTATCATCTTAACTGGAGAATGATCATTGTTATGATGGTGGCCTAAAATGTGGTAGGAAATTAAATTAATTTTCTTGTAGAAGAAAGATACAATAAAGGGCAAGCAATGTTTAATGAATTAGAATTACTCTAATCATTTTAATTTTTTTGTTTAACTACCAGATTGACTGAGGACACTTTCACTGTGGATGAAGTGGCGGAGATGCTAGATGGACTGAAGGTTGTGGTCCACAGTGAGGTAGAGTCTGAGCTTATCAACACAGCTTACACAAATGTACTGCTTCTGCGTCAACTGTTCTGTCAGGCTGAGAAATGGTACCTGAAGTTACAAACAGACATATCTGATCTGGAAAACAGGTGAATCATTTAAACTTTTTAAAAGTGCAAGTTTATTATTATCGGTGTGGAAAAAGCCATCCAAATTCATGTGTGAACAATTGGATTGGGCTGAAAGATCATGTATGACAAACTAAAGCCAGTGGCACAAAACAGAATGGAGAGAAATACTTAATATGTAAATGGAAATAAATAATTATAGCTAAGTGGGTGTATGAATAAATGGCCACAGTGGAATAGAAAAGGTTGATATAAATGCTTTAGGGAAACAGCATCATTTGAGGTTAGTTGAAAAAGTTAATGGTGAGAGTACTATGGCAGAGCTGTTTATTATATGCTTCGTTTTAGTACCTATGTGCTAGAAGCTGGCTTGAGAGGCAAAGAACATGTGAGGTGGACTGGAGTAAAACTGTGTTGGCCAGGAACAGGAGTAGCTGCAGTGTGTGGTAATATGGGTGGAATAGAAAGTCGACTCCAGCTATTTGACAGAAGTTAGGCTTCAGGAGGCAAATATTAATAGGTCAGTTTCTCATAGGAAATGGGCAGTTCTGTATGCACGTTTTTTAAAAAAAAATACCTGGAAAGCAAAATATTTTTTTACAAGTTTGCTACTTCATAAATTCTAAATTTTTAGCCCGTATAATTGGAAAAAATGGTTGGGTAAAAAAACTGAAGAAGTGTTTTGAGTGAGTTTGTTTTTTTTTATTGGTAGATTTTGCTCAGTTTATTCTGTTTGGTTGTGGCCCAAAAAGCTTTTGAGTAAAGGAAAGCGACTATATTTGTTCAGGTTCTGCTTTGCAATAAATTGCTAACTGTGATTTAATGCGCCTGGCTAACTAACTCTGACTTAGGTTTTGTTTCTGTTATGTAGCTTAACAATTGATGACGTGAAATTACCTAAAAAAAGTTCACTCTGCAGTTTGATTGCAAATAACTTGTCCTCTGATATATTCTGGATCCGAAACTGAACATGACGTAGTTGATAAACGTAAAACTTTTACTTGAAAAATTAATTCTGTAGCTTGCTTTCAAACCAACTGCTGAAACTCAGAAACCCTTCTAAATCATTTTGCATCACACTGTTCCAGCTGCACTGAGAATCCTGGTAATGCAACTTGAGAAGTGGCACTTATTGCATATGCTTGGACTACAGCATCTCCTTCAGCTGACAAAATATAATTCTGGGGGAAGACATCAAATTCAAGCCCAGGCTTTTGATGGAGGCTGAGGCATCCAAAATCATTAATGATGGGCACATTCTTTTATAGATAGGTCAAACGGTGTGATTGTTAACCATGTCATTTTTGTGTACCTTTATGATTTTCTGAGGAGAAAATTCTGGAAGACCGCTCCATTATTAAATATTTCAGGGTTGTTCTCAATAAAAGGCATGAATTTTAAGCATGTTTATGTAATTTGAATCCTCCACTAACCTTTGCAGAGGTGCTGATGCCAATTTTAATGTTAGATGCACAATCGACACTCAGCAAGCAGAATTCACCTGTCGCTCATCTGTTATGAAGCCTATGCCATGTTGAGGGACAAGCCTCACTTACATGCTGCCGGTGAGCTGGAATTCTTGCAGAAACAAGCCCTTTGAATCCAGAAGGTGGTGGGGAGCCCAGGGGCACTAAGAGCAAGCATAGCATTGATAAATTAACCTTGATGAAAATCAGGAAACATAGTTTGGTAAGATGCGTAAGCTTTGCTGGTGAGTTGGGGTCTGTAAAAAGGCATAGATAAGAACAGTGTACCCTCCAACTTCAGGAAGCAATGTCACAAGAGACTTGCAAATACTAGTTTATAAGGAATAGTATTAAATAGTCCACATTGTGTATATATATGACAGGCATTTATATTTAAAAGCTGATGCAAAGACCATTTTAATAATCAGCTGTAACCTTTTTACTCCATTAAAAAAAAATTTGTAAGAACAGTTTTGATTGCTAATTTGTGTTTTTCCTTTCATTTCACGTCAGAGAACTCTTGGAGCAAGTGGCAGAATTTGAAAAGGCAGAATTTACTTCATCAGGAAAGAAAGTGAGTTTAAATTAAATTTGGTAAATTAAAGTTCCACCTATTTTTGTGTACCAAAATTAAGCTATTACCCTTCAACCAGAGCATAGTTCCAGGTTTATCGCAATGTTTCTGTAATCATGTGGGTTGTTTAATTTCTGTGAGCAAAGGCAGATAGCTTGTTTCCCCAAGCCAGCATATATTGCTCACATCAATAATAATGAATGAATTACTGCTTGTTATAATAGATCTACAAATGAGGAGGAATCAGGATTACACCGGATAGTTCAGAATAAAAGTGTTGCATTTTCTGAAGAACACAGAATAGAGGGCAAGTGAAAAGATGAGAATAGTGGTCAGAGTTGATAAATCCAATATGAGAATGTTGAGGAAATAGAGAGTCTGAAGCCAGTCTGTACATTAAGATGGATTTATTTCCAAGATTGCAGAGTAAAGACATAGACTCCTCCAAGTCCTCCCAGTGTGAAGAATACCTTTTTATACTCTTGTAATGAAGCCCTAATGCTTATGCAAATGGGGACACCTGCTCTTAATTATCAACTTAAAGCATGAAATCTATTGGAGCACAATTTCAACATTAACTTGAATGACCAGTAAGTTATGGGGAGGGGGGGTGGGTGGGTGGCTTGGGATTCATTCACATAGCGCCTTTGCAGACTTAACCTCCATTTTCCCGGGAGCAGACAGCATTGTGGGCTATCTGCATGACTCGCACGCCATTCTTCAATTATATAATTGAAGTAGCATTACATGAACAAATTTCTCCCCTTCGGACATTTTCTCAGTGACAACAACAGCAACTTCATTACATTCACCTCTTCTGATGTAGATGATAAATTCATTAACATTTCTCTTTAGTTTAACTGCACTTACTAATGTTTTAAGGAATACAACTTTCCTGGAAAGTGAACACTGCAAGTATTTTTAATTTAAGTAAATGGCAGAAAACTGCAAGTTGATGGAAATCTGAAACATTCATAGAAAATGCTGGAAAAGCATAGCAGATAATTCAGCATCTGGGGAGAGAACAGATAATTGATGTTATGGGTTTACATGCTTCGGAACTAAAAGAGATGATGAAGCATATAAATGGAATCAGCAAAGATTGAGAGAGAACCACCATCAGGGTATATCACTCCTATTTATTATTTATGAATACCATTTTTTATTTAAATAGTTGTTTGGTAGCACAGAACTTGAGTATTGCTGAAAAAAGACATTTTGTCAAAGTGTTTTGCCTTGCACTCATCAGGATAATCAGAAGAATACCAATGTCAGGGGAAGCAACAACTTTATACTGTATGAGAAGAGAATGCTGATTGGTTGGCAAGTGGACTCTGATTAGCAGAGGCATTGTCATGGAGAATGAACCAGTTAATGGTAACTGACAGTTAACTGCCAAACATTGTTTGAAATTTAAACCAGGCAGTTTGACTCTAATTGGTCAAGGTATTGCCCTGAGGAATGAACCAGTGAATGGCTGTCACTTATTTTGTTTAGCTGAAACAGGTGCAATGTGTGTACATGTTCTTTCTATCTTCAAAGAACAGGGCCCTGAGTATTAATATATCTAGCTTCCTGCACACGTAAATGCGCCACATTGCGAACCCGACTGACAATATTAAATTAGTTGTCAGAATAATTGTTAGCACACTGATGATTATTGAGCAAATTTTGTCCAATCAGTGGAACCACATCTAATGTTGGACACTGTTTTGAGTGTTACAAGCACAGGCTGCTTGGGTACAAACTGTACCTTGCCCATTTAGAACTGCAGAAGGGTCATGCTGCTTGATACGATCTGCCAGTCTTTGGGACATACGGCCTGCATACCTAGCATCACACTGGCACTGGAATTCATGTACCTTATTACTTATTTGTGTGTTAGGCAAAACATCTTTTTGGCTTGATAGCAGCGTCCTGTTAGTGATGAATACCACTCGTGTTGCTACTGCATAGTATCAGCATAGTATCTTCACCTGTTGCTCAAGTTTTTGGGATACCTTGCCCTTCCAGGGTAACCTGAGGTATATGAGCATTTTTCAGGGTTGTACGTGATAGCCTTAGGCCCATTCATGAGTTTGCGCGATATACAGTGCAAAATGACCTGATCAGGGTAGCCATTATCCCGCAGGATGCCTTTGATGCACCCTATTTCAGCATCAAGCTTGCATGGTGAGCAAATGGCTCAGGTCCCATTTGAGATTGCCGATAAGACCAATCTTATAGCGCACGGAATTGTAAGAATTCCAATGCGTGTATTGACCCGTGAAGGTAGGCCTGTGGTAGACTGTGGTAGAGAACTTATTGGTAGATTTCTCAATTAACATGCTCAGGAAAGGGAGCTCATGTGGTTGCTCTATTTCAGAGGTGAATTTGAGCACAGGATGGAGCCCATTAAGACATGCAAGGAAATTATTACACGCTGGTACGGATTTAAATCTAGCAAACGTATCACCCACATATCAGAAACATGCAAGGGGTAAGAGGTTAGGTGTCATTACATCAAAGACACGTTTCTCATGGAACCCAATAAAGATATTTGCAAGAGCTGGGCCTAGAGGGGATCCCATGGCAACACCATCTATTTGGGCGTGCATGATATCATTAAAGCTGAACTCAACGGCGCAAGTTGCTGAGTTCAGAAGCTCAGTGAATACAATAGTGGTGGGCATAGATCGCCATGATAAAGTGCTACAGTGCAAATACCTATGGCTTCCTTAAGTGGAACATCGGTGAATAGGCTAGCAACGTGGTCACAGCATTGAGCACATGGTCACAGCATTGAGCACATGGTCACAGCATTGCTATCCATATGCAAGTGCTGTATGGTCTTCGCACATGTGAAGGAATCCTTCACAGTTCAGAGTCCACTTGCCATCCAATCAGCACTCTCTTCTCATTCAATATAAAGTTGTTTCTTCCCCTGATATTGGAGGGTATTCTTGCGATTGTCCTGATGAATGCAAGACACAAAGCTTCGACAAAATGTATTTTTTGGTAATATTTTTACTTAATGCAATTCAGATCCTTTTAATGTTGGTATTCTCTATTCAGTTAATTTTAATTTTATCCCGTAGATCTAATTTACTACTATGATTGATTGTTTTTATTTATTTATATTTTGCTTAATTACTGTTGACCTTTGGTTTAAATCACTTCCCCAACTTCCCCTTTTACAAATTCTCGTTCTACTAATGTACCTGTAAGAGCGCCATTTTTATTGCCTTCAGTTTTTCTTAATTGATTCTCACTCACTGTAGTATTTCTATTCTTTTTGGAGCAACCCTTAATTTTTTTTAAATCAAGAAGTTTGTAAATTTACCTTGTTACCCTCTTGCATACTATACTGTAGACTAGCACTAAACCAGCAAGATTAAATCTAATAGCGTTTTATGATATGATGATCCAAAGTATTAATTTCTGTCCCCCGACCTTTACTACAGGCAAATTCAGAAATCATTAAACCCAAACTTGCTCCATTAAATGAAGGAGGAGTATCTGAACTCTTGAGTAAGGTAAGACTTGCCTGAAAAAGTAAGTGGTTATATAAATGTGGCTAAAATAATTATATATGAATGTTTTGAAATAAAATGTGATCAACTTAATTGACTTCAATTGAAGTCAAAAGCAAGCTGTTCTATCTTTACGAATTGTCTTCTTGGTTTTGGACACTGCCAATGCCACTTTGTATTTAAGGAGAGTAGGAGAGACTAACTATGTTCATAGGCTTCTTAGTCAGTTGTGGGTAAGTGTCCCTAATAACAAATTTGAGTAAGAGTGACTGAGCACTTGGTTAAATATGAGCTGATCAGAGAGAGCTGGCATGGATTTGTAAAGGGTAAGTTATGTCTAACGAACCTAGTTGAACTTTTTGAGGTGATAACAAATATGGCAGATAAATGACCATCTGAAGATGTTATTTATATCAACTTGCAGAAGGCATTTGACAAAAATCAACGTAAGAGACATAAGGAATTGGAGGCAACCGAGAGGTTTAGATATGGAATTGGTTAGGAAGTGAGAGACAGAGAGTAGGGAAATTGGGTATGTATTCAAATTGGCTGGATGTGACTAGTGATATACCCCAGAGATTTGTGCTGGGGTCTCAGATGTTCACTATATTTGAACTTGGATGAAGATTTTAAAGAGTTTTGCTGACTGTTGGGTGGCGCAGTAAATAATGTAGATGGGAGCAGAAAGTTGCAGAGTTAACTAGATTAAGTAGACAAAACTGTGGCAATGGAATTCAATGTAGAAAAGTGTGAGGTCATCCAGTTTGAACCCAAGATAGATTAGAGTATTTTCCAAATAACAAGAGCTCAGAATTGTGAAGGAGCAGAGAGATTTAGGGGTCTAAGTACAGAAATTGCCAAAAGCTAGTGGACAGGTACAAAATTAATTTAGAAGGTTGATTGTATGTTGGCCTTCATCTCAAAAGGGCTGGAATAGGAAGGGGGCAGAAGTTGTGTTGCAACTATACAGACCCCATCTGGAGGACAGCTTCTATTGTATCATCTTTCCAATCTGTCCTCATTTTCTTTTATCCAATCTTCAAAGTGCTGTTGGCCATTTTTCTGATGCTAAATTGTGGTAATTGGTAAAATGGGCACTTAGCATACCAGTGCAAAAGAAGTGGCTAGTGAGATAGTTGTTGCATTGGTTTTAATTTTCCAAAACTCCCTAGATTCGGGAAACATTCCATTAGATTGGAAGATGGCAAATATAACTCCATTATTCAAAAAAGGAGGGATATAGAAAACGGGAAACGCAGGCCAGTTGGCTTAACATCTGTCATAGGGAAAATATTAGTAGCTGTTATTAAGTAAGCTATAGCAGGGCACTTGGATAAGTTCAAGGTAATTAGACAGAGTCAACATGGTTTTGTGAAAGGGAAATCATGTTTAACCAATTTATTGGAGTTCTTTGAAGAAGTAACATGTACTGTGAATAAACAGGAACCAGTGGATGCACTGTACTTAGATTTCCAGAAGGCATTTCATAAAGTGCCACATCAAAGGTTATTGCAGAAAATAAAAGCTCATGGTATAGGGGGTAACATACTGGCATGGATAAAAGATTGGCTGGCTAATAGGAAGCAGAGAGTAGGCACAAATGGGTCTTTTTCAGGTTGGCAAGATGTAACAAGTGGTGTGCCACAGGGATCAGTGCTGGGACCTCAACTGTTTACAATTTATATAAATGACTTGGATGAAGGGATGGATGGAATGGTTGCCAAATTTGCTGATGTCACAAAGATAGGTAGGAAAGTAAGTCATGAAGAGGACATAATGAGGTTACAAAAAGATATAGGTAGGCTAAGTGAATAGGCAAAGATTTGGCAAATGGAGTATAATACGGGAAAATGTGAAACTGTTCATTTTGGCAGGAAGAATAAAAGAGAGGCATATTATCTAAATGGTGAGAGATTGTAGAGCTTTGCGATGCAGAGGGGTCTGGGTGTCTTAGTGCATGAATTGCAAAAGGCTAGTAAGCATGTACAACAAGTAATTAGGAAAGCTAATAGAATGTTATCAGTTACTGTGAGGGGCATTGAATACAAAAGTAGGGAGGTTATGCTTCAGTTATACAGAGCATTAGTGAGACCACATCTGGAACACTGTGTATTATGTTGGTCACCTTATTTAAGGAAGGATGTAAATACGTTGGAAGAAGTTCAGAGAAAGTTTACCAGATTAATACCTGGAATGGGCTGTGGGCCAAGTGTTGGTGAATGGGATTAGGTAGGTAGGTCAGGTACTTCTCACGTGTCGGTGCAGACTCGATGGGCCTCTTCTGCACTGTGAGATTCTGTGATGGGCAGGTAGTCATATGAGGAAAGGCTGGACAGGCTAGGCTTGTATCTGCTGGAGTTTAGAAGAGTAAGAGGTGACTTGATTGAAACATGTAAGATCCTGAGGGGACTTGACAGGGTGGATGTGAAGAGGATGTTTCATTTTGTGGGAGAATCTAGAACTAGGGTCTCTGCTTAAAAATAAGGTGTTGCCCATTTAAAATGGAGATGAGGTGAAATTTTTTCTCTGAGGGTCATGAGTCTTTGGAACTCTCTTCCTCAAAAGGCGGTGGAAGCAGATTCTTTGAATATTTTTAAGGCAGAGGTGGATAGATTTTTGGTAAGCAAGGAGGTGATAGGTTATCAGGCGTAGACGGAATACAGATTTGAAGTTATTTTCAGATCAGTCATGATATTAAATGGCGGAGCAGGCCCGAGGGACCGAATGGCCTATTACTCCTTGTTTATATGTTCATAAATACTGCAGATTTTGAAAATCTGAACTAAAAACAGCAAATGCTGCAAATACTCAGCAAATCAGACAGCATCTCTGGAAAGGAGAAACAGAGTTAATGCTTCAGTTTGATAATCTTTTGATTCATGTAAGAGATAATTTTCTGCTTAGCATACCAATTTAGTAGTGGAACTGCCTGTGCTGTATTTGTGCAGGTATTGATCTCACTACTAAACTTGTGGGAACCAGTTTTTAGACATCTCCAGGCACCTCTACAAAATTTGTTTCCAATGAGTACTTGCTCTGCCCAAGATTTTTCAGATAGGAAAGGTAGAAAAAAAGCTTATCAGTGAAGACATGAGGAGCCTCCCACCCCCTCCAATTCCTTGTCCCCCTACTTCATGGCCCTTGTGATTGAAACCCTACTCCCATTACCTGATGAAATTCCATTCTGGAATTTAACCTGGCATAGGTGGTGGCCAAAAATTCATTTCATTCGTCAAGATTTAAATGTGCGGCTGACATAGACAGTGCGCCAAGAAGATGTGGATGAGGCCCAAGGCCCAATTTCGGATTGGTATTGGGGTTTTCTGTTCAGGCACATGCTGCTCATCCAATGCCTACTGGGCCCAACAACCAGCCGATACTAATTTCTACTGTTGCTGATGCTGTCAACTTTAGAGGAAAAAGATAGTGCAGGGGAGTGCCTTCCTCCTGATCCCTACCTTCAGTAACTGTTTGCTACTCCTCTTTTAGTGAGGAGCCATGGCATGATATAGCTTGGAGGTATGATCTTGTAGAAACTCCAAAGAAAAACCTAATTCAGATAGTGAACCTGGGTGCAACTGGAAACGTCAGTAGCAGTTGATTACAGAACATTGTTTAGAATAGTATTTATTTGAGTGGTTTGTAAAGTGATTCCAGAGCAGAAGTTGATTAACATATTAGAGCATCTGATCTGATTGGGAGAAGGGCTTCCACAAAAAATATTTATGATTCCTAAGAACTGAGTCTCTTCTAGACTGAGTTTCACATGAAAGAAGATAACCTTCTTGATTAAAGGCATCTGGACAAGCATTTCCAAGGTACCTCTAGTGCAAAATAATAATGATTCATTTGCAATAAACCTCTGAAATAAGAGATGTACAAGGTGCTCGGAAGAATGGTATCGAGATCAAGTATTCCTTGTCATGCTCTTCTGTACTGTATTACTACTTATAGCTCTATTTACTCTTTTCCTCTAAATTAGATCTGATTATTTTACACTTTCTTCAGGTGTTAACTTGAGTGAACGGTATGTAAAGTAGTTATATCTACTGCAATTGTTAGTTAATCAGAGGGTGTCGTGCAAATTATGGGAAATGTGACATGACATACATGGTCAAATTTAGGATTTGGTCCTGGTTATGTGCTCTCGCTTCAAGATCTAAATGAGAAGTTGAGCCTTTCTCTGATGACAGGGGAGTGAGACAAGGTTGCCCACTGTGTGTTCTATTTGATTCCTTATAAAATCCAGGATTTGGCCATGTTAGCTTCCACTTTCTCTGTGGCTCATGTGACATGAGACAGGAAAATGCTTATGAAGCTTCATGTAAGCAATGTTTCTCCTAAGCCTTGTGGCATTCTGTTACCTGCCCTGCACATTCCTGATGGGAACAAAATCTAACCTGTTCCTTTACGAGTATTCAGTGGAATTTACGGTATCTTGAGATGCATGCCATCACAACCTGCAGAACTAATTATATCATCAACAGGATTCATCTGTAGTTTTTGCTTCACTAGGCCTTTGTTCCTTCTGAAAAAGGGCATACCTTTTGGGAAACTGAGAATAAACGTTCCTCGAACACAGTCCTGATGAAGAGTCATACGGACTCGAAACGTTAACTCTGTCTTCCTCTCCACAGATGCTGTCAGACCTGCTGAGCTTTTCCAACTATTTTTATTTTTGTACCTCGAACACAATCCTGGTCCCTAAACTCAAACTAGAAGAAGTTGCCTGTTACTGACACTGATTTCAAATCTATTATTTTTCCACTCACCTGTATAGGTAAAACAGTTTTTAGGAGTTCAGCATAACTGAATTGGGCAGAAAATTAATTGTGTAATGAATATTAAGATAATTCCATAACAATGTAAACTGATAGGCTTCTAGAAAGAAACAGTACTGTAATAGAGAAGAGTTATATGGAAAAGTTACAATTTTAGAAGAAATTACTTTACTTTTCATGTTATCTAATAACAATCTTGCACACACTTCCTGTGTCACAATTTTGTCATGCCTCAGTAAGGAGTAGGGTGTAGGTAGTTTGTTTTCAGACTTGTCAGTGATAAGTCGCATGGCTGCTTCACTCATGTTCTGTCATCCAGCTTCCTCCCTATAGGTGGCACTACAGGTAAACTTTATTTTTAATGTTGGGTAAATCATTTAAGTAACTTGTATTTTCCATCAATGGCTATTAACTTTTATTTCAGCTTGATGGAGTTTAGTTTTACATTTATTCCTCTTTTCTGACCTGCCCATTCTCATTGAGGCTCCTAGCTCAGACTTCTAGTTACATTTCTGTCCTCCTGTTTGCCTGATTTCTGGCCAACCTGTTCTCACCCCCTCCTACCTTTGGCCACCCTGCTGCTCCCACTCTGGCCTGCTTCCCAAGCCTAATGCATGACAGTTCTCTCTCACACTAAGCTTGGAAACTGATCATGTGTTTTTAAAGTGCTTAAAATACTCTATTACATACTTTGAAGATAATGTTTCTGGTTCACAACTGGCTAAACACTCAGGAGAAGCCGAAATGTGGGTGGGGTAGGGTACGTGCTGATGGGGCAAAAGGAGGAAAGAAAGAAAGATTTGCATTTATGTAGTGCCTTTCTTGACCTCAGGATGTCCCAAAGTATTTTACAGCCAATAAAGTTGTAATGGAGGAAACACAACAGCCAATTTATGCATAGTAAGGTGCTTTAAAAAAACAGGTTATTTGGGTCATTATCACTTTGCTGTTTAAGTGATATTGATTGAGAGATAAAATATTGGCCAGGACATGGGATAACTCGCCTGCTTATCTTTAAAATAATGCCATTAGTCTTTTACATCAACCCAAGAGGGCAAATGGGGTCTCGGGTCAACATCTCATTTGTAAGACACCACCTCTGCCAATCCAGTGCTTCCTTGGTTACTGCATTGGGGTGTCAGCCTAGATTTTTGTGCTCAAGTCTATGACATGAACTCGAACCCACAATCTTCTGACTCGGGTGATTATGTTACTGACTGAGCCACAGCTGACATGCCAGAGGGAGTGAGGTCAGTAGGAGGGGTGCTTGGGGAAGAGAGAAGTTGAAGTGGGTGACGGGCTTGGGGATTCAGAGGCCACAAGGTGTTTAATTGAAACCTGTAGATTTAATGTGTGACACTGCCTAAGCCATTGTTATTTATTGTTTCTTTTGACATGTACAGGAAATTACAAGACTTCAAGATGAGAATGACAAGCTAAAAGCCAGACTCAAAACTGTAGAAACACAGGTAATAGCATGATCATTGACAAACTGGGGAATTTAAAGAACTTTTTTTTCTAGTTTTAAGCCATATGCTTCTTGATACGTATGTGACAATTTTTAATCACTGGGATTTCAGGCTACCAGTGCACTGGAGGAAAAGCTCAAACTAGAACAATTTCTCAAGGACTTAGACAAAGTTTCAGAGGACCAAAAGGTAAGGGAAATTTATGAGTCCATATTTAGAACAAAGAGGACAATGTTTATTGCAAAGAAGTTATTAAGCTGTACAATGCATTAGTGGAGCTAGTGATTGAAGTAGAGAGCATGAAGTAAATTTTCATGCAAAACAGCTTCAGGCAGCCAGCAGGGCACACCAGCTGGCCAGCAGTAGTCCATGCAGGCAAAGAACAAGCATAGCAGACAGTCTGCGACTCCCAGCCGTCACAATACTAGGCTGGAAAAAGGTGGGTTCGTGGGTTGGTGAAAGCCAATCTTAGGAGGTGGAAAGACCCAGACTGGTAACAGCCCAGGTTGTTTCTGTGGAGTTTAGTGGAACACTCCTCCTCTTCTGGCCCTTCAAAAATAAATTAAAGCTTCCTTGCTTGACTCCTCTTTGGCTAGACGCCCAGTTGTTGCTTTGTCGATCATGTGCTGCGTCAGTGGCCCCCTAAAATGGCAACTGGTTCTTTTTACGTCATAGGACTTCCAATTTAAATAGGTGTACAGTCTGACTCAGCAGGCACTCTTACTGTCCAGCAGACGGAAGTCATGTGTCGATGAATTGGCAGGCAAGAATACCTGTCTGAGTAAGACTGTACACTCTTTTAAATTGAGGTTCTACAACATAAGGACACCAGTGGTCATTCTAGGAGACTACTAGGCACAGCACAAGATCCACATGTCATCAACAGGTGGCAAGCTTTGCCCCACCATTTTAGTGGTGTTAATGAAGATCTATCCCTGATCTAAATTTTTACGAAGCAGTGAGATAGATGTTTGAACAGGTCAGGCACACAGGACTTGGATTATTGTTCAAGCGGAGGGTAAGCAACAACACTCACTGATGCCAGCTGATAACAACCTATTCCATGTAGTGATATCTATAAAATAAAAATCTACTAGGCACTTTCATTCCTGTCATCTTGGATTCTGGTGTGAATTATTTTACCAAAAAATAAAATGGAATTAGTTGCTTGGGTGGACATCATATAATTGATTCTCATGGTTCTTACTTGGAGCTGCTTTGTTGTGTAGCCTTGTTTTTTTAAATTTGATTTAATACAGCAGGTGGTGCTGAAGAATGAATATTCAGGTCAATTTTCAGGCTGCACCTGTGTTTGCCAACATTGCAACTGCCAAAGTAAGCCATTAGTTGTAAAGTGCTTCTGGATGGTTCAGGGATGTGAAACGTTCTTTATAAATGCAGGTTCTCTTTTTTGCAATCAGAAAACCAACCTTCCACGAGGTATTTTCTCAGGAGGACTTACCTATTATCCTTGAAATGGTTTCACGTCCTTAGCAGCAGAAGTGAAATGATGCCTCCAACTGGCTTTAAACTGCTTGTTGTAGATGCTTTAAGTATGGCTTTTCCGCTGTTCTGCTTAGAGTATAGGCATTCCACAGAGTATATATCCTTTGTCCCATTCAATTATCAGAAATCAGACAGATGTACCCCTAGCCTGAACATGTTCCACGTCCCATCCCTTTTCTCCCACATGATTAGTGGGTTAACAATATATATTTTTTAAAGAAGAGCATTTATTTCTTAGCACAGGTAGTAGCAACTTGCCCAACAACCAGCACGACAGGCAGTAACTTATTATAGAAAGGTCAATTAGAAGCATACTCTGTGTGTGGGGTATAATTTTGGAAATGATATATGCACCCAATCCCCATTTTTGGAACTAGACACTATAGAACAAAATAGCCCTAATTTCAAGTTTGGAAGTATATGCTTCACTCTTGTTGAAAGGATAGTTCTGGTGTCCAAAATTCACCCCATGATATTGAAGATAGCAATGATGGCTGGGATTTTCCCAGTCCCATCCACTTCGGGAATTGTCACGGGTGGGATGGAAAATTTGACAGATCAGCCAAAGGTCCATTGACTTCGGGCAGAAATTCCTAATCCCACCAGCTGTAGGACCAGAAATTCCTGGCCAAAGCCAATGGACCTTTGGTTGGAGAATCCCAGCCATCCAATGTTTTAATTTTTAAAGTATGTGTTTTGAACCACCTGTTAGCAAGTGATAATGCTTTGTTCAAACGGGTTATTTTTATCTGCGTTGTATGTTGGTATAAAGTCAAATTTTAATTAAAATCTGCTTGCTCCCTACTGCTTCCTTGAATTGTATCTTGGTATGTATCATTTACAAATTTGTAGACCACAGCGAATTACTTATTTATGCCTGTATGTTAAATCACAAAATCTACATAATAGCCAATTGAATTTAATTATCTCATTATCTTTCCTGTACAAAAATTACAAGACTTTTCCATCTTTTTGTTAGTCCAAATTAAAATCACAGGAAGTTGCTGTTCTTGAGGAGACATTGGCAGCATTGAAAGCTGATTTTGAGAAGAACCTGAGTATGAGCACTGAAAGGCAGAAGATTCTACAGGATAATCTCATTTCGACTAAACATGATCTACTCAAAGTACAGGAACATCTCTCACTGACTGAAAAGGTTTGTATTGGGGACCTCATTATTAAGCAGAAGTAGATAAATGCTCCTTAAAGTAGCAGAAAAAGTGAAGCAGCACACTAACTGTTCTTAATGGTAGTAGATAAAAACAGCTTTTTAATTTGAATACATAAAATATTCAGTACAGATTGAGTATCCTATATCTGTAAATCTGAAAATCAAACACATCCAAAGCCACACTTTTTTTGAACCTCATTGACCTTTAGTGTGGGAAGCCTTGTTGTTTGTCTGCACTGTTTACCTGTAATTTTTGTGGTGAACATGTCAAAAAGAAACTTATTGCAGGTATTTATTATTCTGTGGTACATCTTACTTTTCTAGCCATTTTATTTACTTCAGACTATAGCTAGCCTAGGCATTGCTGCCTGAAAATCCTGGCAGCAGGATAGTGGTGACTTTTGCAGCTCCTCTCACCTTGGCCTATCAGCTGGCCCTGCCTCCCTTTGTGTCTGCGCCTCTCCTCCCACAGCTTGCTCCTCTGGAAGCTGTTTTGGGACACCTGCCCTCCTCTCCCTCCTTAGAGGTGGTGCCTCCAGTGGAGACCACAATCCCCATTACCAGGGTAATGAAAGGCTGTCTGATACCTGGAAGGGTCCACACGGTCAAACCTCCAGGGGCCTTGGAAACACCAATGAGTCCTGAAGTGAAGCCTAGAAACGCTAAGAATGAAGCTCGGAACAGAGATGAAGCTATCAAGTTTAAATAAGCAACCAGCAGCAAACTATCTCCTAAACTCCTCACTACTCACACTGGCAATGCTGCTAACCCTTTTTATCCCGCCCTTGGATGAGGTTTTGCAAAATGTGGGCTGCCTGAAATCGCACAGGCAATGTAAAATTGGGATCAATTGCCTTTTTAATGGCCTTTTAATTGATGGCAGGCACAGCTCTGAAACCTGCGCAGTCCTGCCGATCTGAAGATTGCGTGCGGGATGACGTCAGCATGCTTGCCTGATGTCTTCTTGCGCTATTTTACGCCCAATCAGGTCAGGCACACGCTTGCCAATGAGGCGTAAAATTCTGCCCCAGGAATCCTGCAGCGAATAACTCACCTCCTGACTCCCGAAAGCCTGTCCACCATCTACAAGGCACAATTCAGGAGTGTGATGGAATACTCTCCACTTGCCTGGATGAGTGCAGCTCCAACAACCCTCAAGAAGCTTGGTCCATTTGGGAGAAATCAGCCCACTTGATTGTCATCCCATTCACAAACATTCACTCCCTCCACCACCCACACACAGTGGCAGCAGTGTGTACCATCTACAAGATGCACTGCAGGAACTCACCAAGCCTCCATAAGTTCCAAACCCATGACTGCTACCACCTAGAAGGACAAGGGCAGCAGACACATGGGAACACCACCACCTGCAAGTTCCCCTCCAAGCAACTCACCACCCTGACTTGGAAATATATTGCTGTTCCTTCACTGTCGTTGGGTCAAAATCCTGAAACTCCTTCCCTAACAGCACTGTGGGTGTACCTACCACTCATTGACCACAGCGGTTCAAGAAGGTAGTTCACCATCACCTTCTCAAGGGAAATTAGGAAGGGCAATAAATGCTGGCCTAGCCAGCAATGCCCACATCCTGTAAATGAATAAAACGCACAGTACCCCCCAGAGTGGTGTCACTGATAGTGGTTGCGTTCTGTGCTCTCCACAATCTGGCACTGGCAAGGGGAACCCACTGGAGGAAGAGGATCTTGAGACAGCTCCACAGGCCTCAGAGGATGAATCCAGTGGTGAATCAGAAGAGGAGCGTGGTGAGGAGAACACTGAGGGCATGTTAGCAGACCTCTAGATCCTTCAGGGAGACAGCGACACCAGGGACACCTTGATCAATTGCCCCTTCAGCTAGGCTGCCAAAGATCTGCATCCACCTCATGCCAGGGCTGCTGCCTCCATCCAGGATGTCTGAAATGACCCTTTCCTTTGAACCCAAAATCCGCTCAGTGCCTGTGCAGTAAAGTTTAGAGCCACTCACATCCAGCATTACATACTGGCGTACCCAGCACCAATAAAATATAAAGGTGCAGCACACTTGGGCCATTATGACAAAATTCATGTCATTTTCTCAGTCCAAACAATGAGCATAACCTTCTTTGGTCTTCGTTCCCAGATCAGTAAACATAAACAAAACATGACAGAACAGAAGATCACCCGTGACCTGTCTCTCTTGTGCTCATGGTGCCTTAAATTTGCATTTGTGAGTGCTAAGCCTTGGTGCCACACCCCCCCCTCCCCCCGGCAGCGGCATTGGAGACAGCCTGCTAACTCTGCTGTCTTGTTGGACATGGTGACCTTGGTGGTCGTCCTCTGGCCAGTGGAGCCTGTGCTGGCCCCGCCTGGAAGGGAGCAGCCAGTGCCATGACTGGCATCTCCCCAGTCACCGCAGCCTCATCAGATGATACGATCACTGGCAGAGGGGTAGAGGAGCTGCTGCCATCATCCAGAGTGCCCTGAGAGGAGCCTGCTGAGACAACAAGTTGCTCGTGCGTCAACGTGAGGTTGCTCTGTACCTCCCTGTTTGCCATTGATGGATGGGCACCTAGCTGGGATACTGGGTGCCTCATCCATCTCCCACACTGGCATTGACCACCTGAGGCCGTTGTCTGTGTGAAGGTTTGCAGGCCCGTGCGCAACCCTAGGAACCCCTGATTCTGCCTCTCCATGAGATTCGTCACTGTCTCAATGGAGGATGCAGTGCACTCGGCCATGAGTGTCAATGCAGTGCTTATGCTCCTCATGGACTTTTCCTCAACAGAGACCGTGGCACGCATAGCTTCATGGATCTCTGTCAGATCCTCCCGCACATCCTGGTGGACATCAGCACCTGCCACCTAACGGATAACTCCAGAGTCTCATCATCTGCCTTCGACTCAGCATCGTCTTGATCTCCAGTAGTCCTACGACTGCTGGGGCACTGGCCACTCTGTGCCACTGTCTGCCCCTCACCGCTGTGCTCTGACATTCTGGCCAGAGATCAAATGCCCACTGAGGTGCTGGTATCAGAGAGCAAATGCAACTGAAGCCCGGCAGTCCTCTGGCGTCATTGGCTGCTCTTCACGGTCCTGCGAATGAGTATGTGCTGGCAAATCTAAGGGAGAGCAACAACATGTCATTAGTTAAAGTTATCACCCTATCACTGTGCATACCAGGCACCCTGATGAGACATTGGAGATGTGCATCATGGTGCCATCATCTTTCAATGATCAATGGGGACTCCAGCTTTGAGGTTCCCATCAATGAAGAGACTGCACAAGAATGTTTGCACCATCTAAAACTCTCACCTCTGTGCACTGCTCTCTTACCTTCGCCTGACACCCCAGCCTCTCCGCGACCGGCTGACCGAGGTGCATGGTGCCTCTCCTGCTTAAATCTTGTAAGGACTAGGAGGTTTGGGGGGGCCTCCGCTTGTCCGCGACCTCTCAATGTTGTTATGGCTCGTCTTCTCCTGAAAGGACAGAGAACATTGATGAGTCCACTCTCTACCTGCAGCGCCATTGCAGCCTGGCCAACCCCACCTGAGGAACATCTTGCAGAGCGCATTTGAGTCGTGGCCCTCAAGCTGCAAGGCACTCGGTCGAAGCAGCCATGGTTTACCCCCTTGGCCAGCTCCGGCATTATTGGCAGTTGCCACTCAGACTCTATCACCCCTGAGCTCCACAGGGGGACAGCCAGACCTTAACACTTCACCACGCTGATCCATGCCAATACGGTACTCGCCCTTCCCGAGCGCAGCAGGATGTTGAACCTTCTGTGGCAATGCAGCATGTGCGCCGCACAACCTCATGGCTGCTGATCTGGGCTGCCACTCTCCTCCCAAGCTTTCTTAGTCATGTGTGGTGGCCTCCTTCCATCTCTGGAGACGAGGGCGTCCCTCCTGGCAGCCACCTTCTCCAGGAGGACCGGGAGGCACTCATCCGAAAACTGGCAGCAGGGGGTGGGTGTTGAGTACCTACTCGACTTGTCCTCCCGCCAGGCGTCTCCAGCCGCAGTAGAGGCCATAGCTTTGGTCTTCAGCACATGGAAGATATGTTCTTCCCTGGCACTCTTCAAGGAGCTGCCTGTGCCGGGTCGCCACTGGACCCGGCGCCCGATTGACCCCAGGCCCCCAGCCCCCACCTGGCCCTTCCCGACCATTGGGAAGACGTATTTCACGCTGGGAGGGCCTTAATTGGCCAGCCAGCATGAAATCGAGATTGGGGGCCGACTGCGGGCGGGAACCCATTTCCTGAACGGTCCTGGGCCCGCTGATTGTGCACGGCCTCTAAGGGTAAAATTCAGGCCCTGGTCTCTGACCTGTTCTTGTAGCCACAGTATTTATATGGCTAGTCCAGTTCAGTTTCCTGTCAATGGTAACTCCCAGGTTGTTGATATTGGGGGAATCAGCGATGGTAATGCCATTGAATATCAACGGGTGATCTTGGTTTGATTCTCTGTTGTTGGAGATGGTTGTTGCCTGGCACATGTGTGGCGCAAATGTTTCTTGCCACTTGTCAGCCCAAGCCTGGAAGTTGATCAGGTCTTGCTGCATTTGGACATAGACTGCTTCAGTATCTGAGTAGTTGCAAATGATGCTGAACATTGTGCAATCACCAGTGAACATCCCCACTTCTGACCTTATGATGGAAGGAAGGTCATTGATGAAGCAGCTGAAGATGTTTGGTCCTAGGACACTACCCTGAGGAACTCCTGCAGTGATGTCCTGGAACTGAGTTGACTGACCTCCAACAACCACAATCATCTTTCTTTGTGCTGCTATGACTCCAACCAGCGGAGAGCTTTCCCCCGATTCCCATTGACCCCAGGGTTCCCTGTTGCCACACTTGGTCAAACGCTACCTTGATGTCAAGGGCAGTCACTCTCACCTCACCTTGGGAGTTCAGCTCTTTTGTTCATATTTGAACCAAGGTCATAATGAGCACATTATAGAGCACAGAAGGAGGCCATTTGACCCATCGTCACTTTGAAAGAACTATCCAATTACTCCAGCTCCCTTACTTTTTCTCCATAGCATCAAATTGTTTCCTTTCTAATTGACTTATCAAATATTGCTATTGAATCTTCATGCACCACCCTTTTAGGCAGCGCATTAACTCACTACGTAAAAACATTACTGCTCATCACCTCTCATTGTGGGAGTCAGTGGACCTGAAATAGATGACATAAGTGGAAAGCTGATTCCTGTAGATAAAGAAAAGTCCATGAAGGAAATAAGAGTCCTGTAAAGGTAAGGGATGAGTGAAAATTTGAAGCAGAATTAATGAAATTCATTCAGCAAGGAGTTCTTCGTTTGAGACATGCAATGTAAAAAGAGGTCAGTGAGGGACTTGAGTCTGACAAAGACTAATCAACGTATCTTATAGCTAGAATGCCAGCAGGTTCAGATCATGACACCTTTTTATCTAGGAGTGAATGGAGTTTAAACAAAAAGTTATTCAAAGTAAGAAAAGTTCAAAAATGTGGTCCTGTTGCTTTATCCATTGTCTCACCTATGCTAACTCCCTCTGAACCTGCAGCACACTGTTCTCTCATGTCCAATCTTGACATCATTATCAAACTCGTTGACAGAGGGATGCTCTTTTTGTACAGCATGAGGAATTCTACCTTGCTGAATCTAAACATCAACTCTCTGGACAACGCCCCTGGACTACAACTCCATTACTGAACACAAAATTCTAATTTCCCTGGCTGACTCATATCTCTGTTGTCCTTGCTCTCTCCCTCTCTCTCTCACCAGGATGGGTCTTCTGCTGACATCAATTACAAACCTATCAACTCTCACAACAACCTGGATTGTACTTCTTCCCATTTGTTTTCTATGAGGACACCATTCCTTTTACCAAGCCCATTATCCTGAAAGTATTTAGTTCATATTTTAGTGAAAAGCTGAGTGACTTTTCAAATTAGACTAACTGTGAGCAGCTGAAAAGGTAACAAACTTGGCAGCATCTTTCTCTTTGTATCTGCATTCTACTCATCCAAGACTATGGAAGGTGAGCCAATACCCAGATCAATGTGAATAACCTATGAGAGGAGAAAAATCAGCTTGATTATGCAAGCTTGTTGTTGAGGTAATATTCATTCTCAGGTATTAACCTTGTTAATGCCTACCTAAGTTGAAATAAAGCAGATAAGTGTACATAGTCCTGCTTTCACACAGAGATAACCTAGAACTCTAGCTATATTTACCTCAGTTCACTGGTTCCCCAACTCCCTAGTCCTCACATGCAGTCAGGAGGATGCCATGGGCCAAGGTTGTAGAGACATTGCAATCATGCCCAGGGCAACAGAGTAAAGCCAAAAAAAACTCAGTAGCTTTGCAGCCGCCTGACCTTCTGGGCTGGGAGAACGGTGCCTTGGAACTGCCACCATCGCACCTCCCTCCCCACCCCAAATTCTTTGTCCTCTTGCAGGCAATGTGCATGTTATGAAGACAAATGATAAGATTAGACTTGTGCATTAAGTGTGTTGTAGAGTTGCAGGAAGAATGCATCTGTTGTGGGTGGTCGTTCTCTCTAACAGATCTCTAATTGCATTTTCTGTGTTATTGGATATAGAAAGCTATGGCATTTTGAATCTCTTTACCTTCCCCGCTCTAGTCAGGTCATTAAACTTGTTCAGCTGCTTGCTCCTTCCTTCTGCCTCGTCCAAGAGCCGAAGGTCTTTCTCAATTAAGTTGAAGGCCATCTTACTTAACAGCCTTCTCCTATGATTCAGTAATAAGTGTGAAACAACTTAGACTCTACAGAGCAAATTGTATGGATTAATTTAAAATACTGAAGGTTGCATTCTCCACCCTCCATTTGAAGGAAACATTTTTCTTTGAATTTTATAGTCCTCCATTCAAGCACCTTGTAAACATTTGGCGCCAGTACAATTATTTTTCAATACACTCAGCCACCACAATTTTATACCAATCTCACTCCATGTGCTGGAACATAAAAAAAAACAGCATAAGCAAGCAGAAACCAGAGTAAACAATCTGGCTTGTTGAGAACTGGCATAAACGCAGGAAACTGGTATTGTCTGGTCTTTTGCATGAGGGTGGGGGAACAGAACTATATTATGAGCAGCTAAGGGCTTCGATCAAAGTTTCATTGAATCATTGTAAATGATGAAGCAATCTCAGGTATAACATCAAAATTAGTGTAAGTTATGCATGAATGTCCTAAATATTTCATGTTAAAAAGTGGTTTTACGCTTTCCTTATGCTAGTATGGGTACGTGTTGAGTAAATTCCAGACCACTATATACAAACAGGAATAATATAAAAGTGTACTGGAGAAATGAAGACCATTGACAGTGAAATTTAACATTTGTGAAACAACTACGCCATCTTCACCACAATTGTTTCTGACGTAAGTTTTTAAAAACTGCAATTCTACAGTTCCTTCATTTTGTAATAATTTCAATTCTTCCCTCAACAATAGTACCAGTATGCTATCCTGCTGCAAGCAAAATGGAATGCTTCCTGTAACAGTGCATTCCTATTGTAGGCAAAAACTAAAGCCTTTAAAGCTGCTCTTTGCAGGAAGGATGGGACTTTCAACTCCAGCAGGGGCGTAAAATGAGGGTCGTGGATTGGCCACTTGTCTTGCACCCAATCCTGATTTGCCTTTCTGTTGCAGTGAAAGGAAACTTGAGGTCTATAAGGGGCTACAATTCTGATACCCCTGGTTTATATCTGCCCAAGTGGAAGGTTCTGCTCAAAAACCATAACAGAAGCAGCCAGCCAGTGAACAACAAAACAATCTGTAGGTCTTCTTTAGATAAAATACATTTCCCTGTTTTACTGAAGGGAAGCCTTGCCCAGTCATAGATATTGATTGTCATTTAATATGCTATGAAATATTCAATTAAATATTAATTTTAACAACAGGAATTGGAAAAAAAGTTTCAAGAAACAGCTGCTTATCGCAATATGAAAGAAATATTAACAAAGAAGAATGAGCAAGTGAAGGAATTACGCAAACGTCTTTCACAGTAAGTTGACATTTCTGTCAATCCAGATTTACAAGAGTAGAAATTCCAGTCCAGATTTCATAATGTCATTACAAGGCCATTTAAGCTGTCTTTATTCATCCTTCCATCTAGAAATACTGACAGTTCCTCCCATTTCATATTATAATAATTATTTTTTTAAATGAATCTTGGGCTTACATTTGCCATTCTATCTGGAAACCCATTGAAAATGTTGAGCATTCTTTGGGTGAAAAATTGCCTGAGATCAGTCTGAGATCAAGCTTGCCTTTTATTCTTTTTGTTCCTGTGTTCCTTTTGTCCTATTCTTACAATTTAAGGTGATATTCCAACTTAAGTTTTCCATTTCCATAACTATATTTATAAATTGACCTTGAATATTCCCTCACCAGGCTGAAGAGGTAGAACATGCATTATGCAGCCTAATTTCTAGGCCAAGGTTTCTCCAGTCATTCCTCATAACTAAGTTCTTTGACACCAGAGCCTCATGACTCTTCTCTTCAATAGTTCACTGTTTGAAAGGAAATGGAAATTACCACAGCAATGATACTTTATTTGACATCATCTGCAAACGCGCCCTGAGGAAGTACAAAATGTGTTGAACAAGAAATGTAACTGGGCAGAACATTAGTAGATGATATCAAACTAGATGAAGCATTAGCTTTTGAATTAATCTCTTGAGGAGCAAAAAGACTTGGGTGTCATCATGTATCGGGCTCTAAAAGTTCATGGGCAGAGCTGAAAGGTTTAATGAAAGCAAACAGCACATTGCGATGTATAGCTAGAAGAATCCAATATAAAACAAAGAGCACCATAGTGTCCTCATACAAGATCTTGGATAGTCCCTGACTAGAACGCTGTGTCCATTTCTGATCCCATCACATGGTGGGAGATATAGAGTACCTGGAAAAGGTTTAATGGAGGGTCACTAAATTAATATCTGGCTTAAAAACCCTAATTTATCATGATCAGGGAGATGCATCGTTTTACTCTAGAATTGTGCATAATTCAGGAAGATTTGATTTAGGTATTTAAAATGAAGAATGAACTAGATAGTGAACATGTGGATAGATTATTTGCATTAGTTAAGTGAAGGAGAAGGAAGGGATGTGTATGTAGGTTGCAGAAGCATACAGCTAGTTTAGATGTCTGGAGGGTGTTATTTTCAGAGGCTCATTGTCCTTTGGAATAGGTTGCTGGTATTTGCAGTGGATGCAGATTTGCTGCAACCTTTCAAAAAGGGAGCTAAAGAACCCTGATAAGGCCACATACAAAAGGCAGGTAGGATTGTTGGATGATATACCTCAATCACTGTTGTCTCCTGGAACTCATTTTTGATTGCCTGTGGGGGAGTGAGAGTTGGGAGTTGCAGGGTGATGAGGAATATTGGGAAGGAATTCTCCAGAATTCACTTTCCTTGAATTTTTCCTAATCTTTTCTAAATCTTGTTTTTCTGTCTCTTCTAGAAGATTAGATGGTTATTTCAAGGGGTGGTAGTCGTGTTATATGATGATTCTTTCATAAGACAAACCTGGTAGACCAGTTGCTCTTTTTCTGTATTTCATTTTGATATGTATATTTGTAAATTTTGTGTGTCAGGAAAATACTCCTTTCTACTATCTAGAAAGGAGTATTTTTCTTTACGTTGGATATCCTCTAGGTTTTATGCTAGGTCTTCAAATATTTCCTTAAATTAATGAAGATAATTTCAAAATTATATCTTAGAATGTTTAAAAAATTTTTTAATTAAATTTCATAGTATTCCTTTATCCGGAAAACCAAATACTGTCTTTGCTTTTAATGATTTTAGGTATGAAGCAGGAGACTAACGACATTTTGCGGCTCTTTTCAAGTTGCTTCAGAAAGGACATTTCAGAAATGGACTCATTACATTCGCTATTGTCTCCACATCTGGGAGCTATGTTGTTTTATTTAGAATTGTTTCTTTTAACATTTTGATTTAAATTAAAATTATATTGCATTCCTTTAAAATATGTTCTGTTCATTTAATTTCCTTATAATCACTTTTTATTTCTTGATTAGATTGACAGCTAATAATGACTAATCATTGCAATCACCTCTCTGTTGCCACAGATCGCATGGACAGTCGTTGTCAGTGCAAAAATGAAGCCAATACAGAATAAGTGTAAGCTCACCATGCATATTACATGCTTATTAAGAAAAAAACTTGCATTTGCCCAGCACCTTATCACATCCTTAGGTCATCAAATGCACTTCACATCCAAGGAGCGTTTTTGAAGTGAGGTGACTGTTATAAGGACAAACACAACAGCTGTTTTCACCTGAACCCCTGTAAGGATTTCATTGTTGCAATTTATTTGAAAATCCATGTCTTGGTTACCAATCACAGCAAAGTAACTAAATATTATATTGTCACCACTTAATCTAAATATAGAGGACATAATCCAGTTTTACACAATATAAATTCCACCCATTTACATATCCGAACACCTTTGCACATACCTATACTTTACAGAAGTTGCCTTACAAAAAGGAAACTTGCTTAAAATATTTATTTCTTAAAGTGTGAAAATGTACTGCAACATTAATTTGTAGAATGTTGAATAATTCTTGTAAGGATACAGCAAGAGGTGCAGGAGAGATTTTATTAGATCTTTTTACATTGGTAATGCAAGCCTTAGTTTATGGACCAATATGTTTAGTTTATTTTTTTGAAAATTAAGACAATTAGTGACACCTCTAACTGATGGATATGTTTGCAATTTGAAAGGTGGACTTTAAATAGAATAGCAGCCTTTGTATTTATACCTTGATCTGTCTATGAAGCTTAACGTATATTAAAAAATTAAGAATTTCACAAGCTGCTTTGTTATTATATCAGTGGTAGGAAATATTGCGCCTCATCCCCCTGTGACCGAGTTCAGACTTTTGTTTTGCCTTTGAGGTGCAACATTTCCTTTGCAGAGCCTAAGCTGGTAATGATGTATATAGCATTATAATGAAGCTGCTACTGCATTTCAAATTCTGCCCCATCAGAACAAAGAATTTTCCGGATTAGGAAAAGTCTTTGTAGGCCCTTCCTTTTTCAGAGATAACACCCTCCTGACATCTAAGCAGGATGGGCAGAATGCCACTGCTAAGTAACATGCCTATATCTCCAGGTCCAGAACAAACAAGGCTGAGCTGGTCAATTATCAGCAGTGCCCTGGAACATTGTGAGCCGCCTGCCTGTTCAGATAATTGGAATGCAGCATGTTACAAAGAATTGACTCATTTTCAATTTGCCATCACCAGGTTTGTCATCTTGCCATCAGATTTCCTGCGGCTAATTTGGCTCCAAAGAAACCCTGCTCATTGCCCCTTACCTACTCCCAAAACAGGTCACTTTTAAATAGAACGTGGAACAGAAGAAATCCCGAGGTTACAATGGACAAACTTCTGCTATTGTTAGCATGTAATTTAGCTGGAGAAAAATGTGAAGGCTGATATGGTGCTGATTTGCATTAACAAATCACTGGAAGGGTAACTGAGGGGAGCAGGAATGATGGTTTGGAGTACCAAGAATTTGTTTTAAGATGGAGGGGGCTTTACAAAATTCAACCTACACCACATTGAACAATTTTGAAAAAGCAGCATATACAAGATAAAAGTGAGGAAATGTAAAGCAGGAAGGAAAGTCAGGATACTACAATGTGCATTAAGTTAGCTTGGAAGGCCATGGATTCAAGGCACAAACGGATGCATTTTAGTTCAGAGTGAGACTGAGGATCGTAGTGTGAAGGTAGGTAAGTTGGGGGTTATCTCTGAGAACCCAGCAAAACAAATGACCTGCTAGTATTTGAAACTCTTACAGAAACTTGAGGGTTTGTAAAGCTTGCCTGTTGTCAAATTGTGCTTAGGTTGGTGGATTTAGATAAGGGAGAGTGTCTACAGAGAGAGTATGCAGTCCATAGGTAACATCCTTATTTAGTTGGTTTTCTCAATAGTTTGCGGAGACTCAGACAGGACAATTGGTTGCATGTCAGTCATCCAGCTGACCAAGAAGAACTGTTCCATTTAACATACCCTTCGGTATATGATTTTCTCTGTGTGCTTGATGTAGTGAAATAGTTAACACGTTATTTTTTGTATGTTTAAACTATTATACATAGCATGCACAGGAGTTTCACTCTTGGCTTCTTGTTCCCATACCAATTATTTTATAATTAAATTGTCGTTTGATAGTCCAGAGCTTGAGTACTGCTGAAAAAAGCTTTTTATCTTGCACTCATCAGTATAGCTCACAAGATAAACCAGCAGTAAAGGGAACAATTTATACCACATGAGAAGAGAGTGCTGATTGTTTGGCAATGGACTCTGATTAGTAGAGGCATTGCCATGGACAATGTAGCAGAGAACAGTTAACTGCCAAGTTTTGTTCAAATTCAAACCAAGTAGGTCGACTCTGATTGGTCAAGGCATTGCCATGAGGAATAAACCAGAGAATGGCTGTCCCCAAGCTTTTGTTTAGTTGGAAAAGGCTCAATGCGTGGACATACTCCTTCTGTCTGCAAAGGACAGGGCCCTGTATGTGAATATATGTGGATTCTGGCATACGTAAGTGAGCCACACTGTGAGCCTGACTGATAATCTTAAATTGATTTTCTATGTAATTCTTAGCTTCAATCAGGACTCTTTAACAAGTGTTGTCTAATCACAGAATCACATTTAATTTTGGACATTATGTTTTGAGGTTTGCAAACACAGGCTGGTTTGGTTACTGTCAGTACTTTGCTGTTGCAAGGACGTGCTGTTTGATCCAGTCCACCAGTCATTGGGACATACAACCTACATATCTGGCATTGCAACAGCACTGAAATTCATATACCATATTACTTATTTGTGTGATGGGCTGATTGTCTTTTTGGCTTGATGGCAGCATCCTGTTAGTGGAGAATACCACTTGTGTTGCTACTGCAGAGTAGCAGCGTGAAACAGCTAGCTTCACCTGTTGCTCAAATTTTTTGAGACAGCTTACCTTTTCAGGCTAATCTGAAGTAGACAAGGCACTTTTCAGGGCTGAAAGTGGCAGCCTCAGGGCCATTCATGAGTTTCTGCGATATACTAGTGAGCAATGATTAATCAGGGTAGCCATTACCCTGCAGGATGACTTTGATGTGCCCTATTTCAGCACCAAGCTTGCACTGTGAGAAAATGGCTCAAGTTACAATTTACAAGCTTGCCAATAAGGCCAATCTTATAGTGCGTGGAACTGTAGGAATCCCAATGTGTATATTGACCAGTGAAGGTAGGTTTGCAGTAGACTTTAGTAAAGAACTCATTGGCAGATTTCTCAAGTAGCACGCTGAGGAAAGAGCTCATTTGACTACTCCGTTTCAAAGTGAATTTCAGCGCAGGATGGAGCCCATTAAGGTGTGTAAGGAAGTCCTGCGTTTTCAAATAGAGCAAATCTATCACCTCCATTTCAGAAATATGCAAGGGGCAGAATTTTCCATGCCCGCCGGTGTCAGGTGTGATCAGTGGCGTGGGTGGACAATATGGCTCGATCGGTTTTACAAAGGCAGGAAACCAGTTCACGATCGTCTGCTCAGTCCACCAATGGCATCGGACATCGGGAACCTCATTGTAATACATCAGCACATCATTATCAGGCCAGCCCGCCGGAAACGTTCCCTCTGCCCTTGCTGGATCGTCTGTCCAGGTTGGTGGGAAAGCGTACCTACGTGTTTCACAACAGCATATGAAAGGCATGCAGTCTGCAGGCAGCCTGCACTTTGAGAGGAACTTGGAGGTGAGTACACGGCAACTTTGTGCCGCACTAGCCAGGGTCACCCGTTGGACTTCAAGCTTTCGGGGCGTTGGGGGGGGGGGGGGTGGGGTGGGGTCAGGGTTAAGGACAGCCCTGCCATTGAGGTGAATTGTGGGGGGAGGGAATGGAGAAACTGGGCTAGGGTGGGCAAGGGAAGTGGCCACACATTAGGGAAACCTGTATAAAGTGACCATTCCTCTGCAACTGAGATAGTTCAGTCGCAATCACATTGATATGATTGGGGTCGGGCTCCTAGCTTACCTGCCCACTCAAGCAACACAAAGGCATCAAAGTGCCACCAAGCGCTCCAAAGCTTTTCACCACCAGCCACCCCTAGCACAGACTGCAAATTCATGGGCATTTTAATGGACTGCAGAACAGTTGGATGACTGCACATGTTCTACAATCTCGTCGCTAAAGCTGGCAATGGAGCAGTGACTGCTGTTACAGCCCCTTGTAATGTCAGCATCCCCGTTTGAACCAGTCTCCCCCATGGTTCAAGCTAGCAGGGCAGCCGTGCAGCACACTAACCTCTGGCCATGCAAATGTTGGCTAGCACTCTCTGGGAAGTGCTTAACCAGGACAAGTTCTTAGTACACCCATGCTAACCATATGCCTCTCTCTTTCATCCTGCAGGAGGAGTACATCAGGATCATGGAGCCTGGTGAACTAGCTGTATGCATGATGGCCTACAGAGTGCGAAGATGATGGAGGAGAGAGCGACAGAGGCTCCTGGGTGTGCAGAGGCAGAAGCAGCAACCTCAGGAAGAAGGGGCGCCTGGGGCTCCCGCACACACCGTTGAAGAGCCACAGCGAGCCATCGCTGGGTCGGCATCTAGTGACGCCCAGGGTCTATAGACACCGTTTTCATTCCTGCAGATGACTGAGAACCAGTGTCACTGAAGACTGCACATGTCTAGGGATCTGGTCAGTCACATCTGCCACCTGCTGCAGGATTTGGCACCACGGGGACATGGAGGGCATCCACTGCCAGTGGCCCTGAAAGTGACCACAGTGCTCAATTTCTATGCCATTGGCTCCTTTTAAGGGCTCCACAGGTCACCTCTGTGATCTCTCAAGCCTCCACCCACAAATGCATCCATAAGGTCAAGGATGCCATCTTCGCGAGGGCACACAACGTTATGCATTTCGCCTGGGACCAGGACAGCCAGGGTGCAAGAGCAATTGGAGTTGCCCAGATCTCGGGTTTCCCACAGGTTCATGGTGTGATCGACTGCACTCGTTTGGCGCTCAGTTCTCTGTCACAACATACATGAACTACACCAACCACAAAGGATTCCATTTGCTGAATGTGCAGCTGGTATGCGACCACCAGAAATACATCCTGTAGGTATGCGCACAGTTTCCAGGGAGTGTGCATGAAAGCTACATTGTCAGTCAGTCACAGATCCCGGGGGTCTTCCAGGGTGCACAAAAGCTGAAGGGTTGGCTTCTTGGGGGCGAGGGCTACCCGCAGAGGCTGTGGATGGAGACACCCATGCGGCGGCCTCAGACTGCGATATAATGAGGATCATGCTGCAGCTCGTAACTTGGTGGAGCAGGCCACCAGGATGCTTAAGATGAGGTTCCGGTGCCTGGATTGGCCTGGTGGAGCCCTGCAATACAGTCCGCAGAGGGTGTCACGCATCATCGTCTGCTGCACCCTTTGCAACCTGGCGCTGCAACGGGGAGATGAGCTGGCTGAGGAGGAGATGGAAGAGCTGGAGGTATCCTCTGATGAGGAGGATGCAGGATGAAGGTGAGGTCCTCTGAAGCGACGATGATGGAGAAGAGGCCCTCTCACTGGCTAGATGAGGCAGGTGCTCTCAGGAGGCCCTCAGCTGCCAGATTTGTGGAGGATAATGATGACATGCAGTGAGGTGACCTCATAGATCTTCACATTGCATCTGTGAATGTTTTGACACCAGTCTGGCTTATGGCAGTGCAAATACCCTCTCTGAGAATGCTCCTATCATGGAGATGCAGTGAAGGCCCTAACAGTCGCTCGATTGCAGGAGGATGATGAGGACCATGCATAAGCAGCAAGTGATAGACAGAGCTAAGCGCTCCCACAAGCAACGGATCAGATCCAAGCTCTGCAGTTCTGTCACATCCAGTTGTGAATGGTGGTGGACAAGTAAACAACTCACTGGAGGAGGAGGCTCCACAAATACCCCCATCCTCAATGATGGAGGAGCCTAGCACATCAGTGCAAAAGATAAGGCTGAAGCATTTGCCACAATCTTCGGCTAAAAGCACCGAGTGGATCATCCATCTTGGCCTCCTCCAGAGGTCCCCAGTATCACAGATGCCAGTTTTCAGCCAATTTGATTCACTCCACGTGAAATCAAGAAACGGCTGAAGGCACTGGATACTGCAAAGGCTGTGGGTCCTGACAATATTCCAGCAACAGTACTGAAGACTTGTGCTCCAGAACTTGCTGTGCCCCTAGCCAAGCTGTTCCAGTACAGCTACAACACTGGCATCTACCCGGCTATGTGGAAAATTGCCCAGGTATGTTCTGTACTCAAAAAGCAGGACAAAATCCAACCCGGCCAATTACCGCCCCATCAGTCTACTATCCATCAAGAGTAAAATAATGAAAGGGGGTCATCAACAGTGCTATCAAGTGGTACTTGCTTAGCAATAACCTGCTCACTGACACCCAGTTTGGGTTCCGCCAGGGCCACTCAGCTCCTGACCTCATTACAGCCTTGATTCAAACATGGACAAAAGAGCTGAACTCCTGAGGTGAGGTGAGAGTGACTGTTTTTGACACCAAGGACGCATTTGATCGAGTGTGGCATCAAAGAACCCTAGCAAAGCTGGAGTCAATTGGAATCGGGGGAAAGTCTCCACTGGTTGGAATCACACCTACCACAAAGGAAGATGGTTGTAGTTGTTGGAGGTCAGTCATCTCAGCTCCAGGACATCACTGTAGGAGTTCCTCAGGGTAGTGTCCTAGGCCCAACCATCTTCAGCTGCCTTATCAATGACCTACATTTCATCATAAGGTCAGAAGTGGGGATGTTCGCTGATGATTGCACAATGTTCAGCAACATTCAGGACTCCACAGATACTGAAGCTGTCCATGTCCTGGACAACATCCAGGCTTGGGCTGACAAATGGCAAGTAACATTTGTGCCACACAAGTGCAATGACATCTCCAATAAGCGAGCATATAAGAGAACATAAGAACTAAGAGCAGGAGTTGGTAATTCAGCCCCTCGAGCCTGCCCCGCCATTCAATATGATTATGGCTGATCTCATTTCGGCCTCAACTCCAATTTCCCGCCCTCTCCCCATAACCTTTCAACTTAATTAAAAATCTGTCTATCTCCTCAAATTTATTCAGCGTCCCGGCATCCACTGCAGTCTGAGGTAGTGAATTCCGCAGATTCACGACCCTTTGACATAAGTAATTCCTCCTCATCACTGATTTAAATCTACCACCCCTTAGCCTAAAGCTATGGCCTCTCGTTCTAGAATGCCCCACAAGGGGAAACATCCACTCCACGTCCAATTTGTCTATCTGCTTTAGCATCTTATGTACCTCAATTAGATCTCCTCCCATACTTTCAAACTCTAGCGAGTATAGACCTAAAACTGCTCAATATCTCCTCATAAAACAAGCCCCGCATCTCTGGAATCAATCTAGTGAACCTCCTCTGAACCGCCTCCAATGCAGCTACATCCTTCTTGAAGTAAGGGGACCAAAACTGTACACAGTACTCCAGGTGTGGTCTCACCAATGCCTTGTACAGTTGCAACACTTCCCTATTTCTATACTCTATCCCTTTTGCAATAAATACCAAAATTCCATTTGCCTTCCTTATTACTAGCTGTACCTGCATACTAGCTTTCAGCGATTCATGCACAAGGACACCCAGATCCCTCTGCATTGAAGCTTTCTGAAATTTCTCTCCATTTATATAATAAGTTGCTTTTTTATTCTTCCGACCAAAATGGATAACCTCACACTTATCCACATTAAACTCCATCTGCTAAATTTTGGCCCATTCACCTGATCTGTCCATATCCGTTTGTAAATTCCTTATTTCTTCATTGCAACTTACTTTCCCACCTATTTTGGTGTCATCTGCAAATATAGCTATAGTACCTTCTATCCCTGAATCCAAGTCATTAATATAGATTGTAAATAGTTGGGGCCCAAGGACCAAACCCTGTGGCACCCCACTAGTTACAGCTTGCCATCCAGAAAAAGACCCATTTATCCTGACTCTCTGCTTTCTGTTGGATAGTCAATCCTCTATCCAAGCTATTATATTACCCTTAACTCTGTGTGATTTTATCTTGTGTATTAATCTTTTGTGCTGGGCCAGCATTTACTGCCCATCCCTAGTTGCCCTTGAGAAGTTGGTGGTGAGCTGCCTTCTTGAACTGCTGCAGTCCATGTGGTGGAATAAATATAACCATCGACCCTTGACGTTCAATGGCATTACCATCACTGAATCCCCCACTATCAACATCCTGAGGGGTTACCATTGACCAGAAACTGAACTGAACTAGCCGTATAATACTGTGGCTACAAGAGCAGGTCGGAGGCTAGGAATTCTGCAATGAGTAACTCGCCTCCTGACTCCCCAAAGCCTGTCCACCTTATACAAGGCACAATGCTCAAGAAGCTTGACATCATCCAGGACAAAGCAGCCTGCTTGATTGGCACCACATCCACAAACATTCATTCCCTCCACCACCGACGCACAGTAGCAGCAGTGTGTGTACCATCTGCAAGATGCACTGCAGGAATTCACCAAGGCTCCTTCGACAGCCCCTTCCAAACCCATGACCACTGCCATCTAGAAGGACAAGGGCAGCAGATAGATGGGAACACCACCTGGAAGTTCCCCTCCAACTCACTCTCCATCATGACTTGAAAATATATCGCTGTTCCTTCACTGTTGCTTGGTCAAAATCCTGGAACTCCCTTCCTAACAGCACTGGGTGTACCTACACCACATAGACTGCAGGGGTTCAAGAAGGCAGCTCCCCACCATCTTCTCAAGGGAAACTAGGGATGGGCAATAAATGCTGGCCCAGCCAGTGAAGCCCACATCCTGTGAATATTAAAAAAAAAATGCAGTGAGGACACTCCATAGATCTTCACATAACCTCTGAGAATGTCTGACTCATCTGGCTGAGGGCAGCTTGCTTGCACTTTATGATCAGGGTCATAACATAGAGATACAGCAATGAAACTTTAGAAGCAACCTGATCCTTTGTAAACCTTCAGCATTTGAGCCCTTCAGGAGCACAGCATCAGTGGTCACAGATGCTGAAGCGATGGAGATCAGCCTCACATTAAAGGTACTGAGAGCACATCGGTTAGATCCTTGAGAGAATGACGGAACTCTGTGGTGCCTGCCCACTACATTCTGGCAGCAATACAAGCACCACTGAGGTGCAGACATCATTAATGTTTCCAGGAAGTGTGAGGCCAGACCATCACTTTGGTCTGAAGGCTGCACAGAGAAAAGGCCCTGGACTGAGACGTCTGCCTTTATCTTGTGCACAAAGGTTTCACATCTAACAGGTGGTGCAGCAGAACACCGAAATGCATTCAGACTTGCACTCCATCATGGTAGCCACGTGTGACTTCCTGCAGTGGCAACACGAGGGGGAAATGGGGCACCTTGACATCCCTCCAGGTTCTCCTTCCCCTCAAGTCTTCCTCTCAAGGCTCCTTTCACTTTAGAGTTTGCAAGATGGTACTGATGAAGTATGTGTTTAGCTCCCTCCCCCTCTTCCCTCCCCTAGTCACCCCCGTCCTTTGTCCATCACTGTTGACCCCCTGGCATCACCTTCCACCTCCCCACCGTTACCTACCAGCCACGAATCCTTTTCTTTCCGGGATGTCCAGGTGAATGTCCAGCCCCTACCTTCCTGAGAAACCCCGCCCCATCCACATTGACCTGCCCAATGTCCTCCTTCATACCCCCAGGGTCCGTGTCTGCCTCTAGGTCCCCACCAACCACCCTCAATGTCCCTTCTAGCGCTGCCATCACACCCTCACCCTCCCACCATACCAGCTCACTCTGCCCTCATTCTTTCTCAGCATTTTCTCCTACCATGCCTACTCTCATTTCACTCCTCAGGAGGCAGTCATTGACTCCACAGACCCCTCCCTTTCATCCCCCTCGCTTATTTCCTCCTCACCCCCAGACTCCTCCTCCCCTGAAGTCCTTGCCCCCTCCCAACTCCTTTCTCCCCCCCAAAGTCTTGCCCCCCCTCACACTCCTTCCACCTGCTAAATTCCTTTCGTCACACCTTCCTCCCCCCCTTGCACCCATCTCCCCAGTTGCCACGTTCACCCATTACACACTCTTCCCCCCCCGAACCTCAGCCCCCACCGACTCCATCAGAACCTACCCAGCACGTGATGGACGTGTTCCTCCAGGGTCCGGTAGCTGCAGGGCTCCAGTATCTTCTGCTCCTCGGATGCTGGCGATGTGACCAAGGCCCTGATGGTAAGTCCCAACTTCTGCACGTCATACCTGTCAAGACGTGTTCTGCACTGATCCATTTTCCTGCCAACATGGGTGGTAAATTTGATATGGGGGTGGGGGGGGTGGGGGCGGGTGTTTCCGGCGAGCAGGGCTTATTATGAGATGCAGATGCATTAAAATAACATCCCCGATGTTCAGCGGCAGGAAAGACTGTCCACCATCGCCGGGCAGAGCAGACGATCGCAAACCTGTGAAACTGATTTTTTGACCCTCCCGCCATGGCACCCGACACCAGCAGGGGGCAGAAAGTTCTGCCTTACGTCTTGTTTTGCACTTCACCATCTGGCTTGGATCTATTTAACGTCCTTCAGCTTTTTCCTGAAACCCATCTGCATCCTTTTTTTTGCACCATTAGGTACACTGCCCTCTCCTTTTCCCAATGTTAGCAATTCCTGTCTTTGTTACAATGTTTAAGGGTCAACGTTCTGTTTCTGGTGCATTCTGAGAACACGTGGAAATTAATCACTTCCAATCTGTGGTGCTCCATTTAACGTTAATGTACAGATAATCACAGGGTGGGATCAACAGTTCTCTGATAATAGTTCCTGGTCTGTGTCAAGAACAAAGTGGAAAATTAACCCTTTAATGCAAAGTTAGTGAGTTTGTTGACATATTATTTAATAAATGCAAAGAAAAACCTCTATTGCTCAACAGTTTTGTTGATAGAGTTTCCACAGGCCAGAAGTTGTTTAGAAGAGATGTTCTAACATCTTTCTGCAGTGATGCAGGCGAGTTATTTAAAAGGAAAACCGTTTCTAATGCACAAACATTTTTCAGTCAAACCACAGCCACAGATGCTGTAAGCAGGAAAGCACAAATTTATCAATTTAAATTAATGTAAACATATAGCTTCTATAAACCTTTTGAGATTCAAAAAATCATCATAAGGATGGAGAACATGTGGGGAGAATTTTCTCCCTGTCAGGCGGGCTGGTCGGGACTGGGTGCAGAGTCGCCATTTTATGTGGGTGTGACGCGGACTTGGAAACACAGCGCTACTTGTGTGGGCGGCGGGGGGAGGGAGGAGGGAGAGTCGGGTCCTGCGCTCTTTTGCCCATGTATCCCTGAGGCACAGAGTTGATGTGACAGTGCCACGTGAGCTGGGACATGTTTATGAATTTTGATAGAAGTTTTTATTTCATTAATAAATCCTTCATGAAACCCCATCCCGTCCGTGGATGAGGCTTCATGATAAATGCGAAGGCTGTCTGGGCTCTTCGCCTGCCCCCCCGCCAACCTTAAGGTTAGACGAGCAGCTCTCTCAATAGGGCTAATTGGTTTTTAAATGGCCATAACAGGCCTTTGACAGTTTGGTGGGTGCGCTGCCGATTCCGGTGGGCACCTACCGAACAGAAGATCGGAATCACGTGTGGTGACATCGAAATGCACGCCCAATGTCACCACACGTCATTTTAAGCGTCAGCACATGGAACCCACCCCCACATGCCAAACAGAAGATTCCTAGTGCTTTGATACACAGACACTGTGCTGAGTAATTCTGCAAACGCTCATAATAACTAAACGTTTGAAAGTTCTCCGACTGTTGTGACATGAAGTTAACCAGTCAAAGGCAAGGCCTTTGAGACCTTGAAATAAAAACTTTATTGGCAACATTAAATAAGTAAGAACTGACATTTCTGCAGCACCCTGCATGACTTCAGGATGTCCCAAAGCGCTTTACAGCCAATGAAGTACTTTCTGAAGTGCAGTCACTGTAGGAAATGCAGCAGCCGATTTGTGCACACTAAGCTCCCACAATCAGCAACAAGGTAATGACCAGATAAAAACAAAAAAACTGCGGATGCTGGAAATCCAAAACAAAAACAGAATTACCTGGAAAAACTCAGCAGGTCTGGCAGCATCGGTGGAGAAGAAAAGAGTTGACGTTTCGAGTCCTCATGACCCTTCGACAGAACTTGAGTTCGAGTCCAGGAAAGAGCTGAAATATAAGCTGGTTTAAGGTGTGTGTGTGGGGGGTGGAGAGATAGAGAGACAGAGAGGTGGAGGGGGTTGGTGTGGTTGTAGCGACAAACAAGCAGTGATAGAAGCAGATCATCAAAAGATGTCAACAACAATACTACAATAGAACACATAGGTGTTAAAGTTAAAGTTGGTGATATTATCTAAACGAATGTGCTAATTAAGAATGGATGGTAGGGCACTCAAGGTATAGCTCTAGTGGGTTTTTTTTTTATTTTATATAATGGAAATAGGTGGGAAAAGGAAAATCTTTATAATTTATTGGGAAAAAAAAAAAGAAGGGGGAAACAGAAAGGGGGTGGGGATGGGGGAGGGGACTCACGACCTAAAGTTGTTGAATTCGATATTCAGTCCGGAAGGCTGTAAAGTCCCTAGTCGGAAGATGAGGTGTTGTTCCTCCAGTTTGCGTTGGGCTTCACTGGAACAATGCAGCAAGCCAAGGACAGACATGTGGGCAAGAGAGCAGGGTGGAGTGTTAAAATGGCAAGCGACAGGGAGGTTTGGGTCATTCTTGCGGACAGACCGCAGGTGTTCTGCAAAGCGGTCGCCCAGTTTACGTTTGGTCTCTCCAATGTAGAGGAGACCACATTGGGAGCAACGAATGCAGTAGACTAAGTTGGCGGAAATGCAAGTGAAATGCTGCTTCACTTGAAAGGAGTGTTTGGGTCCTTGGACGGTGAGGAGAGAGGAAGTGAAGGGGCAGGTGTTGCATCTTTTGCGTGGGCAAGGGGTTGTGCCATAGGAGGGGGTTGAGGAGTAGGGGGTGATGGAGGAGTGGACCAGGGTGTCCCGGAGGGAGCGATCCCTACGGAATGCCGATAAGGGGGGTGAAGGGAAGATGTTTGGTAGTGGCATCATGCTGGAGTTGGCGGAAATGGCGGAGGATGATCCTTTGAATGCGGAGGCTGGTGGGGTGATAAGTGAGGACAAGGGGGACCCTATCATGTTTCTGGGAGGGAGGAGAAGGAGTGAGGGCGGATGCGCGGGAGATGGGCCGGACACGGTTGAGGGCCCTGTCAACGACCGTGGGTGGAAAACGTGTATTCACTATACCCCCTGACCTTCCCCTCTCCGATGCTGAACATTCAGTGCTCAGCAAAGGACTTAGTTTCATACCCTTACGCCCTCACCTCAATGAATTTCGGGCTCGGCATGATACTGAACTCTTCTTCCGCCGTCTTCGTCTCCGGGCTCACTTCTTTGGGCAGGAGTCCTCTCCCAGTTCAACGGATCCTTTTACCCATCTTCAATATTCTCCCTCCACCTGGACCCCTCCCTCTGGATTCTTACCTTCTCTCGATCTTTTCATTGAGAACTGTCGGCGCGACATTAGTCGTCTCAATTTCTCTGCTCCTCTCACCCATTCTAACCTGTCTCTCTCTGAACTTACTGCACTCCATTCTCTCAGGTCCAACCCTGACATTGTCATCAAACCCGCTGACAAGGGGCGTGCTGTTGTTGTCTGGCGCACTGACCTCTACCACGCGGAGGCTGAGCGTCAACTCGCAGACACTTCCTCCTACCTCTCCCTGGACCATGACCCCACCACTGAACATCAAGCCATTGTTTCCAGGACTGTCACTGACCTCATCTCCTCTGGGGATCTCCCTCCCACAGCTTCCAACCTGATAGTTGCCCAACCTCGGACGGCCCGCTTCTATCTCCTACCCAAAATCCACAAACAGAACTGCCCCGGTAGACCGATCGTCTCAGCTTGCTCCTGCCCCACAGAACTCATTTCTCGTTATCTTGACTCCCTTCTCTCTCCCCTTGTCCAGTCCCTTCCCACCTACATCCGTGATTCCTCTGACACCTTACGTCACATCAACAATTTCCAGTTCCCTGGCCCCTACCGCTTCCTCTTCACCATGGACGTCCAATCCCTCTACACCTCCATCCCCCACCAGGATGGTCTGAGGGCCCTTAGCTTCTTCCTCGAACAGAGGCCCGAACAATCCCCATCCACCACTACTCTCCTCCGTCTGGCTGAACTTGTTCTCACGCTGAACAATTTCTCCTTCAACTCCTCTCACTTCCTCCAAATAAAAGGTGTGGCTATGGGTACCCGCATGGGCCCCAGCTATGCCTGTCTCTTTATGGGGTATGTGGAACATTCCTTGTTGCAGTCCTACTCCGGCCCCCTTCCACAACTCTTTCTCCGGTACATCGATGATTATTTCGGTGCTGCTTCATGCTCTCGTCAGGACTTGGAAAAATTTATTAATTTTGCTTCCAATCTCCACCCCTCCATCATTTTCACGTGGTCCATCTCTGACACTTCCCTTCCCTTCCTTGACCTCTCTGTCTCAATCTCTGGTGATAGACTGTCCACCAATATCCATTACAAACCCACCGACACCCACAGCTATCTCGACTACAGCTCCTCACACCCCACTTCCTGTAAGGACTCCATCCCATTCTCTCAGTTCCTTCGCCTCCGTCGCATCTGTTCCGATGATGCTACATTCAAAAACAGTTCCTCTGACATGTCCTCCTTCTTCCTTAACCGAGGTTTTCCACCCACGGTCGTTGACAGGGCCCTCAACCGTGTCCGGCCCATCTCCCGCGCATCCGCCCTCACTCCTTCTCCTCCCTCCCAGAAACATGATAGGGTCCCCCTTGTCCTCACTTATCACCCCACCAGCCTCCGCATTCAAAGGATCATCCTCCGCCATTTCCGCCAACTCCAGCATGATGCCACTACCAAACACATCTTCCCTTCACCCCCCTTATCGGCATTCCGTAGGGATCGCTCCCTCCGGGACACCCTGGTCCACTCCTCCATCACCCCCTACTCCTCAACCCCCTCCTATGGCACAACCCCTTGCCCACGCAAAAGATGCAACACCTGCCCCTTCACTTCCTCTCTCCTCACCGTCCAAGGACCCAAACACTCCTTTCAAGTGAAGCAGCATTTCACTTGCATTTCCGCCAACTTAGTCTACTGCATTCGTTGCTCCCAATGTGGTCTCCTCTACATTGGAGAGACCAAACGTAAACTGGGCGACCGCTTTGCAGAACACCTGCGGTCTGTCCGCAAGAATGACCCAAACCTCCCTGTTGCTTGCCATTTTAACACTCCACCCTGCTCTCTTGCCCACATGTCTGTCCTTGGCTTGCTGCATTGTTCCAGTGAAGCCCAACGCAAACTGGAGGAACAACACCTCATCTTCCGACTAGGGACTTTACAGCCTTCCGGACTGAATATCGAATTCAACAACTTTAGGTCGTGAGTCCCCTCCCCCATCCCCACCCCCTTTCTGTTTCCCCCTTCTTTTTTTTTTTTTCCCCAATAAATTATAAAGATTTTCCTTTTCCCACCTATTTCCATTATATAAAATAAAAAAAAAACCCACTAGAGCTATACCTTGAGTGCCCTACCATCCATTCTTAATTAGCACATTCGTTTAGATAATATCACCAACTTTAACTTTAACACCTATGTGTTCTATTGTAGTATTGTTGTTGACATCTTTTGATGATCTGCTTCTATCACTGCTTGTTTGTCGCTACAACCACACCAACCCCCTCCACCTCTCTGTCTCTCTATCTCTCCGCCCCCCACACACACACCTTAAACCAGCTTATATTTCAGCTCTTTCCTGGACTCGAACTCAAGTTCTGTCGAAGGGTCATGAGGACTCGAAACGTCAACTCTTTTCTTCTCCACCGATGCTGCCAGACCTGCTGAGTTTTTCCAGGTAATTCTGTTTTTGTAATGACCAGATAATCTGTTTTAGTGAGGTTAGCTGGGAGATAAATGTTGGCCATGACATAGAAAGGACCCCTCTCCTTTTCAACAGCACCACAGGATCTTTTACGTCTCATTTGAAAGGCAACACCTCCAACAGTGCAGCACTCCCTCAGTACTGGATTATAGTGTCAGCCTAAGTTATGTGCTCAAGTTTGTAGAGTGAGTTTAACCCACAACTGGTCATCTCAGAGGCCAGATAATAACAGAAAGCCACGACTACTAACTGCAAGACATAAAATCCATTGAATGAGCAAATTTAATGAACTTCAGAAGTGTCTTTTTAAAATTTTGTTCGAACATGACAACTTTTAGATACTGAGACAAGAGAAGCAAATGAAAATACTGCAGGGAGTAGGACAGGAAACTGATGGCAGGATGTCCGAAGACTGCGAGTTGAGCTGGGTTAATTTAAATTCTCAGCCACAGCCTGACAGCTCTCTCAATGCAGGTCTTATTAAACCAAAAGCTTAGAACAGACAGCTAGAGCTGTGAGAAACAGATGAGCCTCTGTGGGAAAACAGTGTTGAGGCAGATCTTCAAACTTTGACAAGATGTAAATCTGTAGTGCAACAAAATTGATAAACTTCAGGGTAACACCCAATTTCCATGAATGCCACTTAATGTTACCATTTTGCTTCTGTCTTAAAGCGATACATTTAGGTTGGCAACCCACTGCCTCCTAACCAGACACCCAGTGGTTGCGTGTTGCTGTCAGGTTGACTTCTGAGTGATTTTCAACGTCCTCAGTTGTGACTGAGGGGGGAGGGGGCTGGGGGAAGACACTTTCCGTTGGAATATTTCTTATCTGTAAGAGCTTCAACTTCATCAGGGATATGTCAGGCTCTCCTTGAGCTGGCCGAGTTTCATGGGCAGAGTTTTACACCCTGCAGGCGGGCGCGCCCCCACCCCAATCAGGCGTAAATTAGCCTGCAGTGACGTCGGGCGAGCATCCCGCACTTGCACGATATTTTGGTCAGCGTGCCTGCCGACAGTTAAGAGGCCCATTAAGGCCACTAAAGTATGAATGAAGAGAGAGAGTTCACTGCTTGTCCAACCTTACGGTTGGCGAGTGGCCGAATCGGTCAGGTGGCCTTTGTGATTGTTGAGGAAACCTCATCCACGGGCAGGAAAGTTTCCCACATTCATTTAAAAAAAAATGTTTTGACATAATTTTTATTATGTCTACGTTCATGTGAGTGAGTCCTACGTGGGGATTTTTTTTTTTTTTTTTTTGCAGATTTTCCAAATCTTTATTTGAGAGTTTAAAATTCTTAAGCCCTCTGAGGCAGCTCTCCACCCCTCAGGGAGCTTTCATTGCGCGCTCTCCTGTGTGCGCGCAGACTTCGGCGCTCACCCACCTCCCACCACAGCAGCGGCGAACCTTTCAGTGCACGTTTTGTCTGGCTGGCGTTAATTGGTCAGCCAGCATGAAATCGCGATCGGGACCGATCGCAGCTGCTTCCAGGCTGATCCCCACGCCTGCCTGCCAACCCGAAAATCCTGCCCCATGATTCCTTTGACTAATTTCAAATGTGGGTAGCCGTAACATTCATTTACTCGGATCATCAGTAAACGCTGGATGAAGCCCTAGCTAATCAACACTTGGTGCTTCCACAGGACCTAAATCCTAAACTGAAGATGGCCAGACACTTTAGAACATGTGGTCAGGCAGATTTTTCTTACCTCTGCTCCCAAATAATAATGGCTCAAAATTGATCCAGGTTGAAGGAAAATGGCTGTCAATCATCTACCCTGGTTCTGCAGCCAACATTTCTTTATAGTTCAGACACCTCATGTCCAAACCCGATTGCAGAATATAACCTACATGCAAATGGAAACCCAAAGGGTCTGCACAAATTATTCCTCCGATTGACTCAGGAACCAAAGAGCTGGCGCTACTACTGCCTGACCTACTGTTTAGGCAATATTTGTCAAAAGGGTCAGGATCATGTTGTCAAGAAAAGTCTTTACTTTTGAATAAAAATAGTTCCTTAACACTTAATGAAGAATGCATTGTTTAGCACTGTGTCCCCTTTTGTGATATGGCTGGTTTGCAGGCAGACAAAAAAGACACTTTAACAGACACTAAAGTCATCAGTTTGGCCTTCTCCTGAGCTACTAACAACATTTCCCTCCATTGTTAAAGGAAGCCTCTCCACCTGACCCCACCCCCACTCCCTGGATTCAAAAAAAGAGAAGTCCTACCCCATTTTGGGATTTTAAGATAGATCGGAATAATAAGTGGCATGGGTACTGCCGATACACTTGCAAGAGACATTGAACATTAAAAGATTTACCACAAGCAAGCAATATGTCTGCATACTCACATGTAGGATATCCACCATAGGAATTTCTATCCAAGAAAAGGAATACATAACTCCAACCCATGTAACACCATGCTCTTTTTTTGGCCAACCTAACTTGTAGTTTTTTTTTTTATTCACTCATGGGATATGGGTGTTGCTGGCCAGGCCAGCATTTATTGCCCATCCCTAGTTGCCCTTGCTCTGTAGGCCAGACCAGGTAAGGATAGCAGATTTCCTTCCCTAAAGGACATTAGAAAACCAGATGCGTTTTTACAACAATCGACAATATTTTCATGATCAATCATCAGACTTTTAATTCCAGAATTTTATTGAACTCAAATTTCACCATCTGCCATGTGGCGGAATTCGAACCTGAGTATTACCCTGGGTCTCTGAGTTGCTGGTCCAGCGACAATACCATGAAGCCATTGCCTCCCCACCTGTATATCACATGACCTGTTTCGACACAAAATTACTAACTGCTGTGTCAAGCTCCAGTTCTTACCTACAGCAAATAGTTTCCGATTCTTGATACTTTTCCATCATATGCTCAGCATGAGACCAGGTTAACCTATTCTCTACCAACATCCCACACCCTCATTCTTCATATCACACACTTGTAATCTTTGTTCCACTAACTTCTGCTTGGCTCCCCTCCCCTTGCCGGGGCATAGTATAGGAGCCACCAGACAGCTATCTGAGGTACCTCTGCCATCCCAGCTAAGGCAGAGCAGCTTTAACTCACTCACAGGGGGACAGAACTTTTAAACTAAGGTGAAGACAACACATGGACTTCATCTGTTGTACCCAAAATCACGCTGTCTGGAGCACGCTGACAGTATGATGAGGTCTCAGAGCGCCCGGTACTGGGGTGAAGGTCCTGAGCAAAGCCCAGAGACGGGCAATCATGGGTTTGGAATGAAGAGTGGAACGCCAAAGCAAAGCACTGGCACCGCTTCAAAATCCTAGACTGGAAGCTTCTTCTGTTAGTCAAAGTGCAGTATCAGTAAGATGGAAAGATCAGCAAATGAAACAGTGAAAGTTAGTTTTGAAACAGGTCACAACATTAAAAAAAACCCGCATACAGCTCGTTGGTATTATTGGTCTGAGTCAAGCAAAATTTGGTTGATTCTGGTGATGACTGGACCTGGTTAAAAAAATCAGAACATTTCTATGAATAAAAAATTGCAAATGCTGGAAATATAAAATTAAAAACTAAAACAGAAAATGCAAGAATTGTTGCTACAAACTATCCAGAGATCACAATTCGATTACCAGACTTTTAAATCAAAAATGGTCTGGAGCTCTTCCATCACTAAACTTTGGAACTTGAGGGTCAACACTTTTGAATTTAGTGTTACATCAGAGACTGGAGGCAGCTTTGATGTAATGCTGGTGGTATTTGCCTCACACAAAGGGAACTTGTGGGACTGATACAAGTGTTGGCCCAAATCCTAGAGACAAAAGGGATGTGTGGCCCCACTGGCATCACCTTACAAGTATTGGGTAGAAATTCATTTGAAAACTGCCACTGTTTCAAGCACAATTGCAGCATTGGACACAGAAACTCTGCAGCCGGTGGTTCCTTAAACTGTGTCCACCAACATCGCACTGGTGAAGCCAGATTTCAGGGGCAGGAGTTTGAGGTTGTCAGGCAGGCATGGCTACTGGGAAATAGGCCGCTGCCTGCGATCAGTCCCCGACGGCGATTTCACGCTGGCGGGTTAATTAAGGCCAGTCCAGCATGAAACACAGCTCCGCACTGGGCTGGGAAGGAGCAGGTGGGGGTGGGGGCCTGTCGCCTGCTGGGCCCAATGGCAACCCGGTGGCTTCTTTCAGAAGACAAGCCATAACCAGGCAAAGAGGGGCATGTACAGGTGAAAGGCAGCCCAGCCTCCTCCTGCTCAGCAGCTTTGAGCAAGACGCCCTGGAGATTGAGAGCCTGCACGCTCTCCATGTAACCAGGTGGGGTGCCGGGCTAAGGTAAGAGTGTAGGGCACAGAGGTGAGTGTTTCGGATTGTGCAGTGTCTTCATTGATGTGAGCCTCGAACCTGGAGTCCCCAATGATCATTGAAAGATGATGGCACCATGATGCAGATCTCCATTGTCTCACCAGGGTGCCTGGCATGCACAGTGACAGGGTGATGATTTTAACTAAAGACATGTCCTTCTTCTCCCTTTTAGATTCACCAGAAGGCGTTCATTTGCAGGACCCCGACGACTAAGGACCACCGAGCTTCTGTTGCACTTGCTCTCTGAAGCAGGCACCAGCGCAGATACTTTATTTGTTCATGGGATGTGGATATCATTGGCTAGGCCAACCTTTATTTCCCATCCCTAATTGCCCTTGAGAAGGTGGTGGTGAACTGCCTTCTTGAACCGCTGCAGTCCCTGAGGTGTAGGTACACCCACAGTGCTGTTAGGAAGGGAGTCCCTAGATTTTGACCCAGCGACGGTGAAGGAACGGTGATATCTTTCCAAGTCAGGATGATGTGTGACTTAGAGGGGAATTTCCAGGTGGTGATGTTCCCATGTGTTTGCTGCCTTTGTCCTTCTAGCTAGTAGCGGTTGCAGATTTGGAAGGTGCTGTCAAAAAGGAGCTTCAACGAGATGCTGCAGTGCATCTTGTAGATGGAACACACTGCACTCATGGTGTGCTGGTGATGGAGGGAATGAATGTTTAAGGTAGAGGATGGGGTGTCAATCATGAAAGCTGCTTTGTCCTGGATGGTATCAAGCTTCTTGAGCTGCACTTATCCAGACAAGTCAGGGTACTTCAGACTTGCACCTAGTTGACAGCTTTGGGGAATTCGGAGGCGAGTTACACACTGCAGAATTCCCAGCACCTGACTTGCTCATCATCACAGTACTTATATGGTTGGTCCAGTTTAGTTTCTGGTCAATGATAACCCCCAGGACATTTCTGTTGATTGAATGTTTAGCTGTGACCAGAGGCAGCAGATAATGTAAGTCTGTGTCTGGTACTCTGGAAGTAGTCATGATGCCTTCATATTGCGTTAGTCCTCAATCGCCACGGCCTTTGATCCAGGCCTGCAGGAGACAGGCTGACTCCTTGGAGAGAGGTTCAATATCTCATCCATGCCAGCCTAATGACTCCTGCAAGGAACCTGGGCATGCTTGCAGTGTTGATGCAATGACAGCCAGTCAGAAACCATATCTGTCACTGAGCAATCGCTAGATGTCTTCATGCGACAGGCACAGTGCTTAAACTAACCCAATGGAGTCCTGCAACATAACCTTGAGCGAGTCTCCTGATTCATTATGGTTCACTGCATCCTACACAACTAACCCACTTGGAGGGGCAAAGTCCTTCAGCTGCCACAGGAGGTAGTGCAGGAGCAATTAAGACAAAGATGAGGAAGAAGATGACAAGGAAGACCAAGGTAGGACATTACTGTCAGCTGACAGAGATGCAAGGTGACAAGTTATTGAAGAAGGGTTTCCTAAGCAAACCCCAGCACATTGACAGTTCCATGTACCCTCTGACACACTGCTTCCACTCACCATTTGAATGTCCTCATCACTCTTTCTCCTACATAACTAAGAATATGAAAAGCAACAGCAAAGTCAAGCAAATAAAAACTCAACTTCACCTGGAGCATTTCACGACTTTTTCCTCCCTCTTCATATTGACATTAAATCAGCCATATGCAATCCCTCAGTGCCTGCTCAAGTCATCAGACTTCTTTCTACATTGGAGCCAGGGCATTGGTTGATACTCCGGACTCTAAACCCAGGGTCCATAGCTGCCGAGTGGAATATTTTCTTGCCGCTTGGTGGGAAGAGGACACTCTCCTCCACCTGACCTCCTCTATCTGAACATCCATTGCAGTGTCAGAAAAGCGAGGGCCCCTTGAAGTATCAGCTTAACTCCCACCCCCTTAGCTGCCTTCAGGTTGACTGTGGCCAAAGTACACCTCCCCTTTAAATAATGTAGGCTGCCTTTAAATAGCGAGCTGGGACTTGATGCTTTCAGCCTGCCTATTGAATTATAACAAGGGCCTTCAACTAATTTACAAGCCTCGTCCTGCCCACATGATTAGGCATGCACTGCTGGAACCACACTTGAAAACAGGCCTAATCAAATTTCCACCCCACAGACACATTATAGCATGTAGTATAAGGGTCTGGCACATACAGGGTTGAAGTGGGACTGAGTGCAGTACTATCCACACAGTGATGTAAGGAGGCACATGACCCAAACCAGTGTGGTGTTGAGCAGAGACATGTGAAGACCTAAGCATGGAGATAGCTTCTGGCTTGTATCCTTTTCTGTAAATGTGTAAATAGTTCCAGTAGTTAATAAAGGCTTACAGTTAACCTACCGAAGACTACAAAGACTTCAAGAGATACCAATCTGTAATCAACACCCTTCCAACATGGTGGCAGCTGGGAATCAAACTCGCTAAAATGCTGAAACAAGCCAAGATGCTGAAGGCTAAGAAAAAACTTCAATGAAAAATCTGACCCGAGAGAAGCTCCCGACAGAAGAAGTTGAAGAGACAGAAGCTTTTCCAGAAAATGTTCCAGAGAAAAGGCCTGGAAGCTGAAGGCAGAGATTTTTACTGCAGTAGAAGACTCCACTGAATCTCTCTTGGAAGACCAGCTTCAGAGTGTAGAATACACACAGCTTGCAAAGGTGAGCTAAATCTTTTAAAGTTCCAGGCTGCAGCTAGTCCCGAGAATCTTTCCGTAACTCAGTGTCAGGGGCGCTGTTGAAGGAAAGCCTGTTGCTACAACCCGATTCCCCAGTTGGAGCCCCAACACGTGGCCTCTGAATTTGTAAGATAAGAGAAACGAAGTAATCATTGAAAGCTCTCGGGAACATCATGGCTGTCCAGTTCAGAAAATGGCAAGCGTAACTTTAAATTCAAACCCCTCCTTACCCAGCATAGCAAATAGTGGTTTGAAAGAAGAAGTCGGTACACAGCCGATCCAGTCAGCCATTGCTAAGAATCTTCTTCAAGAAGCATGTCATCGCCATTTTGTGGCGGTCAAAGCCAGCAAGTGTGGGAAATCCCTTTGTCTTGGAGCCAATGGCGACACCATCTCGAAAGCCTGTAAACTCTTAAAGCTGCACCTACAACTTAAATTTTAACATGAATCACAATTCAACACTTCCAACTCAGTTTGGACTAAGCCAAGGCCCAGACCAGTCAGAAAATTGGGGTCTTTGGAGGAAAAAAAAATGTTTAGGATATAGCATCTCTTCTGGTTTAAATAAAAAGTCAGAAGAGCAGGTGAACACGCTGCTTTACTCTATAGGCCCAATTGCAGATGACATCATTGCAAGACAGGGTATTAATGAGTCATTCACCAAATTTGAGGAGATTTTTAAATCTTTTTGCATTTATTTTAACCTGCAAAGCAATAAAGCATTGGAGAGAGAGAGAGCTAAATTCAATAAGAGAGTCCAGCTGTCAGGGGAACATGTCAATTCCTTCATAAATGATCTCTACAGGATGGCAGAGGGTGTGAATATAGAGATTTAATGTTGGAACTCAGAGACAGAATAGTGGTGGATGTAACAGGTAATTCACTCTCACCTCCCACAAGCTAAAGAAGATCTAACCCTGGACAAGGCAATCCAGATAGTTAGACTGCTTGAACTCCATGAGCAGCACAGGGAAATCTTAAGGGGAAAGAATAAAACGTGGGGCAGAAGCTAACCCTCAGGGCAGCCCATCAGGCCACAAAGGCAGGGTCAGTCTTAGTCAGGGAAAACAATTTCCGAACCATGTAGCAGAGCAACCTTGCCAGCGCTGTGGTACAAAGCACCCTCCTGGGAGAGATCAGTACTTTGTGAGAACAGCCCGATGCTTCCACTGTGACATATGGGACACTATGGCAAACTGTGCAAGTCAAAATCCCAGAAATGCACAGAAAGCCCAAAAGTAATCCACATGGTCGAGACCGAAAGCCCAGAAGTCACACAGCCATGGGCAAGGTGAAGGATTTTGGTTTCTCATTCTGGAATGCAGACATCTTTGTCAATGGCCATCTAACAAATTTTAAATTAGATTCAAGTGCTGGCATGACAGCCCTGTTGAACAAGGAACCATAGCTCAAAGACCTCTAGCTTTGAATGATGGACACTCCACTTTACACGGCAGAAGGAATCTGGCTTCCAGTCATTGGCATGATCCTGGAACTGCTAAGGTATGGCAGCATACAGATCTTCGAACTGATGTATGTCATCTACAACCAGCCTTTCTCTCTCCTGAGCAGGATACATCTGCAGCCTTGGATCTCCTCCAGATGGCAGAGGATGTCAAGGCAACCACTGTCGTTACCCAAGCAGAACTGCACGGTACAAGTCCTCAAACACTAAAGAATATTCAGACTCAGAAGCCTCTACCTCCAACTATGACGATGGCGCAGGTGGGTCAACACAGCAACATGCACACCTGGCAGCTTCCAACCAGCATGCCACAGCCACAAGGGATGCTGGAACCTGGTAGCAGTCTCTCAGCATTGACAACAAAAAGCCCAGGTGAGCGTACACTGACCTTTCTTCTCACCACAGGAACGCTCTTCCTCAGCTTCAGAAGGCATCAAATGGCCGACACAGAGAAAGAAAAGAAAGAAGTGACATGGAGATGAGCACAACGTTTGTCAAAACCGCTAGAGATAATTGAGAGTAGCAGCAACCACTGGTCAACGCGACAGCCGAACCGACCAAGTACACAAGCAATGGAAGAAAAGAATAAAACCATATCTAAACGGCAGCCCTAGCTAACAGGAAGACCAGAAACAACAGAGCCAAAATGGGTTACTGAGAATCTTGTAATAATGCTAATACAGTAATAGCCATAATGTAGTAAAGAAATAATGTGGGAACAACACTAAATGTATGAGACTGATAACAATGTAAGACATGAAGTAAACAGTGAAATTCCATATATTTTGGATAAAGGGGAGGTGTAGTATAGTGTAGTATGAGGGTTAATGTGGGATTGAGTACAGCACCACCCACACAGTAGTTAATAAAGACTTACAAGTTAACCTAATGAATGATACCGATATGTAACCAACACTCTCCCAACGTGGTGGAGCCTTGAAATAGTGAAAAAGAGTTTTACTTGCCAAAACCATATTTATTAGCTTACAGCAGAAAGAGATCAAAAAGACCAAGACCTCGGGTCATTATGCGTTTACCTCGAAACTTCACCACACCCATCCCAAAGGGCCTGCGGGCACCTTATCTTGAATATTCTATGCTACATGGTGTGAAAGTACTTAACACATTATAATTAATTTGGAAATCCACTTTATTTTCATTGAATAGATAATGGCATGGAATATTTAAAATTCAGCTAGTCGCACACTTGCCTGAGTCACAAAATTGTGGGTTCACGTCCGACTTGAGCAGAAAAATCTAGGCTGACACTCCAGTGCAGTACTGAGGGAGTGCTGCACTATCAGAGGTGCCACCTTTCAGATGAGGCATTAAACTCTCAGGGGGATGTATGGCGCTATTTTGAAGAAGAGTAGGGGGAGGAGGCTGTTCCTGGTGCCAAGGTCAATATTTATCCCTCAATCAACATCACAAAAGCAGATTATCTGGTCATTATCACATTGCTATTTGTGGGAGATTGCTGTGCTCAAATTGTCTGTTGCATTTTCTACGTTACAACAGTGGCTGCACTTCATAAGTATTTCACTGGCTGTAAAGTACTTTGGGTGGTTGTGAAAGGTGCTATATAAATACAAGGTTCACTATTTTTAATCTTTCAAGACTTGCAAATCTTCATGCAGTGCTGGTGGCACCTCCCCACGTTGAAGACAGACAGGCTGAAGTGTTTTCATGTTACCAAAACCTGCCCAGGATAAGAGCACAAGAAGCCAATTAAGTCCAACAATACAATGCACCACCAGGTGGTGGTGGTTGAAGACAGGTAGGAAAATTTAAAATCAAGATGTTGGTTGATATGTAGGTCAGCGAGCAAAGGGATTTATAGGGGAATGGACTCCCAGGACATACTCCTGGATAGACTAAATCCTGAAGCAATCTTGCCTACTCAGTCAAACACTGACCGATATTCATCCCAGACTATGATCCATTTATTCTCCAATGCACACTGCCTTGTGCTGCTTCCAGAAACTGGCACCTCAACCTAGCTGTTCTTGGTGACTGAAAGTTCCTGCATTTCCTCCAGTCTAACCTTGGCTGCAAGCCAAGGAGCCACACTTTTTAAAAATATTTGTTCATGGGACGTGGACGTCACTGGCTAAGCCAGCATTTGTTGCCCATGAAAAGGTGGTGGTGAGCTGCCTTCTTGAGCCGCTGCAGTCCATGTGGTGTGGTTACATCTACAGTGCTGTTAGGGATGGAGTTTCAGGATTTTGACCCAGCGACAGTGAAGGAACGGCAATATATTCCCAAGTCATGATGGTGAGTGGATTGGAGGGGAACTTCCAGGTAGTGGTGCTTCCATGTGCCTGCTGCCCTTCTAGAAGTAGCGGTCGTGGGTTTGGAAGGTGCTGTCTAAGGAGCGTTGGTGAATTCCTACAATGCATCTCGTAGATGGTACACACTGATGCCAGTGTTCGCTGGTGGTGGAGAGAGTGAAATGTTTGTGGGTGGGATGCCAATCAAGAGGGCTGCTTTGTCCAGGATGGTGTCCAGCTTCTTGTGTTGTTGGAGTTGCACTCATCCATGCAAGTGGAGAGTATTCCATCACACTCCTAACTTGTGTCTTGTAGCTTATAGGCAGGCTTTGGGGAGTAAGGTGGTGAGTTACTCACCGCAGGATTCCTAGCCTCTGACTTGCTGTTGTAGCCACAGTATTTATATGGCTAGTCCAGTTCAGTTTCTGGTTAATGGTAACCCCCAGGATGTTGATAGTGGGGCATTCAGTGATGGTAATGCCATTGAATAACAAGGGATGAAAGAGCTCCAGTCTTTCCTGATAGTTGTACCTTAGTTCTGGTACCATCATTTTAAATCTGGTTTTGCACTGTCACCAGTGCATCTACCTCGTTTTTGTAATTCCGAGACCTGAACTATGCAGAGTGCTTGAAATAGTTCTGTCAAGGCTCTATAAGTTAAAACTTTGCTGCTTTTGAACTCTATTCCTTGAGAAATGAACCCCAGTGTGACATTTGCATTATTTTTTTCTGGCTTTGTTAAGCTATATTGTTACTTCTAAGGATTTGAGATTCATTTGTGTCTCTACCCCATTTCAACACTTATTTTCCAAGGAATATTTCTCCTACCAAAAATGTATCAATACTTGCACACCATACTCCAAATGTCGTCTTCACTGAGGTTGCAAATAGATTTACCATTTTGTCTTTTGTATTCTTTTGCAAAAAGCCCAGTATTCAATTTGTTTTTTTTTAATGGCCTTATTCACTTAAGATGCTGCTTTAAAATGTGGTGAACTGGAATCCCCCAAGACTCTCATCTTCCATCTAACCCACAGTATCACCCATTCATAGTAGAACTCTTAACTTCTCTAATCAAAATGTTGCACCCGTTTCACTGGGCACTTTTATTGCCTATTCCACCATCTTGCCACTATCCCCTGGCAGCTTTCTTAGGCCTTGCAAATTATTTATTATGCCTCCCATTTTAACATTATCTACAAACTTGGACACCACATCCTCTAAGACCATACGATGTAGGAGCCTCAAACATGCCATTTAATGAGAAAATGGCTGATCTTTTACCTCAGCTAATACCTTCCCTCATCAACCGCACCGAACCCCACCCCCCCACCACCCCCAACGCCACCCACCCCCCAATCCCTCAATACCCTTATTATCCAAAAATCTGTCTCTGATTTTTAATATACTCAGTGACTGAGCACCCACAAGTCTGGGTTCACAGCCTCTGTCCAAATCATTAATGTATGTAATGAACAGAAGTTGTACCGAGCCCTGTAGCACACTGTGCTTTTGACCATGGAGAATCTGCCATTCCCTCCTAAACTCTGTTTAATCCTTTCCAAACAATTTTAAATCCAAGTCTGCTATCCTCCCTGTAATTCCAGATTCTTTAATCTACTCCAATAGTAGGTGTGATACCTTATTGAATGTTCATATACCATATCCACCACATTTGCCTCAGCCACTACTTTTGTCACCTGCGCAGGTTAATCAAGCACAAAGTTCCTTTCCGAAATCCATTTTGTCTAGCTTTTATTCTTCTCCATTTAAATATTTAGTAATTTTATCATTCAGTAAAGATTCCAAAATCTTCCCTACCAATCTTTTTCTGCCTGTCAATGCTGATTGGAGAAAAAAATTATTAACTTAGGAATAATAGCCTAACATAGAATCCAATAAAAACAATGCAAATTTCTCTATGGTCAGTTTTGGGAGCCATACAGGAAAAAGGAAATTGAAAAATCCCAAGAACTTGGGCTAGATTTTGTAGCGTTATTATTGTCAAATGGATCCAAGCCAGATGGTGACACGTAAAACAAGACAGACCTTTTCCTTCATAGACAGTTGATTCACAGGAAGCAGCATTACAAATCGCTGCCTCCTAACTACTAACTCAATGCCCCAGCCATTCCTCTTTATAAATACTTAGTCCTTAATCAAACAATGCCCATCACCTCTGTATCTTTAATAACATAAATCAACCAAAACTGAGCAGATTCGCCTTTCTTTAAAGAAAAAACTAACACTTGAATAATTAAAAAGCAATTAATGAAAAAAATTCTCTCATATTTGTTATAACTCATCATAACACAAGACGTTCCCCTTCTGGAACATCCAACAATTTCTTGGAGCAAGCATCCCCCTTTGTAAAACAGCCTGATAGAACTGGTCAATGCAATTCCATTTATTTCAGGGGTCACTTTTTCTCTCCCCAACAAATCCTTCATACGAGCATGGTCAATTATCAACTACTAGCATGGTCAATTATCAACCTTTCTCAGTGGCACCTTTTGTTGAATGAACATTAACCTGAAAGAGAACACAGTCACCCACATGGCGTTCAATGGGCAAACGTCGCATAATGCCCCTTGTATAGGATTTCCTTCAGAATGTTAGGCAAGTACAATCCCAAATATTTAGCTCCTATTAGCAGCAGTGTTACTTTTAATCACATTTTTAAATTCTCTTGGCTTCCCAGGCCAAAGGGCAACACTTTCCATTTTTCTCCACCAAGAATATGATAAATTCAGCCATATTCAAATATCTATCTGGAAGATTGACCTGAGAAGCATCATATATTAAAAAAAAAAGACTAACTTGATATCTTTCAGGTCTCCGAAGGCTTGAAATCTTTTTTCATCTTAATTTTTTAATCTTATCACTACATCACTGGCAAAGCCAGCATTTGTGGCCTGTTCCTAACTGCCCTTAAACTGAACAGTTCAGAGGGTAGTTAAGAGTCAACCACAATGCTGTGGATCTGGAATCACATGTAGGCCAGACCAGGTAAGGATGATGGCAGATTTCCTTCTCTAAGAGGACATTAGTGAATCAGATGGGTTTTTACAACAATTGATCAATGGTCATCATTACTGAGGCTAGCTTTATATTGCAAATTTAGGAATTGAGTTTAAATTCCACCAGCTGCTAGGGTGGGACTTGAATCAAATGTCCCCAGCGCCTGGGCCTCTGGGTTACTAGTCCAGCGACATTGTCATCACTTCACTGTCTCCCCCAAACACATTTCTCCAAATTTAAATTTCTTTAATATTTTATTTCCCCTCAAAACCCTCTCCACTGTAACATGTTTTATCATATACTAAGTTCCAATATGTCATAACTGGCATTGGGTCTTGTCTGAGCGCATAGCCAGTTTAATTATCCAATCAAACTCCTTAACTGCTCTGTTTCTTCTTTGTTTGCAAGATCATCTTTCTTTGAGGACCTGGCCTGATTTATTGGGATGTACTTAACACTTCCTAGATATAACTGTTGGATTCCAGGTTACTCCTGACCCAGTCTGATTAATGTCTAACCTATATATTTAAAGGCCCCGAAGCCTGAAATCTAATGTTAAATTACCTTTTAACCTCATCAATCACAAAGTGGAGAGGTTCTTCAGGATTTGATCGTAAACAAATCATAAAGATGCCTGCGGGTTTCCCTTTGAGATACCAGTGGAACATTGTTGGGTCTGTGTTCTGTTGCCACTATGTGATCTTTTCCTTGGGCCACACTCACTTCCTGATCCGCTATGTGAACACGCACAATGTTTTCTAGTTTTCCACATTTTCGTCTCATTTTGCCAGTCCATAGATCCTACCTCACTATCTTGATCATTCATAGCCAATGTTTGAATTTGCTGGTAGCTTTCCCAGCTCTCCTTACCATGGTCACATCCCTCCATTCTTTGGCCCTTTCTAGTACGTATGTTACTCCAGTACCAATTTTCAGCAGTTGTCCTTGAGTAAACTGGCCCTATCCTGTACATTATTAACACTGTTACTCACAGGGATGGATATTTCATCATCCATCCCCTTGTCTAATGTATTCTGCTCCTTATAACTGTCTGCGACATGGAAACATAGGAGCAGTAGGCCATCCAGACCCTCAAGCCTGCTCTGCCATTCAATATTATCGTGCCGATCATCCACTTCAATGTCTTTTTCCCTCCACACTATCCCCATATCCTTTTACGTTATTGATATTTAGAAATAAGAGGGATGACCAAATTGTTGAAGACAATTTGCACTTTTCTTTTCAAATTCCTATCATCTGATGCCAAGAACACTACTTTGACATTCTGATTGGAGATGCTAGGTTTTGTTAAAGACTTGCAACAATGTCCTGGGTAAATTGCAAATCTACTGACATTCCAAAGACAATTGCTTTATCACATTCCATGCCCAGTTACATCTCTCCTTTTTCATGGATGGCTTTCTAGGCAGCATGGGATCTCACTAGGTACTACAATGGTACTAATAAAGCTGCTTACCCCAACTATCCTATATGGAATCACACTTCTTTCCGTCACTTTAAATTTTTGTCATCTGTGGACCAAGTAGAACGTTCATTTTCATTGATTTTACTTTGATCCTTACTATTGAGTGAATCTAAATAATGTTTCAACTAATCCATTCTACGTACTGTGGATGTACAGCTACTGTCGAACACAGTGCAATTAATAGAATCTGCAACTAACACACACATTATTAGACTGAAGCTTCCTGTGATCATTATAATTCCTTTGGACTGATCAATATTGTCATCTTCCCCTTCCAAATCTTCCATGTCGTGCGTCACCTCAAAAACCCTGTTGTTCTGTTTTGGACAATTGACCACATAATGATATTTCAAATCACATTTAACATACCTGTTAATAATCCCCCAGTCATTCCTAGGATTCATTCAATTATTATTCCTGTCATCTGCAGATCTGCCAAAAAGGTTGCCATTCCTCATTTCTTTTTTGTCTGCAATTCTTCTGTTGTATTAATGCCTTCACCTTATATCCAAACGGTCTAGAAATGCCACGAGCATTGAATCCTTTATATTTTGTGACACTGCCAGCTGCCCTATTTGTGCCATGAAGGCCACTGGGAATGATGGCTTTCCCAGGAATGGATTTTAAAGTCTTTCTCACCTGATCCAGAAATGTGTCTTTGAGAATTTACTGTCAGTCAGGACCAGGAGCCTATCCGACGTCAGCAGTCTCGTATTTAGTCTGTTAAATTCCATGATATATTCTTCAATGGAATAACTATCCATCTTTCTAATTCTATTAAGTCTGACCATGCCACATAGGAATTTAATAGATGACTTTATCATAACTTTCTCAAATTCTTTTCTTATAAATTTTATCCATGAAACTTAATAGAATATCCAAACCTTTATTGATATCCAACTGACAGGCATTCAGTTCCCCAAAAAAAACATTATTGCTGATCCTGCTGGTCAGGAAGTGACAATGCCAAGGCCAGACCCTGTTTTCTCTTCAGTAAAGCTGAGACCCGTATCCACTCTATTTCCATTGGCCACAAGGTTCTGATTCAGGGAACAGTTGCTTTCTTCTCAACAGTAAGAAGATTACAATCTTCTGTCTGCAAAAAAAGTCTTTAATTTCCGATCTTCATGTTAGGTCTCTTCTACATTGGAGAGACCAAACGTAAACTGGGCGACCGCTTTGCGGTCTGTCCGCAAGAATGACCCAAACCTCCCTGTCGCTCGCCATTTTAACACTCCACCCTGCTCTCTTGCCCACATGTCTGTCCTTGGCTTGCTGCATTGTTCCAGTGAAGCCCAACGCAAACTGGAGGAACAACACCTCATCTTCTGACTAGGCACTTTACAGCCTTCCGGACTGAATATTGAATTCAACAACTTTAGGTCTTGAGCACCCTCCTCCAAGCCCACCCCCTTTCTGTTTCTTCCCCCTTCCTTTTTTTTCCAATAATTTATATAGATTTTTCTTTTCCCACCTATTTCCATTATTTTTAAATATTTTAAAATCTTTTATGCTCTCCCCACCCCCACTAGAGCTGTACCTTGAGTGCCCTACCATCCATTCTTAATTAGCACATTTGTTTAGATAATATCACCAACTTCAACACCTCTGTGTTCTTTTGTCTGTGACATCTTTTGATGATCTGCTCCTATCCTAACACCCACCCCCCCCTCCACTTCATCCCCCCCCAACCCTTAAACCAGCTTATATTTCCCTCTCCTTGTAAAGAAAGATCAGTTCTGTTGAAGGGTCATGAGGACTCGAAACGTCAACTCTTTTCTTCTCCACCAATGCTGCCAGACCTGCTGAGTTTTTCCAGGTAATTCTGTTTTTGTTTTGGATTTCCAGCATCCGCAGTTTTTTTGTTTTTAGGCAGTCAGGTTTAATGACCCTCTCCATAGCCCAGACCCATTAATGGCCACCTTAACTAGGCTAATAAACCTCCACTCCCTAAATCAGGATCAAACACAGTCCATAGCAGCAAGAGTGCCAGATCCTAATCATTAAACCAATTGGGAATCTCATCTCTTCTTTATTTTAAATGCACAACAAACCAATAAAAATTAACAAATTAAGGATTAAAAAAGTGACAGCTCCTTGAAGGGGAAATTTAAATTCCACCAACTGGCATCGTAGGATTTGAACTTCTGCCCCCAGGCTATCAAACACAGTATTGACAGTACCACTTCACCACTCTCTCCCTTCGTGCTCAATAGGCCAATTAACAAATCAAATTAAAGTGATAGCCCCTTAAGGGGGCACTGTAGCCAAAGGATAAAAAAAATTAAAGGAATCTTACCTAATTAAATTAAGATGTTGTTTGGAGGGAGGGGCAAATGGACCACTCCAACCCCTGCTGTGCCCATCAGTCACAGAGGGCCTCAATCATATCAACAGACACCACATGCTCCCTCTCCAGGGACACCTGGGTGGGAACATAAGCACAGAAAGGTGGCAGACAGTCAAGCCAGACAACTCCCTCAACTGCTCACTGCCTGGACCTATTGACAGTCACTTTGGCCGGGCCCAGGATTAGGCTAACATAAACAGATCACCTTCTTCAGTCTGTAATTATTTAGACAATAACTTCACCCTATCAGAGAATTGAACCCTGGTCTTCTGGTAGGGACACTGACCACTAGATTAACAAGGAACTGCTTTCAGCTCTCTTAATATTCTTTTGAGTACGACTTTAAACAAATGGTCAAATTAACAGATTAAGTTAAAGGGGCACCACAACAAAAGACAAAACCACAAAGGAAACTTATCAAATTAAAATAAAATGTTATTTTGGGAGCCACTGATGCACTTCAGCCCCCAAGGTGCCCACCAGGACTTATACATACACCTTGTTTTCTCTCCCTCAGGTAAACCCAGCCACAAACATAGGGTAGATAGTCAGGCCAGACAACATCCCTGCACCTGTTAATGGCCTGGCCCAGCCTAACATAAACAGATCATTTTTGTCAGTAAGCAATTGTTTAGACATCAACTTCACACTATTGGGGAATTGAACCTCAGTGTCCTCCATGGTAAGTAGGAGCACTAACCACTGTACAAACAAGGACCTGCCTTCATCTTGCCAAGTGCTCTCAATCCTTAACCAATCAATAGATAAAAACAAAAGAACACAGAACACCGTCGGTCTGTCCGCAAGAATGACCCAAACCTCCCTGTCGCTTGCCATTTTAACACTCCACCGTGCTCTCTTGCCCACATGTCTGTCCTTGGCTTGCTGCATTGTTCCAGTGAAGCCCAACGCAAACTGGAAAAACAACACCTCATCTTCCGACTAGGGACTTTACAGCCTTCTGGTCTGAATATTGAATTCAACAACTTTAGGTCTTGACCTCCCTCCTCCATCCCTACCCCCTTTCTGTTTCTTCCCCCTTCCTTTTGTTTTTTTCCAATAACTTATATAGATTTTTCTTTTTCCCACCTATTTCCATTATTTTTAAATCTTTTATGCTCCCCCCACCCCCACTAGAGCTGTACCTTGAGTGCCCTACCATCCATTCTTAATTAGCACATTCGTTTAGATAATATCACCAACTTCGACACCTATGTGTTCTTTTGTTCTGTTGTCTGTGACATCTTTTGATGATCTGCTTCTATCACTGCTTTTGCCTACAACCACACCACCCCACCCCCTTTAACCAGCTTATATTTCACCCCTTCCTGGGATTCACCTAGTTCTGTCGAAGGGTCATGAGGACTCGAAACATCAACTCTTTTCTTCTCTGCCGATGCTGCCAGACCTGCTGAGTTTTTCCAGGTAATTCTGTTTTTGTTCTTAATCAATCAATGCCCATTGCCTGTGCATCTTTAAGAACTTAATCAATCAACAATCAACAAGTAATCCAATTCCCAATAAAGCATTTTTTCCAAGGGGTGCCCAAATGTGTAGATAATTGGGGAGAGGCTTTTAGTAACAGAATCATTTTGGGAGCCACAGTCCAATCAAAAATGTTCTAAGCAGATAGGACTGTGGCCATGTCATTCGGGGAAGTGGCTTTCTATTACCCATTTAGATTGGGAAATATTAGGTATGACCATTTGGATTTTTGAGAATCACCAGTATAGATCATAAATTTCCCTTAAAATCTGCTCCTCCTAGGGTCCCTTAGACTACTTAATTGCTTCTTATCCAAGGTGTAAAGTAGAAAGTGCCCACCAACTCGGAGCCATTAATGCTGTACAGATGGAAAAATGCAAGCACATTCAAAAGTGCATCAGTAAACAGATTGCAACAGAAATAATTTGTTCACATGTGGTTAATCTGTTGGTCTGCAAAGCCGGGGAATTTTGAAGTGGCAGTGTGTATAAACCCACATACATGTGACAATCACAGGCATGTATCAGAAATCATTGTCATTCAGCATTTTTACAACTATGTATCTTTAACTTCATTCCAAAATTGTTTTTCTGGTGAATCACAGAATAGTTCAATAATTTCTAACTCATTTTTTCAATTCTGTTATGCTTTGTAACCATACATTTATCTCAGAAGATCTCAGTTAGCCTGGCAAGTTAACCAGCGAGTGTTTGAGTTGTAGAGATTGAGAAGTTCCCAGGTTTGGTACTGAGTGAATTGATTCTAGCCTGGCAGACAACTGGTATCTGTGGATTATATATATAAAGAGTTGGAGACACATTAGATCAATTACAGGATTTTGGAATGAGGAGATGAGTGGAACGCTATTCAAAAAAGTCTTAGGGAGAATTTAATGTATTTTAGTGTGAACAGCTGGCATTTAGTTTTATTCATTCCCAGGCTGTGGGCATTGGTGACTAGGCCAGCTATTTTATTGCTCATCCCTAATTGCCCTTGAGAAGGTGGTGATGAATCACTTTCTTGAACCACTGCAGTCCATGTGGTGTAGGTACATCCACAGTGCTGTTAGAGGGGGAGCTCCAGGATTTTGACCCAGTGACAGTGAAGGAACAGTGATACAGTTTTAAGTCAGGATGGTGAGTGGCTTGGTGGTGGTGTTCCCATTCATCTGCTGCCCTTGTCCTTCTAGGTGGTAGATGTCATGGGTTTGGAAGGTGCTGCCTAAGGAGCCTTGGTGAGTTGCTGCAGTGCATCTTGTAGATGGTACACATTGCTGTCACCATGGTTTTGGCGAAGGGAGTGGATGTTGAAGGTGGTGGGTGTAGTGCCAATCAAGCGGGCTGCTTTGTCCTGGATGATCTCAAGCTCCTTGAGTGTTGTGGGAGTTGCACTCATCCAGGCAGGTGGGTAGTATTCCATCACACTCCTGACTTGTGCCTTGTAACGGTGGACAGGCTTTGAGGAGTCAGGAGGTGAGTTACCCTCCGCAGAACACCACCAACTGGAAGTTCCCCTCCAAGCCATTCACCATCCTGAATTGCAAATATATTGCTGTTCCTTCACTGTCACTGGGTTAAAATCCTGGAACTCCCTCCCTAACAGCACTGTGGGTGTGCCTACACCACATGGACTGCAGTGGTTCAAGAAAGCAGCTCACCACCACCTTCTCAGGGGCAACTAGGGATGGGGCAATAAATGCTGGGCAATTAGGGATGGGCAATAAATGCTGGCCCAGCCAGCGAAGCCCACATCCTGTGAATGAATAAAAAAAGTAATTCCCAGCCTCTGACCTGTTCTTGTAGACACAGTATTTGTATGGCTGGTCCAGTTCAGTTTCTGGACAATGTTAATGCTCAGGATGTTGATAGTGGGATATGGTAATGCCATTGAATGCCAAGGGGAGATGGTTGGATTCTCTTTTGTTGGAGATGGTCATTGCTTGGCACTTGTATGATGCAACCTGTTTTCTCCCTACAATCCTGATCAGGACTGGCATTACTACTAGGGGAACTAGGTGCTCACCTAGGGGGGCAATATTTGGAGGGTGGCAAAAAATTGCTGCTTTTATAAAAAAATTGGAACTGTAACCTAGCGATTTAAAGAAATCCGTCCTGTACTTCATCAACAGCAACCAAAGAGAAAGAAACTCTGACTCCCATCATCATGAGGTATTGCCACGTGGTGACACCTCATCCAGCGCAGCGCTGCCCAATCAAATTAAAACATCCTTAAACCGGTAAAACAGCCAGGAAGAGACCAATTGGCTGGGACTTTGGTGGGCTGCGATGGGATTGGTGGGGTTTGAATTTCAGCTGACAGGTCGGGCATGAGCAGGGAGTGTCAGCCTGACTGTGACGGGCGTGAGTGGGTGTTTGGATCGCTTCACTTCTGATTGGGTCAGTAATTTGTTTTTTAGGTTTGCTGCAAGCGTATTAATTCTCCCATTAATTCTACCAATGGCTGTGACTGAAAGTTAAACAGCTGAGCTTTATCCCACTGCCTGCTCATTGCTCGGGTGTGTTCACATAGCAGGGAGTTTGAGTTCCCAACGTGAATCCCCACGTTAACCTGCTCCCTAAGCCCAACCCCAGGGTCCTGGGACTTGCTTCCCTTTAGAACCCACTTGCACTTTGCTGCGGGCTTTTCATGGTGTCACTTCTGCAGATGGTGCCTGGAATATGGGGGGCGGGGGCAGGGGCAAAGTGTTGGGGAGGCACCAGGCTGAATGGTTACCTCAGGCTACAAATACCCTTATGCAGCCCTGGTCCTTTTTTTTGCATTATTGTTACATTATGGTAAGGCTGATGCTTATTCCCTATAAAATGAGGCCAATTTCCCTCCCTTTATGCTCTGTGTACACCTATTTCTAGAGCTTAGCATTGAGGAGAAAGAAATGGAAACTCCTCCTGCCTGTTCTCCATCCCATTTGTGCATCATGAGTACTTTTGGTCACAGATTGAGCGGAGCCCAACTCAGTGCAGCTGCATATCATTCAACTTCAATTAACAGTTGCAAGTAACAATATCAGAGCCTGCATGTGCATTAATCTCCTCAATTTACACTGGCTAGAAGTCATATGTAGGCAACACCTAAGAATTTTGTTTAGCAACTCTGGATTTCAAATTCTCAGCAGATTAACGAGATAGGCAACAACTTCAATGGAAAAGATAGTAATTGATTTCTGGCCACTGAGGTGAGAATTCCTTTGGTAGCAGCAATATGGCTGCACAATATGCAGGGTCACCCAGGCGGAAATGGGGAGTTTTATGCTCACATGATCGTCTCCAGCACAGTATGTGTCCCATTCAGAATCCCTTGGTATATGCGTTACTTGAAGGAAGAAGCATAAGACCAAACGACCATAACACATAGGAGCTGAAGTCGGCCATTCGGCCCATCGAATCTGCTCCACCATTCAATGTGATCATGCTGATCCGATAATCCTCAACTCCACTTTCCTGCCTTACTTGCACAATCCTTGATTCCCTTACTGATTAAAAATCTGTCTATCTCAGCCTTGAATATACTTAACAGTCCAGCCTCTACAACCCTCTGCAGTCAAGAATTCCACAGATTCATTACCCTCTGAGAGGAGAGAGAAGTTCCTCCTCATCTGTTTTAAATGGGTGACCCCTTACTCTGAGATTATGCCCTCTGGTCCTAGACTCTCCCACAAGGGGAAACAACCTCTCAGCATCTACCCTGTCAAGCCCCCTAAGAATCTTATATGTTTCAATAAGGTCACCCCTCATTCTTCTAAACTCCAATGAGTACAGGCCCAACCGACTCAACCTCTCCTCATAAGAAAATCCCACATACCTGGGATGAACCTAGTGAACCTTCTCTGGACTGCCTCCATTGCCAATATATTCTTCTTTAGATAAGGGGACCAAAACTGTTCACAGTAGTCTAGGTGTGGTCCAACTAATGCCTTGTATAGTTTTAGCAAGACTTCTCTATTTTTATACTCCATTCCCTTTGAAATAAAGGCCAACCTTCCATATGCCTTCCCTATTACTTGCTGAACTTGTATGTTAGCTTTTTGTGATTCATGCACGAGGACCCCCAAATCCCTCTGAGCTGCAGCTTTCTGCAGTTTTTCTCCATTTAAATAATATTCAGCTCCTCTATTCTTCCTGCCAAAGTGCATAACCTCACATTTTTCCACATTATATTCCATCTGCCAAGGTTTTGCCTACTCACTGAACCTGTCTGTATCCCTCTGTAGACTCTTTGTCTCACCCTCACCACTTGCCTTCCCACATGTCTGCAAATTTGGCAATAGTACATTCACTTCCCTCAACCAAGTCATTCATATGTATTGTAAATAATTGTGGATCCAGCACTGATCCCTGTGACATTCCACCAGTTACAGGTTACCATCCTGGAAATGCCCCCCTTATCCCAACTCTCTGTCTTCTATTAGTTAGCCAATTCTCTATCCATGTTAATATATTACCCACCAATACCATGGGCTCTTATCTTATTAAGTAGCCTTGTGAGTGGTACCTTATTGAATGCCTTCTGGAAATCCAAATATATTACATCTACTGGTCCCCCTTTATCCATCCTGTTTGTCACCTCCTCAAAGAGTTCTAATAAATTTGTCAGGCATGGTTTCCCCTTCATGAAGCCATGCTGACTCTGCTTGATTATATTATGTATTTCTAAATGCTCTGCTATTAAATTCTTTATAATAGATTCCAATATTTCCCAATGACAGATGTTAAGCTAGCTGGTCTATATGTTACCTGTTTATTGTCTCCCTCCCTTTTTGAATAATTTAGTTACATTGGCAGTTTTCCAACCCTCTAGGACTTTTCCAGAATCTAAGGATTCCTGGAAGATTACTACCAGTGCATCCACTATCTCTGTAGCTACTTCCTTTAGTATCCTAGTATGCAACCCATCAGGCCTTTAGCCCCATTAGTTTCCCTAGTACTTTTTCTCTAGTGATAGTTATTGTATTTATTTCCTCCCCCTCCTCTTTTGCCCATTGATTATTTAGTATTTTTGGAATCCTATTAGTGTCTTCTACCATGAAGACTGATGCAAAGTATTTATTTAACTCCTCTGCCATTTCCTGGTTCCCCGTTATTATTTCCCCAGCCCCATTCTCTGAGGGGCCTTTCCCTTCCTTTCTATATACTTAAAGAAGCTCTTACTGTCCATTTTTATATTACTTGCTCGTTTACCCTCAAAGTTTATTTTCTCCTACTTTATTATTTTTTGGTCATCTTTTGTTGGTTTTTGAAACTTTCCCAATCCTCTGGCTTACCACTAACCTTTGCCAAATTGTATGTTTTTTTCTTTCAATTTGATACACTCCTTAATTTCCTTGGTTAACCATGGCTGGTTTACCCCTTCCTAGAATCCTTCTTCCTTACTGGCACATATCTTTGTTGTGAGTCATGAATTAAGCAGGAGGAAGAAGATTTGAATGCCAGGGAAGCGTCAGGGGGATATCAGCAGTGTTACCCTGTCTACTGAATATACCAACCTCTTGTGCAATTGGCTGGAGGCTCTGATTCATTATGCAGGCAGTGAGAGAGTTGTTCAATACCGTCCAACTCTAAAGCAGACACAGCAATATTAGCCACTTTAGTTCTCCCAGCAGCATTCCCGCCCCAATAAATCATTGAACACTTGGGGGAAAATTTTCTCCCCGTTGGGTGTAGAGCTGACCACCGCCCGCGATTGGCTGCGCACCACAATTTTACATGAACGGGCCAATTAAGACCTGGAAGTGCTCAGCGCTATCTGTGCAGGCAGGAAGGAGGAGGGAGAGTCAGGACCTGCACCCTTTTGCACTCATGCGCATGAAAGAATGCAGAAATCTCCCTGAGGCATGGAGCTGCCTCAGGGAGATTAATTTAATAATAAAACATTGGAAAAAAGTAAAAATAAAATTACTCAGACATATCCCCTCATGTGACATTGTCATATGAGCTGGGACATGTTTATGAATTTTAGTAAGACATTTTATTTAATTAATAAACACTTCATGAAACCTCATCCCGCCCGTGGTTGAGGTTTCATGAAAAATGCAAAGGCCGCCTGGGCTCTTTGCCTGTCCACCAACCTTACTTTTGCAAGCCCCATACTTAGCTACCAATCAGATCATATCCCTCCACCAGGTATTTGTAATCTTAATAAATGAAATGTTATGCAAATACTATGCACCCATAATTTGTTAAGTGACATGCAAAGTGGCTCTGATACAAGCGCCTGTTACTAAGGTGCTGTTCCATTGTGGATTCCTCTGTGTGTACATGCTTAACCTGGTGTTTCTTCTCAATGTAATCCCAACAGCAGGGGCCTGAGAATTTAGAAAAATCGAGGCTGATACTCCAGTGCAATACTGAGGGGCTGCTAAACTGTCGGAGATGCCACCTATCGGATGAGACATTAAACCGAGGTCCCATCTGCCTGCTCAGATGGTTGTAAAACATCCCGTGGCACTATTTGGATGAAGAGCAGGGAAGTTATCCCCGATGCCCTGGCCAATAGTTATCCCTCAATCAACATCTCAAAGAACAGATTATCTGGCCATTATCACATTGCCAGTTGTGGGAGCTTGCTGTACATAAATTGGCTGCAGCGTTTCCTGCACTACAGCAGTGATCATACTTCAAAATTGGCTGCAAAGCGCCTTGAGACATTGGTGATCATGAAAAGAGCCCTATAAATGTAAATCTTTCTTCCTTTCTTTCTGACTGCATTTGGGAGAGACCCCTGAAGCCTCGGTCACACTAGGTCACAAACTTTCTGACCGTTTCATGCTGCTGCCTGAAAAATGCTTAGACTGGCAATCAGAGCCTATTTCCAGCACACCATACACAGCAAATCTCCTTGAAGCTGCCAATGCTGATTGCATACATTCAGCACCATGCAATAGATCCTGCACAAGCATCTTGTGGAATCCCCCCTCATTAACATCAGGCAGAAAATTACAGGATGGCATTTCCAGTTTTCGAATCCTGCCCAGGCTGTCAAATCATGAAAATTTCTATGTCTGCGATGTTAAGTACGTTGCTGGCTGATTTTGCTTAAAAAGGGGCTGGATAGTGTCACTGGCGAGTTATCTCTTAAAATCTAGAAATGTAATACAAGATTAGGAACTCTTTCAGCTCTCTGAGCATTTAGGTGAAGGTCAGGCAGCTTTTTAGTGTATTGAGTTGAGTCCTTTCTGTTTCACAACAGGACATATACCCATACTTAAATAGTATCATTATACATTCTCCAAATAAAAGCTATTGCTATGGCAACCTCTGTGAGTGCTGGCTATGCTTACCTTTCCACGAGATAGGTGGAACACTCTTTGGCTGGGATTTTGTGGCCCTGTCATGGCAGGATGTGCCCTGGGAGATTCGGCAGCCCAGCTAAAGGTCCATGTTTCGGTGGGACCAGACAATCCGGCGGTGGGCGGAGCTGCAAAATCCCACCCTATGGGCAGAATTTATCCCTTGACGGGCAGGCGGGCCTGACCGACTCGCAAAGGGCCTCGCCGCCATTTTAAGTGGGAGGGCCAATTGAGGCCCACCCAGCGTGTCACCTGATGGGAAGCGCTATGTGCTTCCTGTGTGGGCGGGGGGGATTGGCCAACGGCCCGAGTGCACCCTTCGTGCATGCACGTGAAAGAGCGCACATCTCCCTGAGGCAAAGTGCTACCTCAGGGAGATCTCTGAAACCCTGTGAATCTCTAAAAATAGTAAAATTAAAAAAATCATTAACATGTCCCCCCTCATGTGAAAATGTCACACGAGATGGGACATGTTAGTGAAGAACACAAACACTTTATTAAAAGTTTTTAAACCCGACATCAAACCTCATCCCGCCACAGGATGTCCCACTGCTGAGCAGGGCCAAAATATCGCGATGCCGCGCGCTGACATGGGGACGCTCGCGCGACATTTTAAGCGCTGGCATGAGGACTCCACCACCCACATGTCAGCCGGAAGATTCTGCCCCATGTTCCAGTTGTTATTCAGGTACCCTTTCCCACCACCTTTTGGTGGGTGAGTGTATCGGTGCTGAGTCCTGTGCTCGCCCCGAACTGGAAAATGTCAGCAAATTTGCTTCCAAATTCCACCCTTCTCTTGAATTCACATGGTCCACCTTTGGCTCTTTTTTTTCTTTTCCTCAACTTCCCTGTCTCCATTGGTGGGGCTAGGTCATCGACCAATATTCACAAAAAGCCCACTGACTCCCACAGCTACCTTGGCTACACTTTGTCCCATCCCATTTCCCATAAGGACTCCATTTCATTCTCCACTTGTAGCACTGGTCAACTAATAGATGTAGGGTGGGGCAGGGCCATAGGGGATCAAAACACCACAATGACACTTTTAATTGGAGGACTTGGGGGAATCGTGTAGATAATTTAGTATGGAAGTGATGGGTACGATAGCCTTGGTGCTGGATAGGAATCAGACAACCTTTGGATGGGCTGAGTATTAGGGAAGGTGGGGGATGGGAGATTGGAAGGAGGATATTGGAATAGTCAAGTCTGGAGATTCTTTATTGATGAGGTTTCACTTGGATGGGCTGAGGCAATGGCAGAGGCAGGAAATTTTACAGAGGTAGAAGGTAAGTGGTCTTTGTGATGGAGATGTGGTTTAGCTCAGGGTTAAGCACAATGACATGTTCAACCTGAGACCCTGGCCAAGGTTGAGGACAGGATTGGTGGTGAAGGTACAGTATTTGTGGCAAGGACCAAAGATGATGGCTTTGGCCTTCCCAATGTTTATCTGAAGGAAATTGCAGCTGATCCAAGACTCAATGTTGGAAAAACAGTGTAATATCACAGAAGCATTGTAGGAGTTGAGGGAAGTGGAAAGGAGGTTGGGCTGGGTTGTCATCAGTGTACATATGGTAGCTGACCCCATTAAGATCAAAACTAATTGGAGCTAGAGTAGGCCATTGGGCCCATTGAGAGCCCTCTGTCATTCAACAAGATCATGGCTTATCTTCTACCTCAACCCCACCTTCCTTTTCTATTCCCGTATTTCTTAATTCCCTTAGTACACACCAATCTCTGACTTGAAAGTACTCAACCACCGAGCATCCACATCTCTCTGGCGTAGAGAATTCCAAAGATTCACAAGCCTTTGGGTGAAGATATTTCTCCTCATTTCAGTCCTAAGTGGCTGAACTCTTATTCCGAGACTGTGCTCTAGATTCCCAGCCATGGGAAACATTTTCTCTGCACCTACCCTGTCAAAGCCCTTAAGAATTTTATATTTCAATTATATCCCCTCTCATTCCTCTAAACTCCAGCAGACATAGGGCCTAGACTGCTCAATCTCCCCTTGTAGGACAGCCCCCTCATCCCAGGAAGCAGCTTCTGAACCTTCATTGCAAGTATATTCTTCCTTAGGGTAAGGAGACCAATACTGCACACAGTACTCTAGCAAAGGCCTCTACAATGCCCTGTATAATTGTAGTAACATTTCTTCATTCTTATTCTCCAATTCTATTGCCGCCTTCTTAGGCAGTCCCTCAGGATCGTGGATGACTTGCCTCCACTCTGGTTCCATGGGATCTGAGATGGTTGATAAATCCAATGTGCAATCTGCAGGCTCTGCCACATGTGGGGTAGGTGGTGCTTGAAGAGTTGGGTAGATGGGTTGTTTGGAGGTTTGTAGGCTCTCTGCAATGCCTTTGCCTCTGTGTGTTTCCAAACAAAGTCTCTCAATGTGTTCGGTGCTTTCTCGAATGAACCGTCTCCATTTGAGTTGGTCACAAGCCAGGGAGTCGGCGGAATGTTTGATGTTTTCAGGGTCACTTTGAGGGTCTCCCTAAAGCGTTTCCCCTGTCCTCCTGGGAATCTCCTGCTCCAAGTAGAGCAGCCGCTTTGGGAATCTGTTGTCAGGCATACGAGCAACATATCCTGCCCAACAGAGCTGGTTTTGAGTGATGAGCACCTTAATGCTGGGCATTGTCCTACATTTATGTCTTTACAATAACACAGCTACATTTGATGATAATCCCTGATGGAACTGTAGCACCATGTGCTAACCCTATGTCTATTGTAGGGAGATTGGTTAGCTCAATTGGTTAGGTGGCTAGAGTGTGATGCAGAGTGATGCCAACTGGATCAATCCCCACACCCACTGTGCTAGTTCATGGAGCCCTATCTCCACCCCCGCTCCCCCCGCCCTCCCCGGCCCCCCAACCACCCTTGCTCAACACCACTGCCCCTCAAGCTGCACATATTTCACCAATGGTCTTTCTCTATGGTCCTTTATGGACTATGGCTAATTGCTATGTCCATTGTCCAAAAGTCATGTGATATATGTTTCATTTAAGATTTTAAACCCATTTCTATAGAAATAGAGTTCTATAGCTACACCCAGCTGCATTTGGTTTAGCTTTCATACCTTATCTTGCTCAAACTGTCTCTTGCAGAGATGTCTCTGCTGGCCTCAATCTTCCTGTCACCCTATATTCTCATTCTGTGCTTCTAACAGATATGTCTTTGTACAATGCTGTACGTATGTCATGAGCATTGCTAAGTAGATGTGTTTATCACCGCTGAGTAATAAGATTGTGGGTTCAAGTCTCGCTCCAGAGACTTGAGCACATAACCTAGGCTGGTATTTGTCGTGCAGTTGTGAAAGTGTGCTGCACTGTTGGAGATGCCATCTTTCAGATGAGGCATTAAATCAAGGGCCTGTCTCAGGTGGACATACAAGACCTCATGGCATTATTTTGAAGAAGAGCAGGGGAGCTGTCCATCTTCCATCAATCAAAAGCAAAAAAAAAATAGATTGATATGATCAGGCCATTTATCTTATTATAGTTTATGGGAGCTTGATGTGCACAAATTGGCTGCCACATTTCCTATACTACAACAATGACCACACTTCAAAAGTACTTCATTGGCTATAAAGCACCATGGGGCATCCTGAGGGAATGAAAGATGATTTTTGAATGTAGGTCTTTCTTTTTACAGTATCCCACATGACAACAAATTGAATAAAATCCTATGGTGTAAATTCAGTGCTCCAAGTGTAAAGCTTTGCTGCCAGGAATACAATTTGATTTTCTATTAATTAAAATGGCAACACGTGGCCGAATTCCTGGTTATCCACTCAGTGAAGCTGAACTGCTAAAGACAAAAATTCCCCCTTTATTCTAAGATGTTTTATCAAATTGACTTTTAGAGATGGCTGGTTAAAGTCTATCAAAGTAAATGATTGAAAACTAGCTCGTGCTAATATCAATCTCTATGAAACCCTATTGGGTACATAAAGTTCATGTTGTCAGGTGCAGACCCTCCATCACAAAAGCTCCTCTATTTACAATTTTTAAACTTTATTAGTGTTAATTTCGCTGACCACAGCACTGTAAAATAATACTCAGAGAATGGAAGCTGCTGAGATTTCACTGTCACAAGCGAGATTCAGAGGCAGCTGCAAATCTTTGGCCTGAATTTTACCAGTCCATGGGTGGTGGGAGTGGGATGCAGGGGCCCTGTAAACAGCAGGAGCTGTGTTGGGACTGTCCCACTGCCAAGAAAGGTTTCCAGAGGCAGGCAAGAGGCAGGACATGAGGTGGATCGTCTGCCTGCTTTACGAAGATGCGCAGCCAATTTGCATAACTAAGGCCTCTGTTAGGGACCATTAAGCGAGGCCACCGGCATCTTACCAGCTTCCTCTGGCAGTCCACGGCAGTCAACGGCGTTGGAGACTCCATCCACCAAAGAGGGGCCTGTGGGCAGGGAAAACAGCCCCGGGGCCACAAAGATCACTGCAGAGGAGGTTCCCCACAAATCAGCCAGTCCTTTTGCCCTCGATCCCCCTGAGCTTATTACTTCCACCTGCCTGTCTGAGGGTGCCTCCATGTTGAGGCATCCCTGAGGTCACTGCTCTGTTTCAGCAGTGCCCACCTCCCTGAGTGGAGCTGCCCAGGCTTCAGAGCTGCCAGATCTCTGGTCAGGAGCTTGCCTGTAGTCCTTAATTGGCATTGGGCCTAGAGGCCACTTCTGTTAAAATCCTTGAGCTGGTCCTACCGTGGGCATGTGCCAACTTGGGACCCGCTTTTCACCCTGGTGCTGGAGTCCCCGGGACTGCGGTAAAATTCAGCCCAAATTTATGTCTAGCTAAATGTGTATTTACACACCAGGAGTGGTTGACCCTCACAATTGTTCATGAGCTATGAAGCCATCTGATTGTGTGACTGCGCAGGTGCAAAGCAAAATAATTGTTTTAAAGGAGGGTCTGCGCCCAAAATACTCCATTGTCTGAACTTTCTGCAGATGCTGACTGCCCTGATATGTGTTTCCAGAATTTTGTGCTACCGTGCCAGATTCATAGCATCTTTTGAGTTTCATTGAGCTGCCTCCCAGGATGACCTCAGAGCGACCTGGGCCATTTAAATTCCTACCTGGAAACTCTTGACAAGTGGGCACTCGTTGCTAACGTTTGGCAGGTCTGGAGACTGCTTGTGACAGTGAAATTTCAGCAGCTTTCGCTAGATGTATCACAGGAGAGGCAGGAGAAATTTTCACAGATGCTTGTGGAATAAATCATGGGGGTCAAATTTGGTTATGACCATTTTCAATTGCATAGCCCTCGCCAGCCTGGGAAGCCAAGGCTTATCTGTAATTGGGGCTCGGACGTCATTGCAATAGTTTGGGTGAGCGCTGCTGCTTCTTAAGTTTCCAGAGGCAAACTGCGCAGTATAAATATTTCAGTTTTGGCTCTCTACCTTGCTGGCAGTGGTCCCTGGAATGAGTCTTGGGAAAAGAGTGGAAAGGCAATAGGGGGCCCATGGAGCAGGGGCCAGTTGGAGCCATCAGGAGTGTGCTGCTGAACTGGGTGAAGGGTTCTTGTGCCTCCAAGCTCCACGAGAATGTTTTTCTTGATGAGAATCTTGGCGATGGCCGTTGCATAGACCTTGACTCTGCTCATCACCAACTAATTTTGACCAGCAGTAGACCTCTCCCTTACATTTACAGAGGGGCTAATAAACGTTTCAGGTGGATGCCTTGGCAATCACACACACCATAATCACAAGATAAGGGGTCAATCACTTAAGACTGAGATGTGGGTGGGATTTCTTCATTCAGGGACTGTGAAACTTTGGGGTTCTCTACCCCAGCGACCTGTGGTCATTGACTCTTTTCAAGATTGAGTTAGACAGATTTTTGAATTCTCAGGGAATTGAAGGGATATGGGGATCGAATGTGAAAGATCAGTCAGGATCTAACTGAATGGTGGATCAGGATCGAGGAGCTGTTTGGTTTAATGCTGCTCCTATTTCTTATGTTTTATGTTCTCATTGTGCTGACTCCCATGCCTATGGCACCAATTTAGTGCAGGTTGAAATTTTCCCTTGTGTTCTTTTTACAGGCACAATTTCTGCCCTAGTGTTGTCAGTGTGGCAGCTGTCTATCCAATATTGAAGCAAATAACGCTAATAAAGGCAACCAGGAGGTGCACTTGTGGTTACACTTTGGCTGACGATACCTGAAAGATCTGTAGACTGCATCAGTTAACAGGAATAGGGACAGATATCCTGCAGGGAACAATTGCATAGACACTGGAGAAGATTAAATGGTTTACTGATCCGTTTCAAATTGGTGAAATATAGAAAGTAAAGAAAAACTTGCATTTATATATTGCTTTTCATGACCACTGAAGTGTCAAAGTGCTTTACAGACAATGAGATGTTTTTGAAGTGTAGTCGCTACTGTAATGTAGGAAATGCAGCAGCCAATTTGCGCACAGCAAGCTCCCACAAGCAGCAAAGTGATAATCTGTTTTTTTGTGATGTTGATGGAGGGATAATTATTGGTGAGGACACCGGGGATAATTCCCCTGTTCTTCTTCAAAATGGGGTCTTTTACATCCGTCCAAGCAGGCAGACTCTGGCGCCTTGGTTTAACGTACATTTGGCTGATAATTCCCGAAAGATCTGTAGACTGCATTAGATAACAGGAATAGGTATAGATATCCTGCAACGAACAATTGTATAGGCACGGAGAAGATTTCATGGTTTGCTGATCCGCCTCATCCAAAAGACGGCATCTCCAACAGTGCAGCACTCCCTCATGTACTGCACTGGAGTATCAGCCTTGATTTTTGTGCTCAATCCCTGGAGTGGGACTCAAACCCAGAACCTTGTGACTCAGTGGCGAGTGTGCTACGCACTGAGCCACAGTTCATACAAAAATGTAAAAATGAAAATGTATCAATATATAAAGCACGTTGTACAGAATAGGAGAGGGTAAGTCTCCTGGATGCATTTGCCTGTGCTGTGGTACCAACCTCAGATCATCATGTGACGTATTACACTGAGTTAATGAGGAAACATCTGGTCTTGTTTCTCTGAAGTTGCTGATGAAAAGCAAAGCCGCATTGCGTTGCACGTGCTGGCAGCAGGCATTCAAACCCAAAACTAACTTGATGACGCCTACACTGTGACTGTGTTTCAGATTTTTACTTGTACCTTGGAGAGGATGCGGTACAGCCTGAGCTTAAAACATCCTTCACTTTATAATGCTAAACCTTCATTCTCGCGAAAGCCACCAGGAACATGAAGTCAGTTCAATAAAGTCAGAGACTTTCAACAACAGCTCAAACCTACATAGCGTCCTTAATGTAGGGAAACATCTCGAGGTGCTTCATGGGAGAGTAAGGAAAGTTGCCACTGAGCCACAGAAGATATTAGGGATATTAGGAGGGGTGACTAAAAGCTTGATCAAACAGATAGGTTTTGAAGAGAGCAAAGTGAAGAGGTGAAGAAGTTTAGGGAGCAAGTTTCAGAGTCCAGGGCCTAGACATCTAAAAGCGTGGCCAGCAATGATAGACTGGTGGATGGGCAAGAGGCCAGAGCTGGAGAACTGAGAGTTCTCTGAGGGCTGGAGGAAGTTACAGAGATAGAGAGTGTGAGGCCATGGAGTGATTTGAATGAGGGTCATGGAAACTGAGACAATCAATGATTTCAAAAGGAAACTGGATAGGTCTTTGAGGGAAATAACTTTGCAGGGCTATAGGGATAGAGCAGGGAATGGGACTGACTGGGTTGCTCTACAGAGAGCCAGCATGGATCTGATATGCTGAATGGCCGCCTTCTATGCTATCATGACTCTTTGCGAATGTGATTTTTAAAATCAAGGCATTGGTGGACTGGGAGTCAATGTAGGTCAGCGAGCACAGGGTTGATGGCAAACAGGACTTGATGGGAGTTAGGATAACGAGAGTGGAGTTTTGACTGGGTTTAAGTTCATTGAGGGTGTAAGGTGGATGGCCTGGCAGGAGAACACTGAAATAGTCAGGTCTGGAAGTAACTAAAGCATGAATTATGTTTTCTGTGTCATATGGGCTGAGGCAGCGAAGGAGACAGGCAATTGGAGGTGGAAATAATCAGTTTTTCTGAAGGAGAGGATTTATGATTGGAAGTTCAGCTAAGGTCAAATAAGACTCTGAAAGCCTCTTTCAGCCTGGGCCAGGGAATGGGATAGAGCCAATGGCGAGGGAATTAAATTTGTGCTGGGGGGGTGCTGGGAATGGTTGACAATATCAGCTGGTGTGGGGATGAGGAAGGGAAGTTGGTGGTCAGCAGTTCAGTGGGAATAGGGTCAAGAGAGCAAAAGATGGGTCTCGCAGACAATATGAGCTCAGAGAGGGCATGAGGGGAGGCAGGAGAGAAAGACATGAGTTCAGGCCAAATGCGAGAGGAAGGAAAGTTTGACCTCGTCATCTAGGAGAAAGGAGAGAAGCAACAGAGGCAGCTGAATGGATGGTTTCAATCTGAGATGACAGGTAATCAGCAATCAGGAAAACTCAGTAGCCAGCAACTGGAAAGGTTTTAAGAGGACTAGGTTTACATCTCATTAAGCAGTCAAAAGATGTCAGAACTCCTACACTTAATCATTTGGTAATACAGAACTTGAGTATTGCTGAAAACAGGGACAAAAAGAGAAGCTACATATATTAATACACAGGGCCCTGTTCTTTGCAGACAGAAAGAACTGTACACATATTGCACCTGTTTCAGCTAAACAAGTGACAGCCATCCACTGGTTCATTCCTCAGCACAATGCCTTGATCAGCCAGAGTGAAGCTGCTTGGTTTATATTTCAAACAATGCTTGGCAATTCACTATCAGTCACCATTAACTGATTTGTTCTCCATGGCAATGCCTCAAGCAATCAGAGTCCACTTGCTAACCAGTCAGCACTCTGTTCTCATGCAGTATAAATTGTTGTTCCCTTTGCATTTGGTTTTCTTGCAAATTGTCCTGATGAGTGCAAGGTGAAAAACTTCGACAAAAAATGTGTCTTTTTTCAGCAAAACTCTTACACTAGTTGCCAGTACGGTCACAGAAGCATGGGCAAATACTTGGTGCTCTGACTGAGGAATATTGCATTCAGAAGACCATGAGAAATCTTTGGAAGCTCCTGAAAATCCCAAGTCTTGTGAAAATTGCCATGTCAGAAGAAACTTGTCCTATTTGGGGACGAAGTGTAATACATGCAGGGAATGGATCCGTTCTCTTTCGAGTGTCCAAAAATCTAACAGTTGGAACATAGGTTAATGGTAGCCATGAAGATATTGAGTCATTATGGCACAGAAAGAGACCATTCTGCCCATCGAGTCCATGCCAGATAATGTAAATAAAGCAAATAGCGCTGCAGATAAAAACATGAAGATAAAGGTGAAACTCTGACTGGAAGTTATTGAATGTAGAAATTTGACCCTGTTATTTATGTAGAGGCTGAAGAACCCAGCAAGGACGAGGATGATGATACCCTGCCGAACTTAATGACTTTAGATAGAACATTGTATCCAATGAGACAAAATGGACAAATGTTTAAAGCAGAGAAACATGCAGCAATATGTCAGTGAGCAGATGATGGGATTAGTTTTGTCTTGCTCCAATGCATCAATTGCTCAGATATAAACTGGCCTCTTTCTGAGCTGGAAATGTCTATAGTTCAATTTCTTTGCAATAGACAGACAGTGAAATAGGTCATAGCTGAGCAATCGTGCATTCCAAACTCAGTCAAGTAAATTGATGGATCACCATGTAACTCAAACAAACCCCAGCAGATGCTAGGCACTGCTGCATATGAAATTAGAACACTCCAGAATGAACTGGAGTTCTGTAAAATGGGCGAATGTTAAGGGGAATCTAGATAAACGCATGAGACAGAAAGGCCTGGAGTTAAACGAAGATGGTGAGAGGAGGCTGAAATGGAGCACTGATACCAGTATAGACCAGTTGGGTCTATGCCCAACCTATATGAATCCCAAAAAGCTAACATACAAGTTCAGCAGGTAATAGGTAAGGCAAATGGAATGTTGTCCTTTATTTCAAAGGAAATGGAGTATAAAAATAGGGAAGTCTTGCTAAAACTATACAAGGCACTAATTAGACCACACCTAGAATACTGTGAACAGTTTTGGTCCCCTTATCTAAGGAAAGATATACTGGCATTGGAGGCAGTCCAGAGAAGGTTCACTAGGTTGATCCCGGGTATGGAGGGATTTTCTTATGAGGAGAGGTTAAGTAGGTTGGGCTGTATTCATTGGGGTTTAGAAGAATGAGAGGCAACCTTATTGAAACATATAAGATTCTTAGGGGGCTTGACAGGTTAGATGCTGAGAGATTGTTTCCCTTCGCGGGAGAGTCTAGGACCAGAGGGCATAATCTTAGAGTAAGGGGTTGCCCATTTAAAACAGAGATGAGGAGGAATTTCTTCTCTCAGAGGGAAGTGAACCTGTGGGAATCTGTGGGATCGTTAAGTATATTCAAGGCTGGGATAGACAGATTTTTAATCAGTCCAGGAATCAGAGGTTATGGGGAAAAGGCAGGAAAGTGGAGTTGAGGATTATCTGATCAGCCATGATCTCATTGAATGGTGGAGCAGACTTGATGGGCCGAATGACCTATTCCTGCTCCCATGTCTTATGGTCTATGGGTCAAATGGCCTGTTTCTGGTGTAGTAAATACTGTGGGTTAAAAATTGGATATTACCCATTAGCAGACCCAGGTCGAGTTCCAAATTAGTATTAGATGCTATTATTAGAGCGACATGACAATCTCACCACCGTGCATGCAAGAACACAAGAAATAGGAGCAGGAGTAGACTGTACACCCCATCAAGCTTGCTCTGGCATTCAATATGAACATACCTAATTCAGGGCTTCAACTCCATTTTCCCAACCGCTCCCCATATCCCTCGATTTGCTGAGAGATCGGAAATCTGTCTTACCCATGTATTCAAAGACGGAGTAGAGATTTCCAAAGATTCACAACTTTTTGACTGAAGTAGTTTCTCCTCATCTCAGTCGTAAATGATCAGCCCCCTATCCTGAGACTGTGGCCCCTGTGTTTTAGATTCCCTGACCAGTGTAAACAATCTCTGAGCTCTACCCAGTCAAGTCCCATCAGAATCTTTGGGCGGAATCATCCCAGGTTTGCACTAAGTTAAAGGATGTTTTACCCACTGACCGCAATGTGGGCTTTCGCATTGTGTGGTCCCAATCCCACCTCATGAATCATGCATTCCTGGAAATAACGCCATTTTGCTGGTGGGCGGTGGTCTCGGATTCGTCCACCACGCCATCACCTCACTGCTTCCTCATGCTGGGTGCCATATTTAAAGTGCATTCGCTCGCACACCTCTCAGTTTTTCCAGCCCAGGACGGCTGCGCAGATGACATGGTCCTGAAAGGCAAGAGGACCGATTCAGTGACAAGTCCCTGGGACACCTGTTGGGAGCTGTGGAGACCCACCGTGAAGTCCTTTACCCATGCTGTGGCCACAGGAGAGGCAGCAACATCACCAAGCTGGTTTGGGAGGCAGTGGCAGTGGTGGTCAGTGCCAATGCTGTCCACAAGAGGTCGGCCATCCAGTGCAGAAACAGGATGAATGATCTCATCTGTGCAGCCAAGGTAAGGCCTCATTGCTCTAAGCTCACACACTCACAAGGCCATCATACATTCACTGACATCTTACTCACTGCCAGCTCAAGGGACATTACCACTCACTTTCTCACACACACTCTAATATCCACCTCCTCACCCCGTCCTTGGCTGCACCCGGGACACACATACACGCATACTTGGCATCCTTCTCATTTGGCCAGACATGCGTCTTGCTCACACTATCTCCATCTGTCTTTATGCAGGACAAGATTGTGCACAATCACAGGGAGAGGTCCCAGACCAGGTGCAGAGCGCTGGACATCAATGTCCTCACTCCGTTTGAAGACGGTGCATTAGAGATGGCTGGAGAGGATGTGGACTGTTCCTGCAGCAACAGTGAGGTCAGTGCCAAGCATCCAAGTGAAGATCATGCACCAGATCATCCTTCTGGCAACTCAGCTGTGAGTCCATTGTTCCATGTACCGTGGTGCTCAAGCACTAATAATCTCCAATTTCTCTCATAGGCACATCAGCCACGTCCCCCTCAGACAGCCTTGTCCTCGACCCCAGTGCCGACAGCACCTCGGATGATGCCCCTGAGGACAACACTCTCAAAGACCCGTCACAGTGCTCACCCAGACCCTCCACCAGCACAGCAACTCACACCTCATCGGGACTTACACGCACAGCAGGCTCGGGTTCACTATCTGGTGAGTGCAGCACACAATTTGTTGCACAGCAGGCGGAGGCAGAGAGATCCAAGTTTGCTGGCACTCGGAGGACTGTTGGAGGCAAGGGGCCTGCTGAGCCCGAGTCAGATGATGAGCCTCTGGACTCGTTCCTCAATTGGTTATTGGAGCTGCAGAGACGATCATGGAAACATCAGGAAGGGATGATTGCTGCACTCCTCAGATTGCAAGGAGGAGACCGTCTGCCTTCAGTCCGAGGTGATTGTGACCATCATGCCAACGCACTGAGATGAACACTGGTAGGATGATGGCCTCCATGGTGCCTTTGGTCCAGGACATCGTTCCTGCACTGCTGCACGGGCTGAACTCCATTGCTGACACTATAGTTGGCCTCCAACAGTGTCAACGTGAGAGGGGTCCAGGGCAGCTCGATCTCATTCCAGCTTCCCTTTCTCCTCAAGGAGTCAGCCAGGGGTCTTTGGGCACCCATAGGGAGGAGGATCAGCAGGTGTACCCCTGGGGCCATCTATCCAGGTGAGTCCGGGAGTATCCAGGCTATCCAAATCCTCTCTTCCAGTGACCTCTGCAGCTCCAGCTCCGCAGGCTGAGGAGGGTGCCACTGCCACACAGCAGGACCCCAAAAGCAGACGGGGCCCTCCAGGTCTCGACCCTCCAGGGGACACCTGCTAAAGTCATCACAGACAGGGCTTAGCAGTAAGCAGGCTGCCTCCACCTCCGCTGTGGATGTCCAGGGAGCACCAAGATGTAGCAGCAGGGTTAGGAATGTTAAGAAGATATAACTCTTTTGAGTCACAACCAATTAAACTAAATTAACTAAATCAGGGATGAAGTAAAAGGCAGCCCCTTAAAGGGAAACTGCAAAAACAAAAGATAAAATTCAAAGGAACCTTACAAATATCAAACCAAGATGGGAGTAAAAGGGGGCAATAAAACACACCAGTCCCCGCGGTGCCAATCGAGCACAGACGGCCTTGACGGTGCCTGTGGACACTGTGGGCTCCCTTTCCAGGGACACCCAGACATGAACAGAGACAGCCCGGGGACGGGTGTTAATCATTTGTAAATAACGTTCACTATTGTAAATAAAATCCCAAGAATGTCTCCTTACCTGTGGCTCCTTGTTCTGATGAACAGTGTTTGTGTCACTCAGAAGTGAAACCTTGGTCCATGCACAAGGTAAAGGCAGGCGTCTCAGTCCAGGGCCTCTTCCCTGTGCTTTGTGCAACCTTCCCAGCACAATGATGGGAGTGCCTTCACTGTCACTGGTCACATCAGTCATGCCTGCACCTTGGTGGAGCTTTTTATTGTTGCCGGAATGTCCTGGGTTGGTGGCACCGAGTTCAGTCATTCTCTCTATCTGCTCCCAGCACCTTTGAGGTGTGGCTGGTCCCCCACCTCTTCAGCATCTGTGTCTGGTGACAGTGTGGCCCTGAAGGGTTCAGCTCATGAAGGATGCATTAGGAGAAGTTAAAGTTTCCCCACTGCATCTCCATGATACAATGCTGTTCACAGAGCAGAGGAGAGATGCCATCAGCCAGATAGGAGTCAGACATTTACATAAGCTATGTGAGGATCTACAGAGTGTCCCCACTGCATGTTGTTATCATCCTCCTGGAATGTCGGGACTATGGCATCCACTGCATCTCCATGACAGGAGCCTTATCACAGAGGGTATGTGCCCTGCCATTAGCCAGGCAGGAGTCAAACGTTCACAGATGCAATATGAAGATCTATGGTGTCTCCTCCCTGCATGTCGTCATCATCCTTCATGAATCTAGCAGCAATGAGGACCTCCCGAGCGCACCTGCCTCATCTGGACAGTGTGAGAGCCTCATCACTGTCATCCTTGCCTTCAAGGACCTCCTCACCCTCATCCCTGTCAATGTCCTCCTCATCAGAGGAGACATGCAGTCCCTCTATCTCCTCCTCAGCCAGCTCCCCTCCCTGTTGCTGTGCCAGGTTGTGAAGGCTGCAGCAGGCAATGATGATGCGTGACAGCCTCTGTGGACTATGTTGCAGGGCTCCACCAGACTGGTCCAGGCAGCAGAACCTCATTTTCTACATTCTGATGGTTTGCTCCAAAGAGTTGCAGCATGAGCCTTGTTGTACCTTCGCTCTGCTGCACTGTGAGGCTGCCACACAGGTGTCATCAACCATGTCCTCTGTGGGTAGCCCTTGTCCTGAGGAGCCAGCCCTGCAGCCTCTCTGGACTCTGGAAGACGCCAGGGATCTGAGATCTTCTGAGAATGTCATGGACACTCCCTGGAAACCATGGACAGAGCTGCAGGATGTGTTTGTGGTTGTCGCACACCAACTGAACATTCAGCACGTGGAAGCCCTTGTGGTTGACCGCTTGTTGCCACGGAGATCTGAGCACCACGTGAGTACAGTCAATGGCACCCTGCACCTGTGAGAAACCTGAGATCTGGGCAAATCCCAACATTCTTGCTTCCTGGCTTTCCTGATCCTGGGTGAAATGCATAAAGTTGTGTGCCTTCACAAAGATGGTGTCCAGGACCTCATGGATGCATTTGTGCATGAAGGCTTGTGGTGTCCTGTAGAGGTCACCTGTGGAGTTCTGACAGAAGCCCCCGCAAAAAATTGAGTGCCAGTGGATGTCCTCCATGTCCCCATGGTGCTAAGTCCTGCAGCAGGTGGCATATGTGATTGACCAGTTCCTTGGGCATGTGCAGTCTTCAGTGACACTGGTTCTCAGGCATCTGCAAGAATGACAAGTGCCATCTGTAGACCCTGGGTCTAGATAGACCAGCGTCGGCTCGCTGTGGGCCTTCAGCAATGTGTAAGGAAGCCCCAGCCACCCCTTCTTCCTGAGGGTGCTGCTCCTCCCTCTGTCCAGCCAGGCAACTCTGTCACTCTATTCGCTGTTGTTTTCACTCTTTACACCACGAGGCTTATGGCAGCTTCACCAGGCTCCATGATCCTGATGTACTCCTCCTGCAGGGTGAAAGAGAGAGACATGTGGGTAAGCATGGGTGTACTAAGAACCTCTCTTGGTTAATTCTGAAGGCCTCTTAATGCATCCCATGTGCTGGCCACCACTTGGATGGCCAGAGTTTAATGTGCTGCATGGCTGTCTGAAACTCCACCCACCTCTGCCCCACTCCACCCGACCAATTGGCAGCAGCTTTGCATATTGGACTGCATGCTGTGCTCTCAGCTCAGGCATAGGTATTCTCCTAACCCACACTGCAAGGCTGCACTGTTAGCTTGAACAATGGGGGACACTGGTCCAAACCAGGTTGATGACATTGCAAAGGGCTGTGAGTGCCTCCAGCAAGAACTGCTCCATTGCCAGCTTTCGCAAGGAGATTTTACAATGTGCCCAGTCGTCCAACTATTCTGCAGTCCTCTAAAATGCTCATTAGTTTGCAGTCTGTGCCTGAGGGGTGAAAAGCTCTGGAGCACTTGGTGCACTTGCCTGCCTCTGTGTTGCTTGTGTGAACGAATAAGCTAGAGTCCTGACTCCAAGCATGTCAATGTGGCTGTGCCCGGACTGTCTCAGCTGCAGAGGAATGGTCACTTTATACAAGGTTTCCCTAATGCCTGGCCACTTCCCTCCTCACCCCCACACCGCATGTGCTTGTGCACTACCAACAGACTGGGCAGCCTTGCCTCCCCAACTTGCTTGATACGCAGGGCAGCCATTGCCCCCTACAACCTGCCTCACAGTGTCCTGTCTTGCCCCTCAATTTGCCTCAACCACAGGGCAGCCCTTGCACTGGCACTGCACTGTCAGCCAGCCAGGAAAAAGCAACTTGCCTGTGCCCTCGCCTGAGTATGCGGCGCCTCAGCTTTGAAGTCGAACGGGCGACCCTAGTGAGCACTGCACAATGTTAGTGAGCACTCACCCCCTCACCCCTGAGTTTGCCTCAAAGTGCAGCTCACCAGGTGCAGGCCTTATAAATGCTGTTGTGAAACAAGTTGGCGTCCAATCACATTGACTTGCCTGGATGATCCAACCCTGGGGGGATGATTCCAGCGAGCAGGGCTTATAATAATATGCAGATGTATTAAAATAAAGTTCGGATGTGTGGCCGCAGGAAAGGCAACCTGGCATTGACAGACAGAGTGGATGATCACAAATTGGCTTCAAGAGGGAGTTAAACTGATTTTTGGCCTTCCCACCATATTGTCCGCTCATGCCGCCTTGATGCCCAATACCAACAGGCACGGAAAATTCCACCTTTTTATGTTTCAATGAGGCCGCCTTTCACGCTAGAGAGTATAGGTCCAGTTTTCACAGCCTTTCATCAAGGACATCCCTCTTATCCCAGGGGCCAAACTAGTGAAACGACCACCTCCAATGCAAATATATTCTTCCTTAAATATGGGGAATATCCATGATTAAATATGTCTCCTTCCTTAAAATGCTTCAGGTGCACCCATGGCTCATCTTTGCTATTGCCCTTTCTAACATGGCGATCGGTGTGGGCCATGAAGGAATTCATTGGAAGTGGATCCCCCACCCATTCCCATTACCTGTGAGCCCCTTTAGAGCTACGGAGTAATGGAGCACAGTTTTGTGGCCTATAGGTAAGGTATCGCTGCTTTGCTACGGGGAAGGAGCTCCTCCATTCTCGTTAAGGTGCCCTGCAGGTTACTTTACACAATCTTCAAGTACTCGGCAAACAAAAAGAAACTTGGGGCAGAATCATGCCCTTGTTGGCTGGAAGGCGATTTCATGCTGGTGGGCAAATTAAGGCCGGCCCAGCGGGGCGGTGGGGGGAGTGTGAGTGGGGCGAGCGTGACCCTGGGGCATGCGCACTTCATAATCTCTCTGAGGGATGGAGTTGCCTCAGGGAGATGAGGAGCTTAAAAACCAAATGAAGAAATTAAAAATGCTACAAAACCTGACCCCCCTCATGTGACCCTGTCACAGGAGCAGGGACATGTTATTAATTAAATTTTAAATGTTTTATTTTACTTTTACTTGCTTGAGAAAACCTCATCCCGCCTGATGGGCTGTTTGACCTTCCCACCTGCCCACCAACCGTGTGGAGGGACGGGCAGTGAGAAATTCCATTTAATTGACCCATGAATGGCCTTAACAGGCCTTTTAAATGTTGGCGGGTGTGCTGCCGAACGAAACCTCGCGCGTTGGCTTTGGGATGCTTGCCCAACATTACCTCGCATCATTTTAACCTCGAGCGGGTCAGGCACTGGCCCACCCGCCGGGCTGAAACTTTTACCCATTGTGATGTAAGTAGGTGTTGATAACTGATTCGGGAATTTGGGAATCAGAAATGCAAGCTAGCTGACGGCAAATTGGGCAGTCTGGCAATTATTGAAGAGCACTGCAATCAAATGCAAGAAACCATTAGCAAACTTGCAGAATGGGCATGTCAATGGCCAATGCATTTCAATAAATGCACATGTGAGGGGGGGTGGTGAGGGGTGCATTTTATTGGGAGGGTTAGAGAAACCATGGGGTGGGATTTTCCAGCTCCGCACCGTGACAGGACCCGATGTGGGTCTGCACCGGGCCAGCCAAGAGTCCAGTGACAAAAACAGAATTACCTGGAAAAACTCAGCAGGTCTGGCAGCATCGGCGGAGAAGAAAAGAGTTGACGTTTCGAGTCCTCATGACCCTTCGACAGAACTTGAGTGAGTCCAAGAAAGGGGTGAAATATAAGCTGGTTTAAGGTGTGTGTGTGGGGGTGCGGAGAGAGAGAGAGAGAGAGGTGGAGGGGGGGGTGTGGTTGTAGGGACAAACAAGCAGTGATAGAAGCAGATCATCACAAGATGTCACAAACAACCGAGCAAAAGAACACATAGGTGTTAAAGTTGGTGATATTATCTAAACGAATGTGCTAATTAAGAATGGATGGTAGGGCACTCAAGGTATAGCTCTAGTGGGGGTGGGGGGAGCATAAAAGATTTAAAAATATTTTAAAATAATGGAAATAGGTGGGAAAAGAAAAAAAAATCTATATAATTTATTGGAAAAAACAAAAGGAAGGGGGAAACAGAAAGGGGGTGGGGATGGAGGAGAGAGCTCAAGACCTAAAGTTGTTGAATTCAATATTCAGTCCGGAAGGCTGTAAAGTGCCTAGTCGGAAGATGAGGTGTTGTTCCTCCAGTTTGCGTTGGGCTTCACTGGAACAATGCAGCAAGCCAAGGACAGACATGTGGGCAAGAGAGCAGGGTGGAGTGTTAAAATGGCAAGCGACAGGGAGGTTTGGGTCATTCTTGCGGACAGACCGCAGGTGTTCTGCAAAGCGGTCGCCCAGTTTACATTTGGTCTCTCCAATGTAGAGGAGACCACATTGGGAGCAACGAATGCAGTAGACTAAGTTGGGGGAAATGCAAGTGAAATGCTGCTTCACTTGAAAGGAGTGTTTGGGCCCTTGGATGGTGAGGAGAGATGAAGTGAAGGGGCAGGTGTTGCATCTTTTGCGTGGGCATGGGGTGGTGCCATAGGATGGGGTTGAGGAGTAGGGGGTGATGGAGGAGTGGACCAGGGTGTCCCGGAGGGAACGATCCCTATGGAATGCCGATAGGGGGGGTGAAGGGAAGATGTGTTTGGTGGTGGCATCATGCTGGAGTTGGCAGAAATGGCGGAGGATGATCCTTTGAATGCGGAGGCTGGTGGGGTGATAAGTGAGGACAAGGGGGACCCTATCATGTTTCTGGGAGGGAGGAGAAGGTGTGAGGGCGGATGCGCGGGAGATGGGCCGGACACGGTTGAGGGCCCTGTCAACGACCGTGGGTGGAAAACCTCGGTTAAGGAAGAAGGAGGACATGTCAGAGGAACTGTTTTTGAATGTAGCATCATCGGAACAGATGCGACGGAGGCGAAGGAACTGAGAGAATGGGATGGAGTCTTTACAGGAAGCGGGGTGTGAGGAGCTGTAGTCGAGATAGCTGTGGGAGTCGGTGGGTTTGTAATGGATATTGGTGGACAGTCTATCACCAGAGATTCTTGTTGAGGTGTCGGAAGAAAAAAATGAAACTGGGGGCACGTGCAGCTTTGAAAAAGGGTACAGCGGTGCTGCTGGAGAGAGAGGTCGAGTGTGTTCATATGGCGGCGCATGGCACTGAGTGTGGATCTCAGGATGTGACCGGAACAGCAGTCCGAGAAATGTTTTATGTCCCGGAGATACCTGTAATCCTGGGTGGGGTCGAAACATGAGGGGTGGAATTTCGGGCTCGGCATGATGCTGAACTTTTCTTCCACCGTCTTCATCTCCGGGCTCACTTCTTTGGGCAGGAGTCCTCTCCCCGTTCAACGGATCCTTTTACTCACCTCCAATACCTCCAATATTCTCCCTCCACCTGGACTCCTCCCTCTGGATTCTTACCTTCTCTTGATCTTTTCATTGAGAACTGTCGGCGCGACATTAGTCGTCTCAATTTCTCTGCTCCTCTCACCCATTCTAATCTCTCTCTCTCTGAACATACGGCACTCCATTCTCTCAGGTCCAACCCTGACATTGTCATCAAACCCGCTGACAAGGGTGGTGCTGTTGTTGTCTGGCGCACTGATCTCTACCTCGCGGATGCTGAGCGTCAACTCGCAGACACTTCCTCCTACCTCTCCCTGGACCATTACCCCACCACTGAACATCAAGCCATTGTTTCCAGGACTGTCACTGACCTCATCTCCTCTGGGGATCTTCCTCCCACAGCTTCCAACCTGATAGTTGCCCAACCTCGGACGGCCCACTTCTATTTCCAACCAAAATCCACAAACAGAACTGCCCCAGTAGACCGATCTTCTCAGCTTGCTCCTGCCCCACAGAACTCATTTCTCGTTATCTTGACTCCCTTCTCTCTCCCCTTGTCCAGTCCCTTCCCACCTACATCCGTGATTCCTCTGACACCTTACGTCACATCAACAATTTCCAGTTCCCTGGCCCCAACCGCTTCCTCTTCACCATGGACGTCCAATCCCTCTACACCTCCATCCCCCACCAGGATGATCTGAGGGCCCTTAGCTTCTTCCTCGAACAGAGGCCCGAACAATCCCCATCCACCACTACTCTCCTCCGTCTGGCTGAACTTGTTCTCACGCTGAACAATTTCTCCTTCAACTCCTCTCACTTCCTCCAAATAAAAGGTGTGGCTATGGGTACCCGCAGGGGCCCCAGCTATGCCTGCCTCTTTATGGGGTATGTGGAACATTCCTTGTTGCAGTCCTACTCCGGCCCCCTTCCACAACTCTTTCTCCGGTACACCGATGATTACTTCGGTGCTGCTTCATGCTCTCGACGGGACTTGGGAAAAATTTATTAATTTTGCTTCCAATCTCCACCCCTCCATCATTTTCACGTGGTCCATCTCTGACACTTCCCTTCCCTTCCTTGACCTCTCTGTCTCAATCTCTGGTGATAGACTGTCCACCAATATCCATTACAAACCTACTGACTCTCACAGCTACCTCGACTACAGCTCCTCACACCCCGCTTCCTGTAAGGACTCCATCCCATTCTCTCAGTTCCTTCGCCTCCGTCGCATCTGTTCTGATGATGCTACCTTCAAAAACAGTTCCTCTGACATGTCCTCCTTCTTCCTTAACTGAGGTTTTCCACCCACGGTCGTTGACAGGGCCCTCAACCGTGTCTGGCCCATCTCCCGCGCATCCGCCCTCACGCCTTCTCCTCCCTCCCAGAAACATGATAGGGTCCCCCTTGTCCTCACTTATCACCCCACCAGCCTCCGCATTCAAAGGATCATCCTCCGCCATTTCTGCCAACTCCAGCATGATGCCACCACCAAACACATCTTCCCTTCACCCCCCCTATCGGCATTCCGTAGGGATCGTTCCCTCCGGGACACCCTGGTCCACTCCTCCATCACCCCCTACTCCTCAACCCCCTCCTATGGCACCACCCCATGCCCACGCAAAAGATGCAACACCTGCCCCTTCACTTCATCTCTCCTCACCGTCCAAGGGCCCAAACACTCCTTTCAAGTGAAGCAGCACTTCACTTGCATTTCCCCCAACTTAGTCTACTGCATTCGTTGCTCCCAATGTGGTCTCCTCTACATTGGAGAGACCAAACGTAAACTGGGCGACCGCTTTGCAGAACACCTGCGGTCTGTCCGCAAGAATGACCCAAACCTCCCTGTCGCTTGCCATTTTAACACTCCACCCTGCTCTCTTGCCCACATGTCTGTCCTTGGCTTGCTGCATTGTTCCAGTGAAGCCCAACGCAAACTGGAGGAACAACACCTCATCTTCCGACTAGGCACTTTACAGCCTTCCGGACTGAATATTGAATTCAACAACTTTAGGTCTTGAGCTCCCTCCTCCATCCCCACCCCCTTTCTGTTTCTTCCCCCTTCCTTTTGTTTTTTCCAATAAATTATATAGATTTTTTTTTCTTTTCCCACCTATTTCCATTATTTTAAAATATTTTTAAATCTTTTATGCTCCCCACCCCCACTAGAGCTATACCTTGAGTGCCCTACCATCCATTCTTAATTAGCACATTCGTTTAGATAATATCACCAACTTTAACACCTATGTGTTCTTTTGCTCTGTTGTTTGTGACATCTTTTGATGATCAGCTTCTATCACTGCTTGTTTGTCCCTACAACCACACCAAGCCCCTCCACCTCTCTCTCTCTCCCCCCACCCAAACCCCGCCCCCCCACACACACACCTTAAACCAGCTTATATTTCACCCCTTTCTTGGATTCACTCAAGTTCTGTCGAAGGGTCATGAGGACTCGAAACGTCAACTCTTTTCTTCTCCGCCGATGCTGCCAGACCTGCTGAGTTTTTCCAGGAAATTCTGTTTTTGTTTTGGATTTCCAGCTTTTGCAGTTTTTTTGTTTTTATAAAAGTCCAGTGACTTTTGGTGGGACCGAATGATCCTAGTGGTGGGCGGAGCTGGAAAATCCCGGCCCATGTATTCCTTGGGAAAAAAAAATTCTGAACAGAGATCCGGCAGAAAGGGGTTCGGGAGCTACAGTTTCACAAATCATTAATAGTGGAAACACAAGTTAGCAAAACCATTAAAAGTGCAAACAAAGCATTAGTGTTCATTTCTAGAGGAATAGAAGTCAAAAGGAAAGGAATTATGTTACACTTTTATGGAACCTTGGTTAGGCCAGATTTGGGATACTGTGCAAAATCCTGGGCTTTATATTACAGTAAAGGTGTGGAGATGTCCTTCCAGTCGAGGTGCTAGTGGCTCTCTGGCCACACAGATCACCGACCTCTGATCTTACTCCAGTGTGCCACCACCCCTGGGCCCAGGGACATGGGAGGACCGACATGCTTCGGTTCCATAGGCATCTTGTCTGCCAAGTCCAGAGCGGGGACTTGCCAAGGAAAAAATTGTGCAGTGTGCAATAGGACACCACAACCTTCACCACTTACTGTCGGACACCCCACTGACTTAACCAGGCTCCTGAAACAAGCTCTGGCCACCACCTGCTGGCTCCCTTTAACTGTCCCTTTGTTGTCTTTCCAGGCTGGGAGATAAGTAAGAGGCACAAGTCAATTAATCCTCCTTTTAGGTAGTCCCTCGGGATTGAGGATGACTTGCTTCCATTCCGGTTTGATGGGTTCTGAGGTGGCTGATAAGTCTAATGCGTGGTCTGCAGACTCTGCCACCTGTGGGGTGGGTGTTGCCTGAAGGGTAGATGCATTGTTTGGGGGGAGTTTGTGTGCTCCCTCCAATTCCTTGGCTTTGCCTCTGCACGTTCCTGATGAAGCCTTTTGATGTGTTTGGTGCCTTCCTGAATGAGCCTTCCCCGTGTTGGTCGGTCGCAAACCAGGGTCACCTATGAGTTGACAGGTATGTTTGACCTCTTCAGGGGACATCCCTAAAGCATTTCTGCTGTTCCCCCTGGGAGTCTCCCACTGCAAATGAGTTCCAACTCACCAGCGCTATTATCCAAGTGCCTACAGCCAGAAAATGAGCATAAAGTGAGGAAAGCTGAGATTGCATTGATTTCAACGGTGGTGGGATCTGCGAAATTGAACTTTTCTCGTTTTGGTGAGGGTATCGAAGGAGCAGTGCAACAGTCTGAGGGAATTATGGCGGAGCATAAATAACAGGGCAATTCACTTGAACTATTTTTTCTGCAACTTCTACACATGGAATAACAGGCTCACTGTTGATTCTCCATTACCAGTGTGCAAGATTCGAGGCCATTGCTGTAGATCCTGTTTACACTGTTTTAGAGTAAACATTAATGAGTTCCATGTCTTTAATAAATGTCTCTGGACTTCAAGTGACTCTTTTGTGACAGTTTTATTCAGGTTGAAGCATTTCATATCTGACCGTGCTTTTGTTTTTGAATATCTTGTCACCACACTTTAGTAAGAGGGTGGCCCTTGAGATGGTGTGGAGGAGATCTACCAGTTTGGTTCCAGGGATGGAGGATTTTAGCTACAAGGTTAGGTTGGAAATGCTGGGGTTGTTCTCCTTGAAGCAAAGGAGACTAAGGGGAGGTTTGATAGAGGTGGACAAGAGTATGACAGGTTTGGAAAAGGTAGGCAAGAAAAACTGTTCCCATTAGCTAATGGTACAGGGACAAGGGGACCCAGATTTAAGGTTTTGGGCAAGAGATACAGGGAGGATGCGAGAGAAGAACATCTTTATGCGGTGAGTGATAGTGGTCTGGAACTTGCTGCCTATGAGGGTGGTGGAAGTGGAGATGATCAGTTATTTCAAATAGGTGCTTGAGGGTAATAAACTTGCAAGGCATGAGGATAGGATGGAGGGGTGGGCACTGGATTGCTGTACTGAGACTCAATGGGCTGAATGTCCTCCTTCTGTGTCATAATGAATTTACGCTCTATGGGCGGAATTTTCCATGCATGCTGGCATCGGCCATGTTCGGTGGCGTGAACGGACAATATGGTGAGAAGGCCAAAAATCAGTTTTATGATATTGTAAAACCAGTTTGCAATCACCTGCTCTGCCCATCAAGGGCAGGTCACGTTTCCCAGACATTGGGAACCTCATTGTATCATTATAAAGCCAGTTCACCGGAATCATCCCCCCATGCTGGATCATCCAGGCACATTGGCGTGATTGCACATCGACACGTTTCATAACTGAACATAAGTGATTTGTGCCTAGCGAGCTACACTTTGTTCAGGACTTTGAGCTTTGTTTGCCTACCTTGCCTTGGGAGGCATTCGCAGTCATTAGCACCAGGCTTCGCAGGCAGTGGCACCAGGCTTCGCAGGCAGTGGCACCAGGCTTCGCAGGCAGTGGCACCAGGCTTCGCAGGCAGTGGCACCAGGCTTCGCAGTCATTAGCACCAGGCTTCGCTGGCAGTGGCACCAGGCTTCGCAGGCAGTGGCACCAGGCTTCGCAGTCATTAGCACCAGGCTTCGCAGGCAGTGGCACATTACTTTTAGGGATGTTCATGGGCAGGTCTTTACCTACTAGACCAGCCGTAAGGCAGGGGTGACTTTTCAATGGCTGTTGGGCTCGGGCTTGATTTTGGAAGGGGGAGAAGTGACCTCAGGCAAGGGAAGAGGCTGCAGGGCAAGGGCATTGCTGGGGAAGGAGTTATCCCAAGTTGTGTGCAGGGACACATATTGATCTGTGCAAGTGGCCTCAAGATGGTGAGGGCTGAGGAGGCAGTCTCCAGAGGAGATGAGGCCAGATGGAGATGGGAGGGTGTGCGTGTGAAAGTGAGAGATGATGTCCCTTCAGCTGGCAGTGAGTGAGATGCCAGTGAATGTGTGACGGGCTTGTGAGTGTGTGAGTTTAGAGTGATGAGGTGGTTGCCTTACCCTAGCGGCATGGATGAGATCATTCATCCTCTTTCTGCACTGGATGGTGGACCTCCTCCGTGCAGCGTTGGTGCTGACCACCACTGCCAGGGCATCCCAAGCTGGACTGGTGACACTGATGGGCCTCTTGTGGCCATTGTGGGGGTAGAGGACATCACGGCGGGCCTCCATTGAGTCCAGAAGGTGTCCCAAGGATGCGTTACTGAATCGGAGAGGGCTGCATATACTTGGCTTTTGGGGCCATGTCTTCACCGGTGTCGCTCCTGGGCTGGAAGCACTGAGAGGTGTGTATGTGGCTGCACTTAAAATATGGCGTCCGGCATGATGAAGCAGCGAGGTGACAGTGTAGTAGGAGAATTGGAGGCCGCCTGCTAGCAAAATGGCTTGTTTCCCGGGAATGCATGATTAATGAGGTGGGATTGGGACGACACTGTGCGAAAACCCGCCATTGTGGCCGGCGGGAAAATATGTTCCTTTTCCTGCCCACTACCACACTTAGTGCAAATCCGTGACGGTCCCACCCTGTCATACTATCCAGCCTTATCTGAGGAGCTGAGGAACTCTCAAATCTCATTTAGGAAAATTAACAGAATAATTTAGGAACACTGACAAATGGTCTGAAACCTGTGGTCATCATCTGAAAATTACAAGCTTATATCAGCATATGCCTGCCCTGGACGGGGAGGACTTTTGCTTATATTAAAAATAGAGGTTAACCACTTGTTTGCTTAGCCTTATCAAGCAGTGCAATTAATCAGGTGTTGACCAGATCCAGCCACCCTAAGGGCGTCATAAATACATAAGTACAAATTAAGGTAAGACAGAAGAAAACATAAAACCAAAATGAAATATATACAGTGACCTAGGTGAAAAAGCAAAACACTGCATTGTTTAAAGAGTGACAAATTATTACATTGATGGTTTACATTGCTTACAGATGCTTTCTGGAGAATTACTAAGTCACGTGGTCACAGGACAGTGGACTGGGGTCTGTGGGCAACAATATGACTAGTCTCTAGCCATCCATTCCGCCAACCTCTTTGTTAGTGCCACATAGACAAGCTGGATGAGGCTGCCCTGGCCCAACACAAGACACTACCGTCTGCAGCCGAGACCCACAAGCCCAAAGCTGTTCAAAAACGTACACCACGGCCTCAATGGAAGTTCACCTCCCGATGCTACAGACACTAATGAGGCACATCGTAGGAGCACTAGGAAAGGAAACAAGAACAAAGGATAGGTGCTAAGGGCTTGCACAAGCGACATTCTTAATTATTTCTGTTAACTGTTATATACAGTGGAATTTAGTGGTTTGATAAAGTTTTTTGTTTGTATTGTTAATGAAGTGAGGTAGAGTCTATGAGGCTGGACTGAAGGAAGGCAATTGGATGGTGATAAGGATTGAGGGACTGTTGGAGTATTGGGAATGGGAGGATTGGTTTAGGTGAAGTATCCCTTGATGAACTCTTCCCTGAGAGCTGTCACAGCTCGGATCCTTGTGGCCAATCTTCATTGCTCTGCCTCCTGCTGCCCTGGTGCTGGTAAAGGCTGATCCCGCAAGATAGCAACATTCTGAAACATTCAACTTACCACAACACAAATGCAAACAGATAGTTGGCATTTATTGCAAAGGGAATTGAGTATATAAGGACAGTGAAGTGTTGCTGCAGCTATACAGGGCACTGGTGAGACCGCATCTGGAGTGCTGCGTACAGTTTTGGTTTTCTTACTTAAGAAACAATAAAATAGCATTAGAAGCAGTTGAGAGGAGGATCTGATTCTTGGGTTGAAGGGATTATCTTATGAAGAAAGGTTGAATAGATTTGGCCTGTATCCATTGGGGTTTAGACAAGTGAGAGGTGATCTTTTTGAAACTATAAGATCCTGAGGGGACTTGACAGGGTGGACATTGAGAGGATGTTTCTCTTTGTGGGAGATTCCAGAACTTGGGGACACAATTTAAAATTAGGTGTCTCCCATTTAAGACTGAGATGAGGAGATTTTCTTTTCTCTCAGAGGGTCGGAGACTGTGGAATTATCTTCCCCAGAGAGCAGTAGAGGCAGTGTCATTAAATATATTCAAGGCTGAAGGAGGGAAGCTCACTGATGAAGCAGCTGAATTGATTGCACTTAGGACACTATCCTGGAAAACTCCCATAGTGCTGTCTGAGACTGAGATGATTAGCCTCCAACAACTACAGTCATCTTCCTTTGTGCTGGGTATGACTCCAACCAGTAGAGAGTTTTCCCCCTGATTCTAATTGACTTCAATTTTGCTCGGGCTCCTTGATGCCACACGAGGTCAAATGCTGCCTTGACGTCAAAGGCAGTCGCTCTCACCTTATCTCGGGAATCAACTCCTTTGTCCATACCTAGACAATGGCTGTGGTGAGGTCTGGAGTTGAGCGGCTCTATTGGTGAGAATGACTATGTTAGTAGTTTCTTGACTGATGTTGTGGGACAGCTCTCCCAGTTTTGATACATGTTTCCAGATGTTAATGAGGAGGACTTTGCAAGGATGACTGGGCTGGGCATGTCTTTGTTGTGTCTGTTGTAAGGGTTGTTTGATGTCTCACTAAGAGGCCTGGAGGCTTGTCTGGTTAAACATTAAGGGCAGAGTTTTTCCATTGGTGAGTTGGGGGTGGGGCCTGCTCACCGACGCAAAAATGATGTGGGATGCCACTGGGCAGAACCCCAGACGTCATCCCGCCCCATTTAAATATTCAGGAAGGCGGGGGGGGGGGCGGGGCGGAGGGGGTGGACAGCGAAATCAGCTGTCCGCTTGTCAACATGTCAATGGCCAATTGAGGCCAATGACAGGGTAGGTAGACCAATTAAAGGACCTGCTCGTCCATCCTTAAGGTTGGTGGGCAGGACAGGAGCCCCAGCGGGCTTCTGAGAAAACATGAAACCTCATCCATCGGTGGGACATGTCGGTTTTAAAAAACTTTAATAAAGTTTTTGTGATATATATTAACATGTCCCATCTCATGTGACATTTTCACATGAGGGGGACATGTGAATGATTTTTTTTTCCCTCTATTTTTAATGTTTCACTGCCTTTCAGTGATCTCCCTGAGACAGCACTTAGCCTCAGGGAGCAGTGCGCTCTCTCATGCGCATGCGAGAAAGAGTGCACTCTGACAGTTGGGGAATCCCCCCCCACCCCTGGACAGGAAGCACATACCACTTCCCATCGGGTGGCCCGCTGGGTGGGCCTTAATTGGCCCTCCCACTTAAAATGGCGGCTGGGCCGGTTTCAGCGGTGGCGATCGGCTGACTGACCGCCCATCAAGGGCCAAACTCTGCCCTAATTGTTTATTAAGAACTCATAACATGCTGGCTTCTTCTAGACTCTTCTACACCCTGTCTGCTATCATGTGATTCTCTACATCTTTATGTATCAATGCTATTTCTCCTATCCCACATTAATGCTTGCTGTGCTGAACACCCTTATGCAACAGTGTCTGAATCTGATACATAGATTGATACTGTGTGGTCTGCCAGGCTTCATGCTTATTGTAATTAGATGACATTGGCCAGACTGTGCACCTAATAATTTGTATTAGATAGTTTCAGATGTAAAATAAATGTCAATTAAATTATCTCTCACCTCCCATCCATCCCAATCCTTCCCTGGATGGGTGGACAACATGATGGAAGTAAATGTCACGGTGATATCCTCCTGTTATTCACCACCTTTTGCAGTTTGCAGCCTTATTTTGATTTGTAATTCTATCTCCACCTTGTACACAACCGGCACGGATGGATGCCGCTCAAGGGAGAAGGGTCGCTGGGGCCAGTCGGGTAGTGGGGGGGATGGTTAGTGAGGGGGGGGTTAGATGTGTTGCCATGGGTTGGGGGGGGGGGGTGGCGGTGGGTGGGACGGGCAGCCATTGCCATGTTGGGGGCTGGGCCATTATCACCAGGGAGCCCCTCCACGGGCCACAAAGGACCCAATTAGGAAGGCCATCCCTCCCAGAGCCTGCTGGGATGCCAACAGGCTGTCTCCTCATGTGACGGAGGGCACACCCACTGCTGGGGAAATGACTGAAGCAGTGGAAAGAGACCCTTAATGGGCCACTCAAGTGACATGGGGGCTGTAAAATAGCAAGAGAAGGGAGGGGTGGAATGCCAATCGCCTTCTCATTGCCTTGGCAAGATAGGGGGAGTGGGCACATCTTCCACTTTCCCCATTGCTGACTGAATGCCAAGGCAATGAGAAGGTGACCGACACTTCACCCCTCCCTTCTCTTCCTATTTTACAGCTCCCCCCCACCACCAACACCCATCAGCAGCTTCTCAGCCTGTTCCTTGAGGGCTGGTAAAATCCAGCCCAACTTTCCCATCAGAGAATGCAGCAGGATGGGAATTAATTATATCAGAAAATAGAATATTTTTTTCGACAATTCACTGTTTGCATTAGGTTTATATTAATTTTATTGAAGTATCAACGCTATAATTGCAATAAGATGGTATACAATATAGATGTAGAATTACATTTGGAGAAGATTTTGCCTGTCCTGGCATTCCTACGCAATGCTTTCCCAGTTACTACAGCATGGTGCAAAGCTGCTGGCTTTCAGTGGCGAGGTTTGTAGATGGCTTTTGGGGAGTGTGACCTCAAGCAGCTTTCACTCTAGAAGGCCCAGCTGCAGACTGTACCATCACAGCATGGGCTGCAGCAGACTGGCTGATACGATAGGCAACAGTAGAGCACTGGTGGAGTGGCATTGCCTCATCTGAAGACAGCTCAGCAGGTTTGTACTCCATGGCACCACTGCCAGCTTTCCAGAGTGGTACCTCAGCAATGCTAGTACTCTGTTGGACAGCAGCTTGCTGGATGCTCTGGGAACTTCCTTTGAAGAATTATTTCTAGGACTATAATAACTGCAGTCTGATCATGCGTACGGCTTAGTACATAGTAATTGAAGATGACCTTGACTACTCATGTGGGGTCACTAAACTTCTTCCTGTACCACAGCTATGCTCTTGAACTATATTCCTGGCATTGATCACCTCTATTATTTCTTACCACTGTTGCGAGCAGGAGAAAAGGAATTAAAAAATAAACCTTTTAAAAGTAAAGGTTGGGTTTGAGGACTACAGTTCCTGATGGACCTCAGTGGTTTCTGCGCATGTACTGGTCCTGGAATGGTCACTCATGTGCAGCCCATTCTTTTCAATGACCTTCAGGTTCTGTGCATGTACCGGCCGGAGAATGGGCCGGCCGGAGGAAGGGCCGGCCGGAGAATGGCTGCCCATGCGCAGTTGCGCAATGTTCACGTCTTCAGGCCGGTGATTGCCTTGCGCACATTTGCAGTTTGTTCATTTTCATTTTTTTTATCTACAGCTAACCCTGTGCCTGCGCAGAATGAAGGTTCCAAAAGTGAAAAGGGAGTCAGATGACTCAGAAGAAAAATGCCATTATATAGAGATGTACAGAAGAAACTGGACATGAGAGTGAGAGCTGCGGAGGCAGATTTCCTAGAAAAAAAGAGGAAAGTCTCAGAAACTGGGGAGAGGGACAGAAGCAAGTCCCAGGAAGACAGTTAAGTCAAGGAACAAGAACAGGAATCGGAAACAGGTCCTGTTCAGTGAAATTAAAGAGCAGAGCAAAAGTCTCAGAATTAAAGGGGGAAAGCTGCAAGGAGCAGAATTAAGGTGGAATGGACTTGCGAGAAGCCAGAAGATTCAAGGAGACAGCCAAAGGTTAGTGATACCTGTGAAGCAGTGGTGTTCTGTTGGCACGGCTGAGTATCTAAGAAAGAGTGCGTGGAAGGTGAAGCTTGAAGGAACGTAGCAATCCAGGGGAGAGGAACATCAGAAGGAGAGATTGAAACCTTGGAGGTCGATCCTTGGGAAGATGACCAAGTGAAAGTGTTGTTTGGGAGTAGATTCCAAAGTGAACTCTTCAAACGTTGAGATTGGAAACCCTTGGGAGAAAGACGCAGTTCAGTGAGACCCGTTGGCTCACAATGTGGGGGGAGTTGATGAGAGAAATATTGCATCTGTTTGAGGTGGTATCAGTCACTTGGTTTCAGAGCGTGGTGTGTCTGACCACAGGTTGTTTATTGTTTACAAGGACTGTATATTTATTGTGAACATTAGAATATAGGATGGACTTTTTTGTAACTTGTGTTATTCTTACGAATCTGTATCTATCTGTAAAGGTATGGTTATGGGTGAAGGAGCAGTGTAATATGGTTAATCTTTATCTTGTTTAATAAATGTTTTATTCTTTTGTTAAAAGTACATCAAGAGACTCTGTGACTCTGTCAGTAGCAGCCCTCCACATTTCTAAACAAAAAATAGAAGTTTGGATCTATCAAATTGAGTTTCACCCTGGGGTTTGACTTGTCCAGGAGTAAGATTAGTTGGGATCATAACACCACCACCTTCTCAGCATATATCTGAAGAGCTTCTGGCCCCCTGAAGGTACTGGACATCTCTCCTTCTTTAATCCTATTCAGTGAAGGCCTTCAGCACAACATGAGAACCTTGGTGACATGCTCTCCTATAGTCAGACATTCTTCATTCTTTCCTCAGTCAGGTTCATTTGCAGAATGACCCCTGGCATCTGCTCCAGTCACAGTTCACCTCCCATTTAAGAGGTGTAGGCTGTCTTTAAGTAGTGCAGGCTAGCTTTGGCCACTCTTGTTACTGGGTTGCCTGCTGATCCGTGTAGGCAGTGATCAGTTTGGGGGTTGTTGGCTTCACACAGTAATCATGATAGTGAACAGGTAGCACAAAGTTGGCATGATGCCATACCTGTGGATGTGCTAATCACACATTGCATTCTCTGCGCCCATGTTCAAGGGCTAACCAACTTAACCCTTTTAAGTCTCCCTAATTTTCATGTTCTGACTTGTCTCTCTAGACTTGGTCTTGTGGTTTTTCAAGTGATAAGTATATGATTTGCAGCTTGATTGCATGACAGATAATGGACTTCCTTTTCTAAGAATGACTGGTGTTAATGGATTTCAAATTGATTGTCAAGTCATCCCTAGACCAAAATGCGATGTATTCATGTTTATAATAGACAAGCTAATACTGCTCACTGTTTCGGCACATGTGCAAGTTCACAGTGACAGGAGTTTTAGATGGTTAAATTGAGCCTCTTAAAACCCCAAAGCTACAATCAGGAATCAGGGAAACCTATTCAACGGGCTGTGCTGCACACCATATTGGGTAATAGCAGCAATAACAAATTGTACTTATACAGCCCATTTAACATAATAAAATGTTCCAAGTGCTTTATTAAGCAAAGTTTGACACAGAGCCACATAAGAAGATATTGGGGCAGATAACCAACAGCTTGGTCAAAGAGGTGGGCTTTAAGGAGCATCTTAAAGGAGGAAGGAGAGTTAGGTGGAGAGATGTAGGGAGGGAATTCCATAGCTTAGGGCCTTGGCAGCTGAAGGCATGGACACCAGTGATTGAGCGGTTAAAATGGGGAATGCACAGGATGCCAGAATTGGACGAGGCTTGTGGGGCTGGAGGAGGTTGCAGAGATGGGAGGGGTGAGGCCATGGTGGGATTCGAAAACAAGGATGAGAATTTTAAAACCAAGACGTTGCTTGACCAGGAGCCAGTGTGGGTTGGTGAGCACAGAGGTGATAGGGGAACAGAACCAGAGTGAATTAAGACATGGGCAGCGGAGTTTTGAATAACCTCAAGTTTTCTAAAGGTAGACTGTGATAGGTCAGCCAAGAGTGCATTGAATTAGTCAAATCAGCAAGGGCATGGGGGTGAAGGCTTCAGCAGCAGATGAGCTGAAGTAGGTGAGGAGGTGGAAATTGACAATCTTGGTGATTCAATGGAAATGATGTTGAAACTTGTCCCAATCAGATAAAATGGGTTTACGGGAGATAGCACCAACAGCGAGAGCCGAATGGCCTCTGCCACTGCAATATTTATCATTCTATGAAAGCTCTCCTTTATTGAGTCCGAGCCCAGTGAATGCTTTAGAAATGTTGATACTGAGTCTAGGACGATGTGTCCTGTGAGTTTGGTTCGGATCAGTCTGTGCTGATTGGATTTTGACCTGTGAATTCCAAGGACAGTCGGCTCTGACTGTGGATCGCGGTTGAGAGGTGCACCTTCACACAAAACCTGAGTCTAAACCAGAGTCCAAGGAGATAGAGAGAGTTTTGAGTTCCAGTAAAAGTGACAACTGGGGAGCCTGATTACACCTTGCGCAGGGCAGTGGTTTTGGAGTGAGTATCAATGGGTTTTAGGATTACTACTTGTTATTTAGGTTAGGATATTGGGGTTTTAGTACTGGTTACACATAGACTGAGGGAGCTCTTATAGTGTAGTGGGTAGTGTCCCTGACTCTGAATCAAGCTCGAGGTTCAAGTTCCATTCCAGGACTTGATGACCAAGGAAGGTACGTTCATAACGCAGCCAAACAGGTTGAGTATCAACCTGTAAATCCTTCTAACACAGGTCCATGATTCCAGACTATAACGTGCATATTGCCACAGCAAATCAGAGTCCCTGAGGGAGATGTAACACATGACCACATATAGACTCTCAGTGTATTACGCAGGACTAGGAGCAGGAGTAGGTCAAGTTCTAGTCTCCCTACAAGAGGAAACATCCTCCCGGTGTTTACCCTATTAGGACCCCTCAGGATCTTACATGTTTCAATAAGATCACCTCTCATTCTTCTCAACCCCAATGGGTACAGGCCAAACCTGTTCAACCTTTCTTCATAAGATAAGCCCTTATCCCAGGGATAAGTCAACTGAACCTTCTCTGAACTGTTTATAAAGCAATTATATCCCTTTTCAAACAAGGAGACCAAAACTATACACAGTGTCCAAGATTTTATGGCCCCGCCATGGTGTGTCTCTCCTTGCAGATGCAGAGAGGCACTTAAATCTCCATTGTTTGGCAGGACCGTAATATCCCACTGGGCAGGAGGGAATGTAAAATCCAGGCCAGTATTCCAGATGTGGTCTCACCAATGCCCTGTGCAAGTGTAGATAAACTTTTGTACTTTTATATTCCACTCCCCTTGCAATAAATGCCATTTGCCTTCCTAATCACTTGTTGTGCCTGCATAGTAACTTTATGGCCTGAATTTTTCCCTTGTCAGACCCGGTGATTGGTGGGCCTGGGAGCAGTGGGGAAAAAGGCCCCGACCGCAATTTCACACTGTCAGGCAAATTAACGGCCAGCCAGCGTGAAATGGGCACTGAAAAGCTCACTGTTGCTGGGGTGGGGGCAGGAAGGGGGTGGGCAACGATGTCACCGCGGGCCTGGGTGAGCGCTTCGAGACAGCTCCCTGAAGGCTGACGAGGGAGCTACAGACTTGCAACTAATAGAATAAAGTATAAAAAAGCAGTACAAAATGTCCATGCAGCACAATTAAGCACCTGAAAGCATCCCGCATAAAAATGCTGTCCCCAGATATTTAATTTTATCTTATTTCCTAATGGAGATTTCATCCCGCCCTTGGATGAGGTTTCATGAAAAATGTAAAGGCCGCCTGGCCGATTGGCCCATCCACCAACCGTAAGGTTGGACGGGCCACAAAAAATCATGTTTGATTGCGCCGTCGATGTGCTTGTCGGGTGTGTGTGGCTGCCAAATGAAATATCGCGCTAGTGCGCAATGACACTGGGACCCTCGCCCAACGTCATCTCGTGTGATTTTACACAAGATCAGGTCGGGCACGCACCCACCCGCAGGGCGTAAAATTCTGCCCCTATGTGATTGATGCATCAAGACCTAAATCCCTCTGCACCAGTGAGTTCTGCAATCTTTCACCATTTAAACAGTATATTGCCTTTCCATTCACCCTACCAAAGTGCACAAATTCACATCTTCACTTCTGTCTGCAAATCTGCCAGTGGTGGGGAAAGTTGGGTTGGCTGTGAAGTTCAGTAGACATGGACTTGTGAGTTTCTTTCTCTGTATGTTTTCAGCTTTTGGGAGCTTGATAATGGCAGAAAAATGCAGGCATCTGTCTTATGGAGCAAGTTGGTGAAAGTCTTAGACAGCGAAGGTCTGAAGACTGAGGATGTGGGAGAAACAGGCAGGTGAAGTGACCTCATTTTGGTAAATCAATCATTGTTTGTCCTGTTCCATTTTCTCTCCTTCCTGCCCACCCTCCAAGTGATGTGGTTCTGCAGGTGTTTCCCCTTCTTTATCATTATCATCATCTCCATGTTCCATAAACCTTTCTTCGTGACAACATTATAAATCATGCTGCATTGTTTGGGAAACTTTAGGTGGGCTGATACATCGGAGTTATATCCAACCATCTGAAACAAAACTGCAGAATGCCTATAAACTGTTCTTGTGGTTACATGAACCTCATTTCAAACAATCCCCCCAGCTGTCTGGAAAACTCATTGGAATCGACAGCCATGGGTGGAGGGGATAGTGGCGGTGATGTGTTATAGTTCACTCAGGCAGTCTGAGTTGATGTGGCAACACACACTTTTACATGCATGTTGTAACCTGGAGCTATGGATTGTATGGTAGAGGCTCCACTGTTCTTTTCATCATATGGCTGACCAGGAATCTCTCCTGCTCTTACTGTCCGCCATTGCCATGTGTTGGAAGGAATTGCAGGTTGATACTCAATCTGTTTGGCAGTGTTATGAATGCAGCTTCCTTGGTCATCAAGTCCTGGAGTCGGACTTTTACCCGGAGCTTTTGGCCAAGAGGCAGGGACACTAGTTACAAAGCCTCCTAGAGGGGATAGACCTGATCATCAATTATTCACCCTTGACCTTTAGGGGAACAGTGGATTGGTGAACGATGAACAAGTCATGGTAGCTCCCTAGGTATGCGCCATTGACAAACAGGGTCTTGATGGAATCTTTTCTATTCAAAAAATAAAAGGGGTTATCGTGAGGTTTGAGCAGCGCACTCTGCACTTGTAGAAAACAAACCAACCTACACAACCAGATAATTCTCTCTCTCTCTCTCTCTCTCTCCCTCTCTCTCAGGCCAGGATTTTACTGGCCCCCCAGGAGGCAGACAGCGAGGCAAGGCAGGGCCAGGAAAGTGCCGGGAAACCACATCGACCAGCTCCACCAGAAGATTCCACCTTCAGAGCATTTCAGCAATGACAGGACTGGCATGGAGAAGCTGCCTGCTCCAAGGGGGCGGACAGACAATTTCCATAATCGGAAGCACAAGTGGGGCCATTTTAATGGGCCATTGGAATTTTGCCGATGGCAGAGTGATTCCTGGCACATGGGGAGGCTGCCAATGAAATGGAGATGCCCTCCTTATGTCAGGCTGGTGGGGGAAGGTTTTACGGGTCGGGGGAAGGAGCCGCAGACCAAGGAAGACAACCCCCCGCAGACCCAATGATTTCCCAAGATGGATTCCCCTCCGCCACTGAGCCCCTTTCTTGAGTTTTGTTCAGTGTTTTTAGGCTCCAGGGCTCCCGTATTCCTCAGCAATGCCCACCTTTCCCTGTGTCTCTGCTGAGGCTTCGGGGCCGCCACCCTGTGACTGGTCCGGCAACATCAGGAGCTGGCCCACTGTCCTTAATTGGGCGACGGGCACACAGGCTGGGACCTGCAGCATGGCTTCTTCCGACTGTTGACTTTCAGTGGTGAAGAGACTGCTGACAGCCTTACAGGACATCCTCATGCAGCGCTGGGCTTTGAGTGTTCCGACTTCAGACTGCCAGCCACTTTGCCATCGATGACAGCAGTCTGAGCTTGCCGAGAGGAACTAGCAAGTGCACTGGCAGAGTGGCAGCTGTGGGAGCATAAATGTTGTCATCATGAGAAAGGGCAGCAAATTCATGCTGTGTAGAGGCACTCCCACTTCCCCGGGGAAGCACCTCAGCAAGCCTCCGTCTTTACATACGAGGTAGATGCTGCCCAGGTCATGGTGACAGAGGAGGAAACTCAGTCCCTAGAAGGATTTATAATTGATAAGGAGGAGGTATTGGATAATCTGTTGATACTTAGGGAACCAGGACTGGATAAGATGCATCCAATAATATTGAACAAAGTGAGAGTGGAAATTGCAGAGGCACTGGCAATAATCTTTCAACGTTCCCTGGATATGGGGGAGTGCCAGAGGACTGGAGAATTGCAAACATTACGCCCTTGTTCAAAAAAGATTGTAAAGACCTGCTCTGCAATTACGGACCAGTCAGTTTAACTTAGGTGGTGGGGAATCTTCTAGAAGCAATTATTCGGGATAGAATTAATAGTCACATGGAAAAATGTGGATCGGTTTGGAAGATTCAGCATGGATTTGTTAAAGGAAAATCATGTCTAACTAACTGGCTGAAGTATTTTGAAGAGGTAACAAAGATGGTTGATGAGGGCAAGACTGATGATGTGGTGTATATGGGCTTCCAAAAGACGTTCGATACAGTGCCACACAACAGACTTGTGAGGAAAGTTATAGGTCATGGAATAAAAGGGGCAGTAGCAACGTGGATACAAAATTAGCTGAGGGATAGGAAACAGAGAGTGATGGCTAATGGGTATTTTTCAGGCTGGAAGAAGGTTTGTAGTGGAGTTCCACAGGGGTCAGCATTGGGGCCCTTGCTTTTCCTGATATATATACATGATCTAGATCTTGGTGTGCAGGGGACAACTTCAAAGTTTGCGGTCAACACAAAACTTGGGAGAATTGTAAACTGTGAGGAGGACAGCGTAGAACTTCAAAAGGACATTGACACATTGGTGGGGTGGGCAGATAGGTGGCAGATGAAGCTCAATGCGGAGAAGTGTGAGATGATACACTTTGATAAAAGGACATGGAGAGAGAGTATAAAATGAAGGATATTATTCTAAAGGGTGTGCAGAAGCATAAAGACCTGGGTATATATGTACATGTCATTAAAGGTGGCAGGACAGGTAGGGAGAGCTGTTTCTAAAGCATACAGTTCTCTAGGCTTCATTAATAGGGGCATAGAGTACAAGAGCAGGGAGGTTTTGATGAACTTATATAAGACAATGGTCTTACGGTCCTCTGCTGGAGTATTGTGTACAGCTCTGGGTGCCTCACTATAGGAAGGATGTAAATGCATTGGAGAGAGTGCAGAAGAGGATGGTTCCAGGGATGAGAAAACTTCAGTTATGAGGAAGGATTGGAGAAGTTGGGACTGTTTTCCTTGGAGAGGAGAAGGCTAAGAGGAGACTTGATAGAAGTTTTCAAAATCATGAGGGGTCTGGACAGAGTAGATAGGGAGAAGCTGTTCCTGCTAGTAAACTGATCGAGAACCAGAGGGCACAGTCTTAAAGTGTTTTGCAAAAGAAGCAAATGCGAGGTGAGAAAAACCTTTTTCACACAGCGAGTAGTTAGGGTTTGGAATGCGCTGCCAGGAAGTGTGGTGGAGGCAGGTTCAATTGAAACATTCAAGAGGGAATTAGGTGATTATTTAAATAGAAAAAACATGCAGGGTTATGGGGAGAGGCAGAAGATTGGCATTAAGTTAAAATGCTCAGAGAGCCGGTGCAGATACGATGGGCTGAATGGCCTCTCTGCACCGTAACAATTCTGTGATTCTAGTAATCTGCTTGAGCACAGCTTGCTATACTGCTCCACCCACAATGGCAGTAGTCTGAGCCCGCATGGCAGCAACCTTGGATCTTATGACCTTATCTGAGCTTGCACTGCAGCACTGGGCTGTCAAGACCGGCCTGCAGTGAAAGCTGAGACAGCGACCACCAGATGCTCCAACATGGATTGGCCTGGCTATGGCACCATGGAGATGGCAATCTCTGCCACACTAGAAAGGATGGACTTCAAACTCCGTGCAACGCCCTCTGCCACCTTGGTCCGACTGATCTTTGCTCCTGGACAGTGACAGGGGGCTGCCTGGCGGGTCTGTCAGTGCCCCCAGCATCTCAGTGTGCAGCGCCATCATCTTTTCTTGTACACTGCCCCAGCAAAGTTCTCACCTGAGTCCCCTGGGACAGAATTCGTTGGTGACCTTGTCCTCTGGGGAGCTGGCACGCGAACTACCAAGTTTGTTTCAGGGCACTGTCACTGTCGCTAATAACAGATTCTAGTATCTTCCTCCCCAACAGAAATTACACCAATAGGCCTATAGTTTCTTGGTTTATCTCTCCTCCCCTTCCTAAATAATGGAGTGGAGTGGAGAGCGTTTTGGAAGGCCATGTTAAGAGTATCTACAACTTTCTCACCTCCTTCTTTTAATAGCCTGGAAACCATCATGTCCTTGAGGTTTGTCTATCTTTTGGTTAAATTATCTTCATCACCACTTTTTACCCACATCAAATTTAGTAAGTTCCCTTGATTTATTTTTAGTTTTCCTCCCATATCTCCTACTTCATCCCCTTACTCTATTGTGAAGGCTGATGGTTAAAGCAATTGTTCAGCATGTCTGCCAATTCCTCTTCTTCAATCATACCGGAATCTGTCTTTAAAGGTTCAGGTTAGCCTTAGTCACCCCTTTTCCTCTCAATATACCTGTAAGAACTTTTAGGGCAGAATTTGATGGAACCCCACCGGCAGGTTTACAGATGGTGGGGTGGGGGTCGGGGTCTGTAAAATTCCATGGGTGACTATTCCTCCTGCTGCCCTGCTGCCCAGCAACCCCTTCACCTCCCCCCACGATCTGTTCCCAATTTTACAGGGGGCTGGGCAAGTCCTAGGGTGGTCCATCCACCCTCACCCCAATCGAAGTCCTTAAGTGGCCAATTAATGCCCATTTTAGGGCTGTTTCCCAATCTGGGGCTGACAGGTGGGATTCAGAGACGGAGATGGGATAGGGGAAGGTTCCCCTGCTTAGGCAGGGGAGAGGGTGGTGGTGGGGTGGGGGGGAGACTTTGGTGTGCTGGTGCCTCCATTACTGGCCCTTTCAAAATCAGGTACTCCCCTCAACCCCAACCCCTGCATTAGGCCTTGGCCCCCCTGATGCTCCCTCCTTCCCTGGCTTTCAAAGCATGACCCCCCCCCCCCTCCATAATCCGTCTCCCCACCAAAACACCACCCCCCCGTCCCCCACGCCTCCCTTACCTTCTCCACCGTAAAACTCCACATTTACCTCTAACCTGGGGTTCTGGCACTTTGACTGGTGGAACTGCTTGTAGTCGATTAATATTCTGCGGAGCATTTACTGACTCCAGGGCATCCCTGATTGGCAAGGGTGCATTCCTGCCTCCTTCTCCAATGGTGGATTGGCAAATACGGTAGTAGAAGTGTCTGGTATGGACAGGGTTAATGTGAGACTGAGTACAGTGCTGACGACACAGTGATGTAAGAAGGCACATGACCCATGACCTGGGATGGAGATAGCTCCTTGCCTGTACTGAATATATGTATATAGTTACAAGTAGTTAATAAAGACTTGCTGCCAACATAGAGAAGATCACAAAGACTTATCTAACAGACGTGTTCTGCATCCAATACCATCCCAACAAATAACACCACCAGAAAAATTCTGCTTTTATTTTACCCTAGATGTCCCTTGCAATTTTTTCCTCTTATTTACTTTTTACTGTTCCTATTTTCTTGGATCCCTTTGTTGTTCTCTCCCAGTCTTCAGGGTCTCCCCTAGTTGGATTTGTATAAACCCTTTACTTATGTACAATCTCTCATCTCTTTTGTTGACAAAGATTGTTTAATTACACAATTAAACAATTGCCTTAAAGGAATTTTACTGATTTCAACTGAACCCAATACTTACTCCACTGTTCATCTGCAGTTTTACCCGTTAACAGTTGTGCCCAGTTTACTGTGGTCAGTGTCTATCATGTCTCTTCAAAGTCATTTAAATTTAAAACCTTGTTTTGTGACTCATCTTACACCATCTCAAATCTAGTTCAATCATTGTATTCTCACAGTTAGCTAATTTTCCACCATCGTTACATTGTTGACTAATTCAGGCTGATGACTCATCACCAAATTTAGTATGGCTTGTCTGAATACTTCAAAAAGATATTGTTCCAGAAAACTGTCTTGAATACACTCAAGAAATTTGCTGCCTTTGGGGTTTGAGCAGGTCTGGATTTCCCAATCTGCATGAAAATCAAAGTCTCCCCAGTGTAACTATTTTACAACAAGCTTCTCTGATCTCCAAGTTTGTGCATTCTGCTACTTCATCACTGCAGTCAGGTCTATAGTCCATAGACAAGTCCCTTCAAAGAATTACATCTTCTTCTATTTACTACCCAAAGGCCTTTCTACCTTGCAAGGCCCCCTGGCCCCCCCAACCCCCCCACCCTATTTGCTGGGTTCCGGGGCCTCCAGCAATGTTCCTCCTCTCAGGCTATTTGCAGTATTGGCATTAGCCACCATTCTTGGTGGGGCTGATGGGTCTGAAGAGCTGCTGGCGTCTGATTGGTCAGCGGCTCTTGGAAGCGGGAACTTGAAGATGGTGGTGCTCCCATGTGCCTGCTGCCCTTGTCCTTCCAGATGGTAGAGGTTACAGATTTGGAAGGCGCTGTTGAAGGAGCCTTGGTGAATTGCTGCCGTGCATCTTGTAGCTGCCTGTGCATTGATGGTGGAGGGAGTGAATATTTGTTGGATTGGCTGTCAATCAAGAGGGCTGCCTTGTCCTGCCTGGTGTTCAGCTTCTTGAGTTTTGCTGGAGCTGCACTCATCCTCCCAAATGGAAAGTATTCCAACATACAGCTTGTGGAAAGACTTTAGGAAGTGAGGAGGTGAGTCACTCGCCATAGAATTCCCAACCTCTGACTCACCCTCGTAACCTAAGTAATATATGTGGATAGTCTATTTAAGCATGTGGTCAATGGTAACCCCCAGGATGTTGTGGTTTGGGATTCAGTGATGGTAATGTCATTGAATGTCAAGTGGAAGTGGTTAGCCTCTCTCTTGTTGGAGTTGGTGATGACCTGGCACTTGTGTGGCATATATGTTACTTGTCCTTTATCAGCCCAAGCCTAAATATTGTCCAGGTCTTGTTACTTATGGGCAGGGAGTATTTCATTATTTGAGGAATTGCAAATAGAACTGAACACTGTGCAATTATCAATGAACATGCCCACTCCTGACCTTATGAAGGACGAAAGGCTGAAGAGGCTTGGGCCTGGGATATTACATTGAGGAGCCCCTGCAGTGATGTCCTAGGACTGAGATGATTGACTTCCAACAACTACAAGCCCCCTGTGGAGGCATGAAAGGTGCTGGCAGCTCATCTGATTAAAATTAATGGGCCTGAGGCCTAATTTTGAGCCAGTGTTGACTGACCTGCTTGAAGCACATGATCCATGTGCACACCACCTGAAAACAGCTCTAAAGGGATTTGCATCCCAATAGTTCACTTAACTTTCTTTTATTCCAACGGTTGTTTACCTACAGTTTTTTTTAATGTAGAAAAAAACTAATTGTTCTCAACGATGAGTATATTGCTTTTATGCATTATGCCAATGTCATTCATTAAGAGTTCACCATTGATGGTAAAAAGTTGTAAACCAGTTCTCCAGATGTGCTCTAACCAGTGCTCTTTTTAGCTGTACCAATCTTCCTTCCAATCTTCCTTCCAATCTTCCTTTCAATCTTCCTTTCAATCTTCCTTCCAATCTTCCTTTCAATCCTTCCAATCTTCCTTTCAATCTTCCTTTCAATCTTCCTTTCAATCTTCCTTCCAATCTTCCTTTCAATCCTTCCAATCTTCCTTCCAATCTTCCTTTCAATCTTCCTTTCAATCTTCCTTTCAATCTTCCTTCCAATCTTCCTTTCAATCCTTCCAATCTTCCTTCCAATCTTCCTTCCAATCTTCCTTCCAATCTTCCTTTCAATCTTCCTTTCAATCTTCCTTTCAATCTTCCTTCCAATCTTCCTTTCAATCCTTCCAATCTTCCTTTCCTTTATATTCTAGCCTTTTAGACATTTTTGAATTTTCTAGCCTTTTTGATTACTTTTGTACCTGTGTGCTACACTTTAGTGATCTGTGTACCTGGACCCCTAAATCTCTTTGGACCTCCACTGTCTCTAACTTTATACCATTAAACAAACACGTGCATCTATTCTTTCTTTGGTTCAAATTGGACCTTGCTTGCATTGAAATCCATCTGGCACAGTCTTATCCATTTACGTCTTCTTGTATGGTCTGAACTACAGTACTTATTATGCCACCAAGCGATGAGTCATCAGCAACCTTGCAGATACTGATGACTCATGTGTTTAGCAACTGTATTGGAGGAAGGTGGCCATAATACAGACCTTTTAAGACAATGAAAATTATGGATAAGGTTGGAGTAAACACACTATTTAACTGAGACAATGAGTAGAAGATTGGAAGACACAGCTACAAAAATTACAAATCTTGAGCATGCTTAGTGATTTGGTAAAACCTTCTGCAGAGGCCAGTGAAGCAACATGAGAGACAATGCACAGCTTCTGGATCATACTGTCAAGAATATGGAAGATGCAGTCAGATCAGGAGGCAGGGCCAATGTAGAAAATAAAAGTTGGTGAACATTTGCAGAGGTATTGAACTATTGGAGCTGTCCCATATGTATGTGGAAGCAGACAACCCTCAGCCTGCCTGTGACCCTACCCACCTCACTCCAATGGAAGTGAAGCAAAAGGGCCTGGATGTGCCAGGTCTCAATGGCCTCTGGGGTTTCCTAGGGCTTAGGTTTGGGTTTGAACTTCTGCCCTCTCAAGAAAGCCTGTTAATACAGAGGAAACCATTCTGTGGTGGAGACTTTCCATCTTAGAAATTCCCAGAGCTGAGAAACGTGGATAAGGAGATTGGCAGATAGTCCACCTGGAAGAAAGGGGTATACTGGCAATAGCAGGGACAGCCATAAGAGCTGATTGGACCCCTGGGTTGGACTGTCACTTAAATTTCCCAAAAAAGATTTCAATAAAAGTAGCAGAGTGAGACAAGGATGTAATTGGAGACTCGGGTTTGGTGGTGATGGTGAGAGGACTGATACCTCAGCCTGGCTATTCTGTAGCTTCCTGGGTAAGCAGACACCCATGAAAGAATGCGAGTGGAATGGGCACTTGTGCAGCTATTTAAATTTGCAGACTCCCCCTAAGCTCCACAAACTCTAGCCATAACTGCCAGGATGGCTGACTAATGCTTTTTGAGGCTCATAGTGTTAGACAGCTGTGATGGGGATTGTGACAGTGGCTTTAAGGGTGATCATGAGGATGCTGAGGCAGCCATTGCTCTGAAACTACCTGAGGTGGGGTTGGGGGGGGGGGCGGGGGGTGGTGTCTTGGGGGGTGGCAGGGGAAAGTCAGAAGGGGCACAGGAAGGGGAGAGTGGTAGCAATGGGAGGTTTTATAGGTGGCTTGCTTTGCAGTCGTGAGCTGGACTCCCAAATGGAATATTATGAAATGGTGCCAAAGCGAAGACTATCGCTACATCCAATTTGGAGGGAGTGGCATTAATTGTTTCCAAAAATGCTCTGAATATCTTACCTTTATGGGAGATGGCACACTCTACTCTGTACTTGCTTATTGCATAGATTTGCCCAAGGATACAGCAGTAATATTCAGCAATCAATAATAAAACAGTAAAAGCAGAGATGGTAACTATTATTTTGTATCTGTCTTCCCAGTAGAAGACACAAACAGTTTACCAAGAATAGTGAGGAACCAAGGAGTTAATGAGAGTAAGAAACTTAAAGTAATTAATATTATTTGAGAAGAAGTACTCGAGAAACTGATGGGACTAAAAGCCAACAAATCCCCTGGACCTGATGGCCTACATCCAAGGGATCTAAAAGGGGTGGCTGCAGAGATAATGGATGCAGAGGTCATGGTTTTCCAAAACTCCAGAACAGTCCCAGTGGATGGAAGCTAGCAAATCTAATTCAGCTATTCAAAAAAGGAGGGGAAGAAGAAAAAAGAACTACAGGCCAATTAGCCTGACAGCAGTTCTCAGGAAAATGTTGGAATCCATTATTGCAGGGGTGTAAACAAGGCACTTAATAAATTGTAATATAATCAGACAAATTCAACACGGTTTTGTAAAAGGAAAATTGTGTTTGACAAATTTATAAGGGCTTTCCGAGGGTGTAACTATTAATGTAAAAAAAAAGGAAACTGGCTGGATGTAGTATATTTGGACTTCCAAAAGCCATTTGATGAGGTACAACATAAACATGATGAGGGCTCATGGGGTTAAGGGTGATATATTAGCATGGGTAGATGTTTGGCTCAAGCTCTCCATTGAAGATTTGCTTTGCGAGTGTCAGATGTTCTTGCTACATGACCAGCCCAACTCAGTTACGGCTGTCTCAATATGGCGCAGATGTTTGGCATACCAGCTCAGGTGGGCTCCTTGGTGTCTGGTATTTTTTCCTGTCATCTGATCTCCAGAAACATCCAAAGACAGCTCAAGTGAAAGTGTTGAGCTTCTTGACATGTCACTGGTACACATTCTAAGCCTTGTGGGCGTAGAGCAGAGTGATCAGGACATTTGCTCTGTAGGTTTACAGTTTGGTAGACAGACTTACTCTTCATTCCAAGACCGATGCTTGAAGTCTGCTGAAGGCCACACTTGCTTTGGCAATTCTTGCATTCGTCTCTTCATCGATATAGACAGCTAGAGAGAGTGTGCTGCAGAGATAAATGAACTTATTCACTGTCGACAGGTTCTGGTCATGGACTGAAACCTTGGGCTTGAGATAAGGTTTTCCTGGAGTAGGCTGGTACATTGCTTCAGTTTTTTTCATGTTGATCATGAGGCCAAAGATATTGCACACATTGGAGAAAAAGCCCATACTCCATTGCATGTCCAGCTCTGAACCGACAGCCAGTGCACAGTCATCGACAAACACAAAATCATGAAGGATGTCCTTGAAGACCATGATTTTTGCCTAGAGTTATGTCAGGTTGGGCAGTGTCCTTTCCATGAGCCAACTGATTTTGCCAGGATCACCATCATGGAAGGCATTAGACAGCATGGCAGAGAAAAACATGCTGAAGAGTGTTGGTGCTAGCATGCAGCCCTGTTTAACTCCATTAGTGACTGGAAATGGATCAGAAGACGCATCATTATCCAGGACACACGTGAGCATGCTGTCATGGAACTCCTAAAATGTGATGAATTTCTCCATTACCTTCCAAAGGCCCTCACACTGACAGTGCCAAAGGCCTTGGTCAGGCCAATAAACATGGTGTAGAGGTCCATGTTCTGTCTTGGCATTTCTTCTGGAGCTGTCTAACTGCAAACACCATTTCACTGCTTCTGAAACTGCACTAACTCTCTGGCAGCAGATCATGGTTGAGATGTTGCACTAAGCTATTCAGATTGATTCTGGCGAAGATTTTTGCCGGTGTTGGAGATGAGTGAGATTCCTTTATGATTGTACTAGTTGCTAGTTGACCTCCCACCTTGTAGACCTCAGCTGGGGTCGCATCAGCTCTTGGAACTTTGCCACTAGACAGGAGTGGGATTGTGTTTGTTGTTTCTAACAGCATGGGAGGGTCATCAAGAGAGTAGTTAATGGCAACCTGTGGTAAGTAGCCTATTGACTGCTTCTTCAGTGATGGATGAAGGTCGATTGAGGCTGTGGTTAAAGTGCTCTGTCTATCTTTCTAGAATTTGGGCTTTTTCTGTGAGCAGTATTGACCTGATGGCACCAAGGATTGGTGATGCGCCAGTGAGACTGGGACCTATAGACAGATTTCAGGGTATCGTAGAATCCCTTCCACTCCTCGTGGTCGGAATATGACTGAAACTCTTCGGCTTTCTGATTCAGCCAAGTGCTTGCATCTCTCTGAGCTTGCATTGGACAGCCCTGTGGATATTTCAGTAGGCATCATGCTTGGATAGTGACTTATCATTGAGGCAAACCCTGTAGATGCGATGTTTCTCCTCCAATAGCCTCTGGATCACCTCATTGTTTTTGTTGAATCAATCTTGATGTTTATGTGAGGTTGGTCCAAGGGCCTCTAGAGCAGTGAAGTACTTGACGGTCGCTCAGTCATCCTTGATGCAGTGAATGTCCATTGAGTGACTTGGGAAACCCTCGAGCTTCTCTGAGATTCTTTCGTGGCTGCTTGTTTGAGCTTTGAGACATTGAGATACTTCTGGAGCTTTGTACCCTCTGGGCGCCTCAGGAGATAGATCTTGATGTTTAGCTTTGAAATTATAAGATGGTGGTGAGTCCGGCAGTCAGCGCTTTCAGTCCATGCACGTCCTGCCTGTCTCGTTGCCCGGTGATGACATCGTTGATTGGATGCCAATGCACTTCCAGGACTGGTCCTAAGACATCTTGTTGCAATTAGGGAGGTGGAAGACTGTGTTGGTGATTAAGAGCTCATACTCAGCACAGATCTACAAGAAGATCTATTACTATTACTGTTACAACTGCCAACCTTGTTTTTTCCAATGACCCCTTTCCCACACCTGGGGCAGAATTTTTAGGTTGGTGGGCGGGCGCGTGCCGGACCTGATCAGAAGCGAAATCGTGTGAGATGACATTGGGCAAGTGTCTCAGGCGACATTTCAGTTGGCGAAAGTCGGAAGCGGCCTGCCGACAATTAAGAAGACAATTAACATTGTTAAAGTAGCAACTGTCCCCAACTTTTCGTGGTCCTTCCAACCTTATGGTTGGCAGACGGGCAAATCTGCCAGGTGGACTTTACATTTTTGATGAAACCTCATCCACAGGCGGGATGAGGCTTCTGTTATTAAATAAAAGAAAAAGAAAAATCGATGTTCAGCATTTTTAACATGCGTATGTTCAGGAGACTGATTGTGATGCTTGGATTTTTTTTTCATGATTTTTAAAGCATCATTTACTGCTTTTCAGGTCTTCAGCTCCCTGAGGCAGCTCTCTGCCTTCAGGGAGCTTTCATTCAGTGCTCGCCCACGCTGACATCAGTGCCTGCCCTACTCCTGCCCCCACCCCAGCAGCACTGAGCTTCTCAGCACCCGCTTCACGCTGGCTGACTGTTACTTGGCCAGCCAGCACGAAATCGCGGTCGGGGGCCGATCGCCGGCCAATCCCGGGCCTGCTGATCGCGCCTGCCCACCTGCCGAACTAAAAATTCTGCCCCTGGTGATCTGTATCAACTCTTGCATTGGATTCACCAAGAATGATGAGCTTGTCTGAATTTGGCACAGCAGCAAACAAGGAGTGGAAGTCATCATAGAATTTATCCTTGACTTCATCAGGGTTGGATATGGCAGCTAGTACACACTGGTGAGAGTTGATTGCCTGTGTTGCTGTGCAGAGGGAGTTTAGGTATCATCAGATGATCATTAGCACCTTTGGGAAGGCAAGTCATCTTACTGACGAGATGGTTCTTAACAACAAAGGGTACAGCAGCTTTGCGTTGCTCTTCTTTTCCATGGCTACTCCAAAACAATGTGTAACCTGCACTGGTTTCCTTGAGCTGGTGCACCTCAGGTAGACGAATCTCGCTGATGAGGGTGACCTGGGCGTTGTACCAAGCCAACTGTCCGCCAATAAGAACAGCTCTTCTCTCAGGAATTGTCCAGTCGGGTGCACGCATTCCACATGCCAATGTTTACTGGAGTCACATTTACTTCCTTTCTTGAGATTGACTTTTGGCCACGTTGATGGGATCCCCACCAGCTGCAGCCTGCTGGCCAGAGAGGCGAAGTAGACAATGTTTAGAGCAGTTTTTCTAACCCCTTGCTCATACTAGGGAGGTGAGCAATGTGGTCTTAAAAGATGTTCAGTCACTCAAGGGGGCTGCTTCCTTCCAGAGAAAAACCCTATCCCCTGAGCACCTGAGTGCAGATTCATGGATACAGCTCCTGGTGAATCCACACCTGCTACTACATCGCTCACCTGTTGACACAGGTAACAGACAGATAATGGATGACAGATCATAGATAGATGATGGACACAACTTGTGCATGAATTGGATTACAGTGAGGGCGAGTTGCACAGCATCAGTCTCACATTCTCATCCTGATGTACAGCACGTAATAATTGTGTTTTGATTACACTATGAAGTTAAGTTTGGAATGCTCTGAAATACAAGGATGTCCTCAAGCTAGACTTCAAGTTGACTGGGATTGGAGTCGATGCATAGGAAATCTTCGCTGCTGACTGGATTGCCTGCAGACAAACAGTCAGGAAGGGTGTGGAAAATAGCAGTGGGCAAAAGGAATGACCAGATGGCAGAAAAGAGAGCCAATCAGAAGGGGAAAAAAAGTCAGTCGACCTCGGGCCAATGCTATTCACCTGTGCCAGCTATGGAGGGACTGCCACTCACGAATCAGCTGCTACAGCCACAACAGATGATGTTCAATACAGAAGTGACATATACCCTGGGCACAGTCCACTGTCTCCTGAGATGGATGGATTCCTAACTAGCTCACTCTGGGGAGCTAAGTTGGGATTGAACTGTGCAATCATGTTTTGAATAGAGTGTGTGGGTAATTCTAATATGCAGTTATAGTTGGAATTCAGTGTGTAGTTACAGGTGGAATTCACAGGCCAGGATTTTACAGCTCTGCCATGGTGTGTCTCCCCCAGGTGGAGGTGGTGAGCTATCTAAATCTCCATTTGATTTGGTGGGACCTTAATATCCTGCCGGGCAGGAGGGGCGGTAAAATCCTGGCTACAGTTTAGTAATGGTTATTGCCATCTTGGCAACCTGCACCTTTGGTTTCAAAAGAAATTACTGGGGAATCTTCAGTCAATAAGCGGAGCTGGTGCCCTCTTCAGCTCTCCAACTCCAAATTTACCCTCCTCTCATTTTCTAGGGTGAGCTGCTGGATTGCTCTTGTATTTGCCAAGTTACACTGACTGCAAGAGCAGCATAAACCCAGGAACCATCTGTGCACTTAAAAAAGTGGAGTTATGTAAATGGGGGTGGGGGGTTCATGGGCAAACATTTGCGCTGTTAACAGATTGACAAAATTTATATTTAGCGGCCTGGTTGGTGATGTATTACAGTTCATTCAGGGGGTCCAAGTTCCTGTGGAAACATGCGTGTTGTAGCCTGAAGATATGGACAGTGATGGTAGAAGTTCCAACTTTCTTCCCATCACATGGCTGGCCAGGAACCCAACCTTACTGCATGTGTTGGAATGATTTGCCGGTTGACACTAAACCAGTTTGGCTGCGCTATGATCCCACCTGCCTTCGCCATCAAGTCCTGTGGTGGGTTGTGAATCTGGAGCTTTTGGATCATGGGCAGGAATGCTACCCACTGCATCACAAGACCATCAAATACTGGCGTAAATATATTAAGAAGCAATTTCTTCAGTATTTTCAGCACAAAGAGAAGGTAACAATTGCGTACCACTGAAGACAAACAAGAAAATTCAAAACCATATTTTCTGAGTTAAAATCATCAAAAATTTTTCAAACTCTGAGTTGTATTTGAAACCGTTTGTCGGCTTTTTGCTAGTTTTCTAGGTTGGCTTGTGTCAGAGGATGAGCCCCCTGCAGCTCTATTATGGTGAAGCCATTTCCTAAGCATAAGAAACGCCAGCTACAAATGTTATTGTGGTTGAGTGCTGCTTTCATGTGTTGTGGTCAGCTCTGAGTGTATAAATTGTAAGAACACATCAACAGTGGTATTGCCACTGATCAGTGATCTTGCATGTGGTCTGAGCCGAGCAGGAATTCAAACGGCCAGGAGAGGTCGGACGGGGGAAGAATCGGCCCTTTCTGCTTTGAGTGGGGCTGATTGCTGTAGGTTGGTACAGAGGGTGCAGGAAATTCAACTCAACAGCCACACGCAGAAGAATTGGAGCAGACCTTCTTTTCTTGCCAGGTAGCAATCAATTTGTCAAAACACTTTCTTAATATGAGTTTAAGTAGAGTTTGGTTAGTCATATTAATTGAATCTATAGAACAGATGTCACAGAGATTGTTTTTTAATCATCAGAGTAATGCTCTGGGGTGTTCTGTATTAGTAATTTGACTAATTTCAACTCGAACTTGCACTCATAAGGACAGACCTGAGAAAAGGGTATTGATTCTCCTGGAGCATAAATTGTTGCACTTGTTTGAAATTTGGCATTCTTGCATTTGCCCTGATGAGTGCAATACAAAAAACTTCAGTAACTTGTCTCTCTCTCCAGCAAGATTCAAGTTCCGTAGCCCCAAGCGTCTGCTTGCTTCAACTCGTTAGTCCAAAAAAAATCATTCAGCAGAAAAAAATGAAACATCCATTGACATAGAGGATGGTTTGACTGTGCAATTCTCAATCACATGCTGCTGTTGAAGCACAATCCATTCATTCCATTAAAAGAAAGTTGCTTGTGAAAGGGAAATATTGTGAAGTATGCAGATTGAGAAGAAGCATGGGATTGGGCAAAGCAGTTCATGTGCTGGAACCTTCATGATTCTATAAGAAAAGAGGATCGATTTTTTCGGATTTTTCAGGGAAGAAGTGGAATAGTTAATGTGATCTTTATGGGGAATGCGCGTTCTTTTATAAAGGCCAGGTAATATTTTCCAAGGAGTCTACTGCCTCAGTACATCTTGTAGTATTAGATAGGGCCCTGTCTTCACAATGGTTAAGAGGAGATTCAATGGAGCTGCTGGATCTGGGTACATCCTTAATCTACTTGAGGAGATTTTTGTAAAATAAAATGATAATTTTAAGAAGCTTAACTTTATCTTTCAAAAACACCTGACTGAAAACTACTTTTTAGGAGCTCATTCAAGATCTTAATTTGTGGTCACTGCAATGAAAAGCATAAAGAATACCTTGAATTTTCATGCTGGATAAAGACGCTCAGTGAAAGCTTGTGTGGATCTTGAAGAAGATGCAGGACTCTTGTAGTAAAAAGCTGAGTGGCAGTGGAGGAAGATTTGGAAGTTGTGTGGTACAGCAGCAAGAGAGAAAACAGGAGGATAGAGGTTATTTATATAGAATTTATAGCTCAGACATAGACCATTCCGCTGAAGGTTTTTATGCCTGAGTTTATGGTCCACACAATTTTCCTCCCACTCTACTTCATCAGTCATTCCTGATAGTTATAACCTCTCAGTTCTAGTATCGTCCTTGTAAATAGTTTTTTGCACCTTCTCCAGTGCCCATATATTAGTATGGTCCAACCAATATTCTATATAAGGCTAACATAACTTCTCTGCTTTTAAGTTATATTCCTCTAGAAATGAACTATGTTTACACTTTTTATGGCTTTGTTAATCTGTGTTGCTGCCTTTAATGATTTTTGAATCTGTGCTTCCATATCCCTTTGCTCTTTTACCCTTTATTAATGATTTTTGAATCTGTACTTTCATATCCCTTTGCTCTTTTACCCTTTATTAATGATTTTTGAATCTGTACTTCGATATCCCTTTGCTCTTTTAACCTTTTATTTTACCAAGACCCCCTTACTCTCCTACCAAAATGCACCACGTCACTCTTATCTATACTGGAATTCATTCACCATTTAAACACTCATTCTGCAAGTTTACTAATGTCTTCTTGTATCTCATTGTAGTCCTTCTCAGTATTAGCTATTTCCCCCAATTTAGTTTCATCCTCAAATTTTGAAATTGTCCTTCCAATTCCTGAATCGGAATCATTTATGCAAATGACGTCACCTGCCTTTCACCAGTCTGAGTAACTATCTTTAACCCCTACTCTCTGTTTCCTGTTTTGCAGCCAACTTGCTAACCATCCTGCCCCTTATTCCTTGCCATAACCTTAGAGGTTTTAAAGATGAAACATTGATTTGTAGTACATGATATCATTCTGAACCACTTTAATCATTGATGGAGAAATGCAAGATGCCAATGAAAAACTCCAATGACTATAGCCCCAACCTGTTCAATGTTTCTTCATATGTCAATCCTTTCATCTCAGGAATCAGCCCAGTGAACCTTCTCTGAACTGTATCTAATGCAAGTATATCCCTCTTTAAGTAAGGAGACCAGAAACTTTATATAGTACTCTAAGTGCTGTCTAGTTATAGCAAGACTTTCCTACCTTTATATTCCATCCTCCTTGTAATAAAGGCTAATATTTCATTTGCCTTCCTAATTACTTGCAGCACCTGCATGCTAACTTTTTGTGATTCATGTATAAGGACACCCAGATTGCTCTGTACTCCAGCATTCTGCAGTCTCTCTCCATTTAAATGATACACTGCTTTTCTATTCTTCCTGCCAAAGTGGGCAACCTCACAATTTCCCACATTATACTCCATCTGTCAAATTTTTGTCCACTGACTTAACCTATCCATATTCTAGTGCCCTCTCCACAACTTGCTTTCCTACCTATCTTCATATCGTTAGCAAGCATGGGCGGACACAAGTTGACAACAGCCACTTTTAGGGTAATTGCAATGTACATGGAGTTACGACGAAAGTTTGTCCAGCCAGAACTGCGCAGCTGACCAATATTGAGTGGTGGTAAGGTTCTTGCTGTTTGACAACTTGAACCACCCTGACTATTAGGGCATTCCCTGCTTGGTGCATTGTGGGGAAAATCTTAGCCCTCGCTGAGAGATCTACAATATTAATGAGGCTGCCAATCATCAATATTGTCCTGAATTACTGCAGACATGCCTGGCTCACATATTAATTTTCAACTGCAGAAGAGTTGCTTCCAGCATGTGTATCATTTTAGAACTATCCTAAGTCCAGGGAGACACTGCTTAACCCCTCTGCATTGTTCTACCAGATTCTTGTATGAACCAGTGAATTGGGATCGGAGCCTTGAGAAACCCACAAAGGAAGCAAGCAGATAAAGCTGTAGCTGTCAGGCCAGGGTATTAGGGATTATGGAACCAAGGCGAGTGGATAGAGTTAAGATAGGTCAGCCAACCTTGACCTAATTGAATGCTCGGGGGATTGAGTGACCTACACCTGTTCCCCTGTGGTATAGTAGGGCAAAGGTAAAAAATTAACTGTGAATTCTCAAGAAGCAGAGCATTGTTGTTAAGCATTCTGACACATATAGCTGAAAGATATAGAGAGGGGATTCATAAAAATTAATAACCCAGAAAAAAATTAAAACCTGGGATAATATTTAAAATTAGGAACAATTTGGCAATTCAGTCAGATCTGTTTCACACGCAAGGACTAGATTCTCTCAACATTCGTAATGCAAAGAGGATTTACAAAATTTATACCAGAACTGAGAGGTTATACCAATCGGAAAACATTGAATAGGCTGAGGCTATTTTTTCTAGAAAAGAGAAGGCTGAGGTGTAAGCTAATAGAAGTCAATAGGACAATGAAAGGTTTTGGTATGGAGAGGGTGCTTTCAGCTGTGGAGGGGGAGGTGGGGGGAACCAAAATTAGGGGCCATAAATATAAGTTAGTCCCTAACAAACCCATTGAGGGAATTCAGAGAAACTTCTGTACCCATAAAGTGGGAATCACCACCATAAGGAGTAGTATAGGAGGCAAAGACCATAGATTCATTTAAGGGGAAGCGAGATTTACACATGAGGGAGAAACGAATTGAAGGATGGAGTTAGATGAGGAGAGATGCGAGGAGGCTTGGGTATAGCATAAATGATAGCATAGCCTTGCTGAACCAAACGGGCTGTTTCTGTGCTGTATATTCTATGTAATTCAATGAATAGAGTTAATTACTTGATAATGCAACTCAATAAAATAATATGCAGGTTCAATAGCAGCTACATATTTTTCTGCTGAAAGAATCGATTGAAGGTTATGGCGAGAAGGCAATTTTGTTTTAGCAGAGCAATCAAAAAGGTTTGTGAGGGCAAGTAACTTTTCTAAATTTAGAGCGCAGGAAAAGCTAAGAATGGTTTAGTAGGTGTATTTTGTAATTGGCATAATATATGTTTGAGGTGTCCAGTCTTACCCTGAGACTATTAGATGAGAAAGTGACTAATTTGGGGGGGATGCATGTCACCAATGTAAAAAACCAGGCACCAACACTCATATTGAAACCCCTTTGATATCTGAACACCCTCACAAGGCAAAAATCACTGAAGAGCCTTTTCTCATTCTCAAAACCGTCTGGTAACAAAGTCCTTTCCATTTTTATGAAGAACGGTATCAAGAAATCGTGGCTTTATTTTTGGCAGAAACCAGAAGGAAAGAAATGAAACTAATGGCCAAAGGTGTAGAACAGATTTATTCACCTAGAGGTAAGGGTTTGAGTTATGAAGAGAGTCTGGAGAAATTGTTTTATTTTCCACTGGCGCAGAGAAGGGTCTTTCTGAGGCCTTTCAAGATTATGAAGTTATTGTTTGTTAAATAGTGACAGGTTGTTTCACTGGTTAGGATGAGTGTATTAGGGGGCTCAAAGAAGACTCGAGATAAAAATTTAAGGTTTGAAAAACCTTACCCACATGGAGAATGGTTTACAATTTGGTTCCTGTGTCAAAAATCATTACCATCGGAACAATTGCAGGTCATTCAGGCCCTCAAAGCCATACTGTCATTTGATTAAATTGTGGCTGATCTTTATTTTAACTCCATCTACCCATTTGGTTCCATAACCTTGCCCAATAAAATTCTATCGATATCAGGTTTGAAATTTTTAATTGTCCCAAGTTTTCTGGGGTAGAGTTCCAGATTTTCACCACCATTGTGAGAAATAGCTATTCTGACTTCACCCCTGACGAGCCTTGATCGAATCTGAAGGTTATACCCCTTTAATCAGGGCTGTTCCGCTGGCCATGGTTTCTCTGCGTCTACCCGACTGGGGAGTGAGTCAGAGAGTGGGATTTGAGCCAAATGGAATATTTCTGGATGTTCACACTCTATGGGCCGGATTTCACAGGGTGCCGTGATCCCTGGCCCCCTGGCTAAAAAGTCAGGAGAGATCCCAACAAGTGCCGTGCAGTAATTTAACAATGGGAAGAGCACTAATTGCTTTAAGGGGAGACTTCCAACCCTTTTTCGAAAGGAGTCCCGCTTTGCAGAGCTGCTGGCCACTCAGATTGGCAGATCTGTAGTCCTAGAAGCGCCAACGAGTGAGGAGCCCAGAATGACAGGTAAGTCCAAGGTTGAGGGCTGTGGTGAAAGGGTGAATGGGCACAAGGGGGTGGGGGACTGGGTTCAAGAGGCCAGGGTGGGGGGCAGGGCATGCTGATCTTTGGGGATGGGTCCCTCTGATGGGCCTAAGGGGCCCCCAAAAGAGGTCCCCTCCACTTTGCCTGACACCAGCCTGCACAGTTAAAGCTCCTGAGCTTCCCGTATGACGTAGGCCTCATCCTGCTGTGGGTAAAATGCTGGCAGGGGTGGGATGAGGCCCTTAAGTGGCCATTACGGGCCTCAATAGGCCCAACGGTAGGTGGGCCACCCGATGCTTCCCCCTCCTTCACCACCCCATAAAATTTTAGACAGGTTGAGTGGGGGGACAGGTGGTGGTGCTGAATTTTATCTGCCCCCACACCTTCAAGCCCACTGGCAGAGGATGGTAAAATCCAGCCCTATAGTACTAATACTTTAGACATGGACTGGATGTGGGTGGAATGACCTCCTTCTGTGCAGTTGTGACTCAATGACATATTGGAAATTTTGAAAACTAAACACGCCAGGTATTGAGCCAGCAAAGAATTTTGGAGGTGTGCCTGGGACTGGCCGTGGGTGCAGTCTTCTGCCTTGATAAACACATTCTAACTCAACCCTAAGATTGAATCCTGACACTGCTCACACGTCCAGAAACTCGAAAGATGAAACCTTAAACTCTAACATGGTTTGGGATTTTCAAGATTTATGCTCCAGCTATGGAATAAGTTCAATGTAAAATCATAGTTTTGTTGAATCATATGAAATTTTCGACAGTGCATTTACACAAAAAGCTTCAATTGAATTTCATGCATAAGTGAGTTATAGTTTTAGAGGCTATAGTTATGAAGGCTCAAAAATTGCTGATCTATCAATTGGAAGAGAGTGGCCAAGGGAAAATGTAATGGAAGATTTCAAAAGTAAGCAAGATTTGACAGGGTAAGAGTTGAACGTAGTTTATACATTACTAAAAAAATTAACTGGATTATTACTCAAGGAAGGAAAGTGAGAAGTTATTAAGGGATCATTAAAACATAACATGTACCATCCATCAAGGAGAAGACTGAAAATAAAAGGGAACTGGTTAAGTGTTTGATGATGAGAAAGGGATTGGACAACTCTAGTCCAAAACCAAGTCAGGTGCCATTATTTTAAAAACTCATCGGAAAAACATAAAAAAATTTATATATGTAAAAAGACACGGGCAGAGTTTCACCCACAACGGGCGGGCTCAGCGGTGGGGGGGGCGGGGGGTGGAGGTGGTGGTGGGGTGGTGGAGGTGGTGGGGGGGGGCGGGGGTGGAGCGGTGGTGGGGAGGTGGAGGTAGTAGGGGGGGTGGGGTGGTGGAGGTGGTGGGGGGGCGGGGGTGGAGCTGGTGGTGGGGTGGTGGAGGTGGTGGGGGGTGGTGGAGGTGGTGGGGGGGAGGTGGAGGTGGTGGGGGGTGGTGGAGGTGGTGGGGGAGAGGTGGAGGTGGTGGGGGGGTGGAGGTGGTGGGTGGGGTGAAGGTGGTGGGGGGGAGGTGGAGGTGGTGGGGGGTGGTGGAGCTGGTGATGGGGTGGTGGGGGGGAGGTGCAGGTGGTGGGGGAGGTGGAGGTGGAGGGGGAGGTGGAGGTGGTGGGGGGGTGGAGGTGGTGGAGGGGTGGAGGTGGTGGGGGGGGTGGAGGTGGTGGTGGGGGGGTGGAGGTGGTGGTGGGGAGGTGGAGGTGGTGGGGGGGGAGGTGGAGGTGGTGGGGGGGAGCAGGGGTGGTTGGGAAGCTGCCCACCGCCCACGGTCGGAAGGCAATTTCATGCTGGCGGGCTAATTAAGGGGCGGGGGGGGGGGGGGGTGGCGGTGATTGTAGGACTCCTGCATCTTTGTCAGAAGATTTTGGGTTCAAATCCCACTCCAGGGACATGAGTGCAAAAATCTAGGCTGAGACTGCAGTGCAGTACTGAGGGTGCAATGTTAAACTGAAGCTGCTTGATCTGCCCTCTCAGGAGGATGTAAATGATCGCGTGGCACTACTCGTAGAAGAGTCGTTGAGTTCTGACCAATATTTATCTCTCAACCAACATTGTTACAACAGATTATTTGCTCATTAATATATTTCCGTTTGTGGGACTTTGCTGTATATAAATTGGCTGCTGCATTTTATACATTACACGAGTTACTATACGTCAAGAGTACTTAATTGACTATAAAGCACTTTGGGATGTCCTGAAATATAAATGTGCTTTTCTTTTTCATCAGCATCATTTTGAACGTCTCCATTAAATCTCCCCTTAACCTTCTCTGTTCTAAGGAGAACAATCCTAGCTTCTTCAGTCTCTCCATCCTTACTAAAGTTTGGTAGCTAATATTAGAGACAAGGCTCTAACTGAGATGTAACCAGTGATTTGTAAAGGTTTCTATAACTTGCTTGCTTTTGTATGCTATGCTTCTATTTATGGAGCACAGGACTCAAGCTGTTTTTTTTAACAGCTTTTTCAACTTGTCCTGTCACCCTCAAAGATTTGTGTATGTGACACCAGCGCCGGGAATCTATCAGGCCAACGTGGGTCTCCGCTGGCCAGCTCTGAGGCAGATGCATGATGGAATCAAGTGCCCACCATTGGGCCTTCCCTGCGATTGAGGTCCTTGAAGTAGAGTTCCTGCCCACTGAGTACTGCCGGTCAATCAGAGGCCATTAGCTTCTCATGCCACCAGTGCCAACAAAAGGAGTTGCTGATGGAGGCAATGCACCCACTAGAGGCCCAGGAATGTCATGGGGCCCCAGTCCAAAGGTAATTGACAGTAGGATGGGGATCATGAGGTGCAGGTCGCAGGAGGTGGGAGGCAAGGGCAAGGTGGTAGCTTTCAGTGGCCATACCACCGCCCCCCAACCTGACGCTAGGTCCCATGATTAGGCACAAAGCGCTTGTCTACGAGGGGACACAGCTGAGTAACATCATTGGATTTTTGCACATGTGCACCAGTGTGCATGCACAGATGGATATCATTGGCTATCTTGCTTGGCAATCTTGCGTTGGTAGGAGACACAGTGATCAAAACAAGCAGTGGCCCTAATACTGACCCTTGGGAGCATTGCTGTATCCTTCTCTTCACTCGTAAAAGCAACCATTCACCACCTCTTGCTGCTTTCCGTCCCTCAGATAATTTCATATCCATGTTGCCCCTGACCCTTTAATCCTATGGACTTCAGGGGATTGGCTGAATATCTGTGTCAAGATCCTATGGGGCTGATTTCATTTACCGCCTCTTTTCTGACCACTGCCATCTTGGACAAGGTGTTTAGAAGGATAGTCAGAGCGCCTGTTTGTTTTAAATAGGGGTTGTGGGGGTGAATTTTAGTATGCAAATTACAATCTTATAGCATAGATGGTGATTTTGAGGTACAAATATGTGTACCACATATGTTCTTCCCATTTGTAGTGATGTCAAGTGGTCTAACCAGCAGTCTTTAATAAGGGCTTCTAGAGGCTTCTCAGAAACAATGGCCCAAAGTAATGTTTCACTTCTAATATTGTGGGGCCAGAAGGAACAGGAATGTACTTCCAAATCAAGGCTCTCACTATGGGCTGGCTCCTGCTGGTGAGCTGCCCCAGAAGACAGGTTTTGCGTGTGCAGCTCACTACTCAATGAGACCCACACCTCAAAATGGCTTGGACTTCATGGCATTTGCAAGGGAAAGGTGTTTATATAGAGGAGCATTCACATTCTGTTTCACTTTGAAGTGACTGGCTGGCAGATTTGAAAGTTGAAATACAACCACCAAAATTCTCTCGGGTGGACTGAGGTTCAGAAACACAACTGCATAACCTCTACCTTTTTTTGCAAAGACCCATATGGGACACTTTTGAATCCCAAAGAAACTTCTAATTTTTTTGCCTAGGAGAAACAGAAACAAAACAGCGATGGTGGACTTGCCACCTTGTCTCCACTTTGCTGCCAACTTTCCTGGGGTATTTCAATGGGTGACTGAGGTATCTGCCTGACTCAAACAGCACATTTAGGCACCTATGCAAATTGGGGTCTTATGGGTTACATATGGAGGACTCTGCTGCTATTTTAACTGCCTACTCAGTGGAGTATCTGGGCTGGTGTTCCACTCAGTATAAGCTGGCAACATGGCAGAAGACCAGGAAAGTTAAAGGTTGTGATGATTTTGATGAGGACAGGAAGAGCAGGAGAGTTCCATTATCACACCTGGCCCTTACAGAGCCAGTTCAGTTCACTCCACATGACACTAACATGTGGCTGAGAGCTGTATACTGCAAACGCTCTGGGACCTGAAAATATCCCAATTGTTGTGGTGAAGACCATGGCTCACCTCCCTCCTAAGCCAAAACTGTCCATTGCAGTTGCCATCTGCCTGACAATGTGGACAATTGGCCAGGTTTGTCCTATTCTGCAAATAAAAACCCTGGATAAATCTAAACCAACCAATTGCCACCCAATTAGCCTCCTCCCAATCATCAGTACAGTATTAGAAAGAGTCATCATTAGTGCCATCAAGGGTTGTGTACTCACCAATAACAAACTCTCCGATGTTCAGTTTGGGTCTCAACAAAACGCTCGGCTCCAAACTTTGAACACATCGGATAAGAAGTGACAGCAGCTGCCCCCTAGTATCCAGGTAGATTTTGACCAATTATAGCCCAAGAGCTGCTCTCAAAATGAGTTCAATGTGGAGCAAAGGAAGAACCCGCTGGTGACTGGAGTAGTATCTGACATAAAGGAAGATGTTGTAATTGTTAGGGACCAATTATTACAATTCAAGGCATAGCTGCAAAGGTTCCTCAGGCCCTTGACCACTTCATTGTTGACCTTTTCTTCACAACAAGGCCAGGAGTGGAGTTATTAACTGCTGATTTCACAATGTTTACCTTCATTCATAATCCTTCCAATAACAAAGCAGCCATTCTAACCTATAGTAGGACCTGTAAAACATCCAGACCTGGATTGGAAAGGTAACAGTCAGGTAACATGCCAGGTAGTGACCAAATAACCATCTTAAACAAGAGATACTAGTCTCAACCATCTCAAACAAGAGATACTCATACTGACCTTCCACATCTGCACCAGAATTTAGTTCTGCTCTAACTTAATTTGATCAGTGCATCAATATTGTGGTTATAAGAAGGTAGTGCTGTGTTTTTTCCTTTTTAAACTTGCTGAGTTTTACAGTGCACCATGTAGATTGTACATAATGCAGTCACAGTACATCACTGTAATGAGCAGCTTACCCCCTGACCCCACAAAGCCTATCCATCATTTACAATCCAACTTAGGGTGCAATGCATTACCATTTACCTGCAACAACATTCATGATTCTCAACACCATCTAGGTTTATAGCAGATCAACTGATCATCACCCTTGCTACTGGACTCAATATGCATCCCTTCCATCACTAAGTGTATTGTGGCTGCAGTTTATACATTATGGCAATTCACCAAATTTACTTTGGTAGCCTTTAATACCTCCCTTCTCTTTGACCTACCGCCAAGAAACAACAATACTGGAGTTACTGACCACTACAAATCACATACCACCCTGATTTGGACATATGGGGCCAAATTTTGCCCTTGGCGAGGGTGCTTGGCGGGGACAGGTGGGGGATGTCGGGAAGCCAACCACTGCCCGTGATTGGCACCACACCGTGATTTTATGTGGGCATGCCAGTTAAGGCTTGCCCAGCGTGGAACGTGAATGGCAGCGCCTGTGTGGGTGGGTGGGGGGGGGGGGGGGAAGCAGTGGGGAGATGAGGTTTCCTAAAAAGTGCAAAGGCTGCTTGGCGTTTTCGCCTGCCCGCCAACCGTTAGGTTGGACAGGCAGCATAAATTTGAAATTAATTACTTTTTTAAAGGCACTAATGGGCCTTTTAATTGTTGGCGGACGCGTGTGCTGCTGACTCCGCCGGGTGCCTGCCTAATGAAATGTTGTGGGACTAGGTGATGATGTTGGGACGCTCGCCCGATGTTATCGTGCATCATTTTACGCTCAGCTGGGTCAGGAACGTGCCCGCCTGCTGAGCTCAATATTCTACCCCATATTATCGTTCCTTCATTGTCACTGGGTCAATATCCTGAATTCCCTATCCAACACGATTGTGAAAGAACAAGAACTGCAGATGTTAAAGGACAAAACCCAACACTACTTTCTCAGGGTAACTGGTGTTAGTAAAAAAGCAATAAAAAAGGAAAAGCAATATTACCACAGGGGATAGCAATATTGAACCATGTTGTAAAACAGCAAAATTACAACACAAAACAGAGGCCAACATCTTACATCCTGCGATCGAGCATAAAATCGTGCAAGAAGGCATCAGGCGAGCCTCCCGACATCATCCCCTGCTCATGTGATATTTCGCTTGCCGGGCGGGCGCACAAGTCAGAAGCCCGCCTGCCGACAATTAAAAGGGCAATTAAGCAAATTAACGGCGCAATTGTCTCCTATTTTTCGTGGCCCATCCAACCTTACAGTTGGCAGACGGGTGAATCGGCCAGGCCAACGCTGCATTTTTCATCAAACCTCATCCCAAGGGCCGGATGAAATTTCCATTATTAAATAAAATAAAAATAAAAATCTGTGGACAGCGTTTTCATCACCTATATGTTCAGGTGTCTGATTGTGATGCTTGTACATTTTTCTCCTGATTTTCTGGGCCCGTGAGAATGTCATTGCCCGACCTCCTCCTGCTCCCACTCCCACCCCGGCAGCGCTGAGTTTGTCAGCGCACGATTAACGCTGGCTAGCCGTTAACTGGCTGGGGGGCCAATCGCAATCAGTGGTCCATTTTTTGGCCTCTCCCGCACTTTTGACTCAATGCTCAACATGTCCAACCGCTGCCAAGCAGCAAGCAACAAAGCAAATGTATTGTTCAGCCATATCACTGAAATAATTCAACACAGATAAAAGCAAAAAACTGCGGATGCTGGAAATCCATAACAAAAACAGAAGTACCTGGAAAAACTCAGCAGGTCTGGCAGCATTGGCGGAGAAGAAAAGAGTTGACGTTTCGAGTCCTCATGACCCTTCAACAGAACTTCTCTGTGACCCATCAACAGAACTTCTGTTGAAGGGTCATGAGGACTCGAAACGTCAACTCTTTTCTTCTCCGCCGATGCTGCCAGACCTGCTGAGTTTTTCCAGGTAATTCTGTTTTTGTTCACTGAAATAATGTCTGGCAGTTCACCATCGGGGAGAGTGAGAAATCCAACAGGGATCATCGACCTGCTACAGTTCCTTAACATGCAGGGCTGGAACAGCCAATGGGTTCACAGAGAAGCTAATTTCAGCACTGAAAAAATACAAGGAGGGTACTTAACATTAGGGTTTCTCCTGCAGCATCCGAGCCCTATTACAATATGTTCATTATGCCCCCATCAGGTATGCTGACAGATTGAGATCTGCCTGAAAATTGGAAGGGGCAGGCTTTGACTGGTAAGTTATGGGTTTTTTTAATTTTGCAATTTTTGTCTCAGTTAAACAGGCGTAAATAGAGCGAAGGTGAGACAAAAATCCACTCCAATTGCACTTGGCCTGTTTTCTTGTTTACCTTAAGCAAGGCACAATGTGGTGATCTGAAATAACTGACAGCATTAAGGATGTGGGCTAACCTGTGGTTTGTACTCACAAACTCTGCACCTGACTGGTGTAAATCTTTGTATGACAGTGGTTTGAAAGAAAAAAATGCTACGTTTAACTGAAAACCATCTAACTGAGCACCAATGTACAGAAAAACCTGCTTTAGCATTTAACCCATGATGATGTAGATTAAGGTGGTCTGCACCTACCATTTAAGATAAGCACATGGTGTGACTAAAATGCACTGATGATGCTTCAAAACAGCATGTAGAAAATGTTATTGCAAAAGATTGGTTCTCCATTGTGTTTGTTCTTAATGATGGGTCACATTCTGCGGCCATTTCATTTGATCAGTTAGGGACCTGGGCTATTTGTATGGTGCATTTACAGTAGAGCTGCAGTGTAAGTGTGAAACAATTTCCATGATCTCCGTAGCTTTAGTGTCAATGCAGATCCAATCAATTATCTGTATGAGATAATCTTCATTTTGACAGAATCAGATCAAACCTTCACACCAGATTTACATCTTTGCAAGATTACCATTGGTGCAAAGCCAAAATAATTTGATTAAACTCCTAACTTCTTGTGATCGTTTGAAATTTGGCATTCTCACATTTGTCCTGAAGAGTGTGAGACCAAAAGTTCAGTAACATGTCTCTCTTTCCAGCAATGTTAAAGGGAGTGAATTTCCTCAGAGATTCTCCTGACTGGCTGCCATGACTCTGGGAGAAGCCCAGTGAAAATCTCAAAAACACACACAGGGCGGAATTTTATGGCTCTGTCTTGGCGGGTGTGGGGCTGTCAAATGCAGCAAACTGTTCAAAAGTCCATTGACAGCGGCAGGAACGTAAAATCCCCCCAGTGTAAAACTCCTCCAGCTTGGTTCCCACCAACTTGTCATTGAAGCCATGCAGTGCATCATGACGATTCACCAGGAGATTCTTGGCATAAGCTTCTGCGATTCAGAATTACAAGTGATTCAGAAACTTTTGGGCGTTTTAACACAATACAAAAAAACTGAAAGCTAACAAAGCCACACCAATCATAATTGGATTACACTTGAAAGCAATGTCGGTTTTTGGTTTCAGAGACCACCCTTCTGGCCTAGCATGTGGATAGTGATTTCTGTGGATTCCATTTATTGTTGTAAACCAATAGAAACAAGATATTTGTATTTGAGGGAAGGATGCAACACAAAGGGATGGTTGCTGAATTAACAAAGGAACAGCTTAATCACGGTTCCATTTGAAGTCTTCTAGCACCACTACTATTTTTGTCTGGCTGTTGTATTTCCTCCTAAAATTAATTAAAATTTCAAATTAATGGACAGAAAGTTATGAAAATTGCAAATCAGGTGTGTTGAATTCTGCACCCGAAATCCCAATATGCATACCCATTGAGCAAAATTCTGTGTTAGGAAACATCTTATATTTACCCCTAAATCTATTCGTTTTAGCCTGGGTACATTGAGCTGACGGTAAAAGAGAAAAGGAAGTAAAGGGGGAGCTGTGTATACCCTATGCAATCTGCAGTAGACAACATCAATGGATAGTTATTAGTCCTGAATTCCCTATCTCAGACACAGCAAGGACAACATTGCTTGGTTCATAGGGGCAAAATCGAAACACTGCAAATGCTGGAAATGTGGAATGAAAGCAGAAAATACTGGAAATACTCAGCAGGTCAGGCAGCATCCATGGAGAGAGAAAAACAGAGCTAATATTTCGGGCCGGTAACCCTTCGTCAGAACTCTGAAATGTCAATGATCTGAAACATTGACCCTTAAATTCTCCACAGATGCTGCCTGCCCTGCTGAATGTTCCCAGCATTTTGTTTGCATTTCAGGTTTCCAGTTTTGTTTTTTGTTTTATTATTTATTGCCACTCCTCCTCCAGAAATGCCCACCTTGAGAGGTTCAGCTCCTGGCTCTTCTATGAAATTTTTGTTTTTCTCTTTTACTTGATCACCTTCATTGCATGCTGCCCCCCTTCTTATGTTTGATCATCTGTTTGCTAAAACTCACGTTCACAGTCATATCTTTCCTCAACCATTGTCTCAGGCTCTGACTTGGTCCACATGGATTCCAGTTTAAATTTGATCTTCCTGTTCTGAATTCACCCTTGATTGTAGATATCTCACTGATATTCAGCGTTACTCCGACCACTGCTCTCACCGTCTCCTGAGATCTAGCCTCCCCTCCAGTTCTAACATAGGGTGGAATTTTCCGAGTCTGCTGGCAGTGGCGTGGTAAGTATGGCGCTACATGGTGGTGTGAAGGCAGGTCACTGTGTTTCCCGCCATCGGTCAGCTGGGAGATAACTGTAATACATTAGCACATAATTAAAAGACCATCCCGCCAGGATCTTGGAACCCGGCTGTTTTGTCCGTCCACGTCAGCAGGAAAGCACACAGACGTGTTTCACCACAGCACACAGGTGACGTGCACTTGGCGGCCTTCACTTTGGGGGGTTAACTGAGGTGAGTGAGCAGCAGCGTTCTCCACAGCTCACCCGTTGTTTACAGGCCTCAGGGGCACCATGGGGCGGGAGCAACTGAGGTGACTGCTGATCGGGGGCAGAAGGTGTCCGGGGGCAAGTGCTGGCCATCCTCGGAGGTGACTGCTGGGAGGGGGTGGGGGGTCAAGTACTACCCTGGCGCTGCATCCTGCGCACAGGCAATCGAGGTGGGGGGGCGGGGGCAGGGTAAGCGAGTGAAATGGCAATGCATTAGGGACTCCTGTATAAACTGACCATGCCTCTGCAACTAAGACACATCAGGCACAGCCAGTTATATAATTGGGGTCAGGCTTCTAGCCTGCCCACCCTTGCAAGCAACGTGGAAGCACCAAAGAGCCACCAAGCGCTCCATACCTAACCACATTTCCGCCCCATGGCACAGACTTCGAGTCCGTCAACACTTTATTGGACCATGGAGCAGCTGAACTGCACACGTTGTACAATCTCCTCGCCAACACTGGCCATGTAACAGTCACTGCTGGAGATGCTCACAGCCCCTTGCAATCTCAGCATCCCAGTTTGGACCAGTGTCCCCCAATCGCAGGTTGATAGGGCAGCCATGCAGCACACTCATCTCTGGTCATCCGAGGGGTGACCAGCACTCTCTGGGAAGCATTAAGGGGCAGTCACACAGGGCCAGGAAAGGTGCTAAGTACAGCCATGATAACCACGTCTCTCTCTCTTTCATGCTGCAGGAGGACCACGTCAGGATCATGGATCCTGGTGACCTAGCTGTGTGCCTAATGGCCTACAGAGGCCATAGAAGATGGAGGAGAAGGAGACTGAGGCACCTGGCAGGAGGGGCAGCAGGTGCTCCTGCACACATTGCCCAGGAATGACAGTGAGCTGTGGCTGGTTGGCACCTAGTGACACCCAGGGTCTATAGACGTCACCTGCCATTCCTGCAGATTGCTGAGAACCAGTGTCGTCAACGACTGCGCATGTCTAGGGAGCTGGTGACTCACATCTGCCACTTACTGCAGGACTTGGTACCAAGGGGACATGGAGGGCCTCCACTGCCAGTGGCTGTGAAAGTGACTGCGGTGCTCAATTTCTATGCCAGTGGCTCTTTCAGGGCTCCACAGGTGACCTCTGCGGGATTTCACAATCCGCCATCCACAGATGCATCTATGAGGTCACGGATGCATCTTCTTCATGGGACAGCCAGGATATAAGGGCCATTGGATTCTCCCTGATCTCAGGATTCCCACAGGTACAGGGTGCGATTGACTACACTCATGTGGCGCTCAGGTCCCTATCGCTACACTCAGTGAACTTCATCAACCGCAAGGGCTTCCACTCACTGAACGTGCAGCTGGTGTGTGACCACCAGAAACACATCCTGCAGGTGTACATACAGTTTCCACAGAGTGTGCACAATGCCTACATCCTGAGTCGTTCGCAGATCCCTGGAGTCTTCCAGGGTCCACAGAGGCTGCAGGGTTGGCTCCTCGGGGACCTGGGCTACCCACAGAGACCGTGGCTGATGACACCTGTGGGACAGCCTCAGATTGCAGCAGAGCGATGCTATAATGGGGCTCATGCAGCAGCTCGCAACTTGGTGGAGCAGACCATTGGGATGCTGCAGGTGCGGTTCTGGTGCCTGGTGGAGCCCTGCAATACAGTCCGCAGAGGGTGTCACGCATCATTGTCATCCGCCGCACCCTTTACAACCTGGCGCTGCAACGGGGAGAGGAACTGGCTGAGGAGGAGATGGAGGATCTGCATGTCTCCTCCAATGAGGAGGATGCCGATGGAGATGAGGGTGAGGGGTTTCTAGGTGGTGGCAATGATGTTGCACTGGCTAGGCGAGGCAGGAGCACTCAGGAGGCCCACATAGCTGCCAGATTTGTGGAGGATGATGATGACATGCAGTGAGGTGTCCCCGTCGATCCTCACATTGCAATTGTGAATGTTTGACTCCAGTCTAGCTTATCTCAGCACCAATACCCTCTGAGAGAATACTCTTGTCATGGAGATGCAGTGGAGGCCCTACCAGTCGCTCAATTGCAGGAGGACGATGACAACATGCAGTGAGGACACTCCAAAGATCTTCACATGGCCTCTGAGAATGTCTGACTCCTGTCTGGCCAAGGGCAGCTCGCTTGCTCTCCATGATCAGGGCCATCTCAGAGATGCAGCCATGGAACTTTAGATGCATTTGATGCTGTGCCCACCTTCAGCACCTCAGCCCTTCAGGAGCTGGTGCACAGCATCTCTGGTCACACATGCTGGTGTGATAGGGGCCAGTCGCACCTTAAAGGTGCTGAGAACAAACAGAGAGAATGAGGGAACTCTGTGGCGCCTGCCCACTACATTGTGGCAGCAATGACCAGCACCGTCGAGGTGCAGGCATCAGTAATGTGTCCAGGGAGTGTGAGGCTGGAACATCACTGTGGTCTGAAGGCCGCACAGACACAGGGAAGAGGCCCTGGACTGAGACACCTGCTTTTATCTTGTGCAGAAAGGTTTCACATCTGAGTGACAAAAACACTGCTCATCAGAACAAGGAGCCACAGGCAGGGAGATATTCTTAGGAGTTTAGCCTGTGATGACTTTGGCGGGCATCCTCTGGAGGGCCGAGACTTGGAAGGCCCCGGACTGCTTTCGGGGTTCTGTTGTGTGGCGGTAGCACCTTCCTCAGCCTGTGGAGCTGGATCTGCAGAGGTCACAGGAGGAGGGGAGTCAGATAGGCTAATCATTCCCAGAGTCACTTGGGTGGATGGCACCATAGCGTGCACCTGCTGATCCTGCTCCCTTGGGTGCTCGAGGGCCCCTAGCTAACTCCGTGAGTGGAAGGGGTAGCTGGAGTGAGATCAAGCTGCCCCCCACCCCTCTCACATACACACTGTTGGAGGCCAACTATGGCATCAAAAATGGAGTTCAGCCTGCACAGCAGTGCGGGGGTGATGTCCTGGACCAAGGTCTCCACAGCGGCCGCCATCCTGCCAGTGATGACCTCGATGCATTGCAATGTCAGCTCTATCGCCTCAGCCTGAAGACGGACAGACTCCTCCATTGTGCCTTGCATGACGAGTGCAGCGGACATCCCTTCCTGATGTTCCCTAGCTTGCCTTTGCAGCTCCAGCAACTGTGACATGACTGAGTCCAGAGTCCATCTGACACAGATTCAGCAATGTTCTGGCCTCCTGAAATCCTCCGAGTACCGGGGACCTGGGAAGTCCCTGCATCCGCCTGCTGTGGATCAGAAAATACAATGCGCTCACCAGATTGTGATCCTGAGGCTACTCTAAAGCTTGGTCCCACCAAGGTGTGTGTCTCTGCGCTGATGGAGGGTGTGGGTGAGCGCTGTGACTGGATTTCAAGGAGGGTGCCTTCAGATTCCCCTTCAGAGGTTTCCTCAGAGCTTGATTGGAGGCCCTGGGTCATAGACTTTTTCGGCTGTTTGGCAGATGTGCCTGCGAAAGGAAGGAGAGATAATTGGTGCATGGCAGTGGCCTGTGAAAGAGGACACATCACTCACAGCATGGTTATCTGATGGGTGTTGCACTGTTGGATCCTCACTTGGTGGAGTAGTATCGACCTCACTGTCAGCACAGGACCGGTCCTGGTCATTGCCAGCCAGCTGGATGGCTCTGTTTCGAATTCTGACAGAACTTTGATTTCCGGCATCCCACCACCTGTCTGCAACCTTTCCCTCCTGCTGTGAGCCAGTTTGTCCTGCATGGATAGAGATGGGGAGAGTGTATCAGGCTCCTGCCGGGCCAGATGATAAGCATGCCTGGCCGGTGTGGGTGTTGCGTGGTCCCACGGACAGGGTGAGGGCAATGGTGGTGTGTGTGAAAGAGTGAATGGTGATGTCCCTTACATTGGCAATGAGTGAGGGCCCTGTGGATGCGTGATGGGTTTGTGTGTGTGTGAGTTGGGAGTGATGAAAAAAGTGATTTACCCTTGGCGGAACGGAGGAGATCATTCATCCTCTTGCGGCACTGGGTGGCTGTCCTTCTCTGCAGGGCATTCCTGCTGACCACCACCTCCCAAGCCGGGTCGGTGACATTGCTACCCATCCTGCGGCCAGAGCAGGGGGTAGAGCACACCGTCGGGCCTCCACAGAATCCGGCAGTCGCTTGAGGGATCATTGAAGCAGGGGGGGATGCAGTCTTTTTTCCTTTGCTGGCCATGACAGTGGTGGTGAGCTGGTAGCGATGAGCGCTTTGCCGGCAGCTGCCTTTTAAAGATGGTGGCCGGCGTGATGCAACAGCGGGGTGATGACGGGCGGGCGGGCGAGTAACAGCACGACCATCATGGAAATGGCGTGTTTCCCAGGAATGCATAAACAATGAGGCGGGCTGGGGAAAATACGGTGTGTAAACCTGCCACTCTCATCGGCGGGTAGGACTCAATTTTATCCGGCCGCTCCTGCATTTAGCACAACTCTGAGAAAACTCCGCCCATGAGCTCATTGACCTGAAGGTTAACTCTTTATCTCTCTCTTCACAAATCCTGCCTGACTATCTGGGGAGAATTTTTAGCTAGGCCCGACCGAGTGTAAAATGCACGATTATGTCTGGTGAGCGTCTTGATGTCATCGCGCACTCACGCATATTTCAGCTGGTGGCACGCCTGCCAACAATTAAAAGGCCATTAAAAAAGTAGTCGAAACAAATTTTTCGCTGCCCATCCAACCTTACGGTTGGCAGGCAGGTAAAAAGGCCGAGTGGCCTTTGCATTTTTTAGGACGGGTTGAGGTTTCCAACAGCAAATAAAAATACTATAAAAAATCTTAAATTTCATTTATCACATGTCACAGAGTCACATAAGGAGACATGTTTTCTAACATTCTTAAAATCCTTATTTTTGATGTTTTAAACTGTTCAAGCGTGCTCGCCCTCCTCCCCCCAACACACAGGCAGCACTGAGCGCTGTCACCCGCATTTCACCCTGGGTGGGCCTTAATTGGTCCATCAACATGAAATCGCGGCCAGGCCCCAATCGCGGGAAGTGGTCAGCTTCCCAACCACCCCTGTCCACCCCACCGAGCCCACCCAACGAGGAAAAAACCCTCCCCTACAATTTAAAATTAAATATTGATTAAACTGCTCCTTCAATAATTCAGCCACTAATTCGTTATCTTTCTCCACAGACTGACTGGGTGCTTTCAGCACTTACTGCTTTTTAAAAATTTTTGTTCATAGCTTGCTGTAAGAATCTACCCTTCTGCTATGGACACAGGACAAAAATGTGGGGAAGAACGCCTGACGGAAAGCAGGGTTGGAAACCAGGCAGGCATTTGTGGGGTCAAGGATAGGCTTTTTAGGGGAAGATTGGAGGTCAGACATAGTTTGTTCATTGAGGATAGACCTTTTGTGGACAAAGAAGAAAACAAAAGAGAGAATGATGTTCATTCAATTTCAAGGCAGTTGGTGAAATATGAAACTAGGCACTAATACTTTTGTTGCTAATGGGTTTATTCACAGAAGGCAGCATTATACATGTCTGCTTCCTACAGACTAATCTGGTGTCCCAGCAGTCTCTCTTTATACTCCTTTGAGTACCGATTTAATGAATAAATTTACCAATTTATAAAAAGTCAATTAAATCAAAATGTCATTCTGGGGGCTAATGATGCACTCCAGCCGCTGCAGTGCACTCAGGTTGCAGGAAACCTCGAGTGTACCAGTGGACACCGTGTGCTTCCTCTCCAGGGACAAACCAGCTGAACACATAGAAGAAGGGCAGGCAGTCAGGCTGGACAACAGTCTCTCTTCATACTCTTTGAACAAATCAAATTAACAAATGGGCAAATAAACAAATCAAATTAAAGTTATAGCCCCGTAAAGGGGCACTGTAACAAAGTACAAACATTTTAAAGGAAACTTATCAAATCAAAATGTGGCTTTGGGGGCAGATGGAGCACTCCAGCCCCAATCTCTGTTTGTACTGTTTTGATTTTGACTTTAAACAAATGGTCAAATTAACAAACAAAGTGATAGCCCCTTAAAGGGGCTGTAACAAAAGACAAAAATCTTAAAGGAAACTTAACAGTCAAATTAAAATAAAAGCAAAATATTGCAGATGATGGAAATCTGAAACAAAAACAAAAAATAGCTGGAAAAACTCAGCAGGTCTGACTGCATCTGTGGAGAGGAACACAGTTAACGTTTCGAGTCCGTATGACTCTTCATCAGAACTAAAGAGAAATAGAAATGTGGTGAAATATAAGCTGTTTAAGGGGGCTGGGACAGGTGGCGCTGGATAGCAGGCCAGTGATTGGTAGAGGCAAAGGAGAGATTGTCAAAGATGTTATAAACAAAGGGTCAATGGGGTGTTGACGGTGGTGATATTAGCTAAAATATTTCTCTTTAGTTCTGAGTTAGCACATTACTTAGCTAATTTCACCACCATCAATACCCCTTTGTCCTTTTGTCTATGACATCTTTGGCAATCTCTCCTTTGCCTCCACCTATCACTGGCCCTCTATCCAGCTCTACCTGTCCCAACCTCCTTAATCAAATTAAAATGTTGTGTTGGGGGTCATTGATGCACCCCAGCTTCCACAGTGCCCACCAGTTGTGGAAGGCTCAAGCATACTCGTGGACACTTGGTGCTTCCTCTCCAGGACTCCCGGCCGCTAATGTAGCTGTGGAAGAGGGGCAGACAGTTGGGCCAGATGACAGTCTCTCTATACTCTTTAGAGTATATCAATTAAACAAATTGACATATTAACAAGTAAATTAAAATTATAGCCTTTTAAAGGGGCCTGTCCCTCTTTATAAGTGCTCTAAGTACTTAATTAAACAATGCCCTTCAAATCTGTATCTTAACAATATAATTAACATACCATTAACAAATGAGACCATTCTAAGTTGTTAAGTTGCATCCTCTATCTCCATTGCTATACCTGGTTGTGATCAGCTTAAAGCTGGTTTCGATATTTGGCCTATGTTGATAAGAAACACTAGATGTCTTCAGCAGGCTTCCATCTGAAGCCTCCCCCTAGTCTGACATTATGGAGTTCATTTATGCAGCAGGCAGAAACTGTGGATGAGTTACTTGTTGTCCACCTAGTTTGGCTTTTTTTCTCATCAGCTTCAATGGACAGAAAAGTCGGGGGTGTGGTGTATATTGGACAGTCAAGCAGCCATCTCTAGTTTTATGCCAGTTGCCAGACGTAAAATTTACCCAATAAACTTATCGAGACGACGTTCTGTTTTCTAGATTTGTTAACCTTATCCCCTTTCATGTTTAACCTTGAATTAATGAGAATTTAATTTAATGACAAGTTTTTCATGTGAAACTTTTTCAGGGACCTGCTGAATGCTCCTCAATGGAGTTACATCAGGCAGGGTTCTTCCACTTCTAAAGCTAGGCCAATCATTTCTGATTGGCCCACGTTTTGCTGTCAAAATAATGGCGATGAGGTTCAAGTGAGGGGCAGATGTCAGGTTAAATATCAATAGCCTGAAGGCAACTGTCCCAATTGTGTTGCTCTACCATTAGTTTCATAAAAGCAGCAACTTGAACAGTGTAGAGGTTCTTCTTGTATTTGCATGATGGTTATGTATCAAGTTTGCCACAAAAAGTTAAACTTTGTCATTACAAGTGAAAGTACCCTTTTAATGATATGATGTGTGTTAATTACAAATCCGCATCTCTGACAATTAACTCTTACAAGTGTGGAATCTCATTCCTTCGGCTATGAACAGATGTTGGAGATTTTTTTAAAATATGAAATTTAAATATTTGCGTACTTTTTCTTTCTGTTTTACTTTTATCTCTTTCTCTTATGCCAATCTTTCTTTCTCTCTCATATAAAAATGGAAAATGTTGGAAATACTTAGCTTGTCTCTGGAGAGAGAAATGAGGTTGATGACCTCTATTTCCCTTCCTGTACCTAATTTGCCATTGAAGTCTAATTTAGTCCTCCTTTTCAACTGGTTAAGGAGATACACAATTGCTCATTTTGTTCACTCGGGTCCCAGATGCCCTTGCAAAAAAAGATCAGCAAAAATGGAAAAACCAAGACTTGCAAGGGTAAGTCTAAATAACGGCAGAGACTGTTAGAGAACCCTCGGCAGCAGAATCTGGCCAATTAAGTTTTACCTCACAATTGAGAGTAGGTTCTGTTATTTTAAATTTCATTGATGTTAGGCTAATGGAGGTTGAATTGTCTAGCTTGAATTTGTCCTCCGTTTGAAAATAGATTTAAATTTGCTGCTTCCTGTCCAAGTGAAGCTCACCAGAAACTTAGTTCTGCTATTCTTCTAGACCCAAAGATACATAACATACGGACCAAGAGACTTTTCCTGGACCCTCAGCTCTTCTGCCAGTTGGACCTCACAATGCTATAGGATATTTTTCAGTAGAGTAGTTGGGCAATGGGTATCCCTATATACTATCAACTTAATCCCTTAACTGTTTGATCCTGAACTTCAAGACAAACATTTTCAAGTTCTGAGTTGCTCTTTTGCTGGTATGATAACAGAAGCACATTTTTAGCCACATTTCAAGGATTTGTTGTAATCCTTGTTGATCCAAGTCTTGCCCGTAAAACCACTTTCAAAATAATTCCTTTGTGAAAAACCTTGCTGTGTATTTTCTTTTAATAAATCTACTTTGAACCTAATTATTTTATACGATCTGTTTACTGCAGTTAACCAATAGTTTGTTCAATTGCAGGAGACAATAACTGGTGAGGTCCCCTGCAGTCATGACATTGTTTGATGACAACAACGAAGATTTTTTATTCACAACAGCCAGTGAGCACAACTTCGTTTATGACTATGATGAAGAATCAAGTGGATTGTGCAGCAGAACAGAAGTTAGACAATTTGCTCAGTATTTTATTCCACCTTTCTACATGATTGTATTCCTGTCAGGCTTTGTAGGGAATATTTTGGTAGTGGTGCTATTTGCTTTCTACAAGAGAATGAGAAACATGACAGATGTTTATCTTCTAAACCTGGCCATTGCTGACCTCCTCTTCCTCTGCACTCTACCATTCTGGGCACTAGATGTAAAATTGGGATGGATATTCGGAAACTTCCTGTGCAAAACGATTAAGGGCTTTTACAAGATAAACTTCTTAAGCTGCATTTTATTGCTGACATGCATCAGCATTGACCGATACATCGCTATTGTTAAAGCAATAAAGGCACGTGCCTCAAAAAGCAAAATACTTCTTCACAGCAAACTAATCTCTCTAATTGTTTGGGTAACCGCGGTATTGTTGTCTCTCCCCGATTTTTGTTACAGTTCAAAAGATGAAGCCCTAAAGAGCTGCTTAACAGTCTATCCAGGGAATATTCTGAAAGCAGCAGGGTTTGCAATGCAGGCGACTGTTGGTTTCTTTGTGCCTTTTGTTGTCATGGTATTCTGCTACTCCATGATCACTTGGAAACTGCTTCAGGCCAAAAGCTTTCAAAAGCACCGAGCTATAAAGATGATAGGGACAGTGGTGAGCGTTTTTGTCATTTCACAATTACCGTACAACAGCATCATGATAGTGCAAGCTATAGATGCTGCCAATATCACAATAACGGACTGCAAAACCCTTAAGAATGTGGATTTTGCCACCCAGATCACACAAAGCATAGCTTTCCTGCACTCCTGCCTGAACCCATTCTTGTATGCATTTCTTGGGGTAAAGTTCCGTCAGGATTTGTTGAAAATTATGAAGGATATAGGCTGCGTGAGCCAACGGCAGCTCAGGAGAGTGATGAGACCACAACAGGGCAGCTGTAAACGCTCTTCTGCCCACTCAGAAACAGACACTACAGGGACATTGTCCTTGTAAATACCATTTATAGAAGCAAGACATTAAGAAGCTGCAGGTCAGGTGCATAAATATTTCCAGATTCCAGCTCCTTGGTGAATCAAAACATCTGGTACTTGAAAGGAAAGAACAGCTGAAAAAGAGTATTTTTTCATATTTTTCTAATTTGACAGTGTTCACCTATTAGAAACGGTAAAGCAGTTCTACCATCATTATAAGAGAAATTAATATTAATAGAGTTGAACTGGGAGAACTCTTAAAGTCTTTTTAAAAGGCTTTTTAAAGTCTTAATGAGTCTTAAATCTCTTAATCATCTGCAGAAAACTAAAAGTAACACTGGGCTGTTATGTGGCAGAGTGCTGCAGTATTGAATCAGCAGCACCACGAATGGAAAGGAAACTGGCTGGCACTTGTAACTCCCCAACATGGTGAGCCCCCAGTAGGATTGCATGCAGTGGACAAAGTAATATCACAGAATGAAGGAAATAAATCTGTACCCCTTAAGGATTCATGTCAAGGATGCCATTAACAACAGTAGCTGGGGAGCAGGCTGCCCAGTGGCTCTCTCAGTTAGTGACAGGGGAGAATCAGATGGCGAATATTTCTTCAAAAAACAATGGCCAGAATTTTATGCCCAGCATGCGGGTGCACACCTGAGCGTAATATGATGCATGATGACGTTGGGCGTGCGTCCCAATGTCATCGTGCGCTTGTGCGATATTTCGTTCAGCAGGGGAACGCAGCAGATAATTGGAAGGCCTATTAAGGCCACTAACAAGCTAATTAAAATCAAGTTCAACCATACGGTCGGTGGGGCAGGAGGAAAGGCCAAGCGGCCTTTACATTTTTTTAGGAAACCTCATCCACAAGCGGGATGAGGCTTCCAAAAGCAAATAAACATTAACTGAAAACTTTATTTTCGAGTTAAAAATATGTTCCAGCTCATGTGACAGTCACATGAAGGGACATGTTTTAAAATTTTTTTTACTGTCTTCATTGATTTTTTAAAAAGCGCTCCGTGCCTCAGGGAGATTGAAATGCTCTTTCGTGCGCATGCGTGAACAGCGGGCCAGGCCCACTCTCCCTCCTCAGCGCTGCCGCTCGCGATCCATGCAGGGCGGGCCTTAATTGGACCACCTGTGTGAAATCGCGGAGCGGAGATGATCGCGGGAAGCGGCTTCCCAACCGCACTCGTCCGCTCCCGCTGAGTTCGCCCGATGAGGGAAAAATTCTGGCCAATGGATAAAGAGAAGTCAGAGTAATGAGTGAGGTGATGCTAATGTAGCCCACAGTCATGCAGTGGAATTCATTGACAGCTTTAATGTTATTTTGTTTTGGCATTAGAGTGCCTGAATAGAAACTTACATTCTGGACTATTTTAATACTTAAAGTTTCATGCATTAAAAATAGGTTTTAATAACATGCCAGTGACTTGTAGCAATGTTTGTGTGCTGGCTGAAAGGAAATTATTTGTACTAGCTTTTTTTAGAAATGTTGTATTCGAGATTTTGAAATGCATTGTGTCTGTAATATAGAACCTGATGCCCACCAGTCAGGCCATGTGTCAGACGCATATATACAGGCACAATAAGGGAGTTATTTGCTTATAAATAATTCTTTGGCAGAAGGTAATAAAAAATTTCAGCACAATAAGCTTGTATGTCATCAGCATTATGTAGTGTTGACCATCTAAAGTAATCTTCATACTGATTTTACATGTATTTCGTTTAGGTTTTGATTACACTTCCTTCAATATTTTGTAAGAATTTCAAGTAATTAGTTTCTTTTGTATTTGTATATTTTGACAATAAAGCTGTGAACTGTATATCCTGATCTGGCTTCATTGTTCTCTTTGAACTCACAATCTTTATTGTGATAGGATGATTGTATAGCAGTAAAATTTAATAATACTTCTCTTAGTCAGCTTTGGGATTCCTGGATCATAGAATAGTTACAGTACAGATGGAGGCTCTTCTGCCTGTCATGTCCATGCCAGTTTTCTGCAAGAGCAACTCTGCTAGTTCCACTCCCCTGCCTTTTCCCCATAGCCTTGCAAATTATTCCTCTTCAGCTGTTGATCCAGTTCTTTCTTGAAAGTCCCAACTGAATCTGCCTCCACCGCTCTCTCAGGCAGTGCATTCCAGATCCAAACTACTCACTGCGTAAAACATGTTTTTCCTCAGTGTCACCATTGCTTCTTCTGCCAATCACCTTAAATTGGTGTCCTCTGGTTCTCAGTCCTTGGAACAGTTTCTCCCTATCTACTCTCTCGAGACCCCCTCATATCTTGAACACCTTTATCAAATGTCCTCTTTATCTTCTATTCTCCAAGAGGTGCAGCTCCAGCTTCTCCAATCTATCTGTAACGGAAGTTTCTCATCCCAGGGACCACTCTCGTGAATCTTTATTGCACCCTCTCTCATAACTTCACATTCTCCCCAAAGTGTGGAGCCTGGAAGTGGACACAATACTCCAGCTGAGGTGAACCAGTATTTTATACACGTGTAGAACACTGTATAAAAGTGTTTTATACACTTCGTACAGGGTATGGCAGGTTTATAATTCCTATGATGGAATTTTACGGCTCCGTCCTGGGGGGGACAAGGCCATAAATTCCAGCGAGCCATTCAGAAGCCCATTGACTTTGGCAGGACTGTAAAATCCCGCTGGCATAAAATTCCGTCCCTAGCATCGTTTCCCTAAACGGTAGACAAACATAATGCCAATGGTTTCTGTTATAAGTGCAATCAACAAACAGTGCATAAATCACGCATGTCAGGAAGATATAATAATTTTCATAAGGTTATTGGAATGTATTGTAGAACAATAATGGGGTCTGTGTCTGTATGGGTGTATGAGTGTGTGGGACTTGATTGAGTTAAATGCAACTAGTCTGAAGGCTTTGATGTATCAGACGATAAGCTAGGTTTGAAATGTTAAGTGGGTAAACATGGGTGAAGTTTTAGAATGTCAGGTGTAAAGGGAACATTTGGATTTTTAAATAAACCAGACCAGCTTGAATTTAAAAGAGGGGGTGAAATGTTTCACTTAGCCAGGGGAAGTTAAGAAACAGTGGCCAAAATTTTCCGTTTGTTGGGTGGGTGGGTGGAGCAGGTGTGGACGTGGGTGGGCGCAGACCCAATTGGTGCCTGCGGACGGGACTGCGCTGCCCTTTTGTTCAGCCGGGCCAATTAAGGCCACCCACCCAGCCCATTTCCATCTCCTGTGAAGAGCGAGTGTGCAGGTTGCGGTGGGTGTGTAGAGACCGCCGGGTCCAATGACAACCTGGCTGTCTGCTTAAAAGAAGGCCTGGCAGCCTCCAGGTTGCTCGCTATGGCCACCTGGAGATCCAACCACAGGGGGTCTGCTCAGCAGGGCAATCTGGAGGGAAGGGCAGAGGAGCGGGGCAGGCTGCAGGGTCTACCACAGGAGCAGGGCAGGCTGCAGGGTCTTCCCCAGGAGCAGGCCAGGCTGCAGGGTCTTCCCCAGGAGCAGGGCAGGCTGCAGGGTCTGCCACAGGAGCAGGGCCCGGCTGCAGAGTAGGCCACAGGAGCAGGGCAGGCCGCAGGGCCCGCCCCAGGAGCAGGGCAGGCTGCAGGGTCTACCACAGGAGCAGGGTAGGCTGCAGAGTAGGCCACAGGAGCAGGGCAGGCTGCAGGGCCCGCCCCAGGAGCAGGGCAGGCTGCAGAGTCTGCCACAGGAGCAGAGCCCGCCCCAGGAGCAGGGCAGGCTGCAGGGTCTGCCACAGGAGCAGGGCAGGCTGCAGGGTCTGCCCCAGGAGCAGGGCAGGCTGCAGGGTCTGCCCCAGGAGCAAGGCAGGCTGCAGGGTCTGCCCCAGGAGCAGGGCAGGCTGCAGGGTCTGCCCCAGGAGCAGGGCAGGCTGCAGGGTCTGCCACAGAAGCAGGGCAGGCTGCAGGGTCTGCCACAGGAGCAGGGCAGGCTGCAGGGTCTGCCCCAGGAGCAGGGCAGGCTGCAGGGTCTGCCCCAGGAGCAGGGCAGGCTGCAGGGTAGGCCAGTGGGGGGCCAATGTGCCCCTTGCTTTTCAGATCATTGCCTTGCTGCCCGCCTTGAGGAGGTGGCAGCACGGTGGGAGGTGTTGATCCCCCAGGATGGGAGGAGGAGGAGGCCCCCCCCGCCACATGACGAAACGTGACTGGGAGGAGGTGGCGGAGGTGATGAGCTCCTGCGACATGACGCGGCGCAACTGGATCCAGTGCCATAAGTGCTTCAACAATTTGTTGCGCTCTGGAAGGGTGAGTACCATGTTGGTGTTGGACATTTAATCCAGCAGGTAGCCTTAGCCTTTGAGGCCCCCCACCCCACCTCCCCAAGTCTTACTGTCGTGACTGCATTGAATCATGTTGGGCATTTCTCGTATGTTGGGTGGGCAAGCAGATAGTGCCCATGCTTACATCAGCCTCAGTGGCTCATGAGGAGATGGATTCTCCCCCGCATCATGTGTTGCTCTTAGTCGCACATGACTAGTCTGGGGGCAACCTGCAGGAGATGCAGCTAGGCGCATATTCAGAACTCTAACGCATGTCCTATTCACGGTGATGAGATTGTGGAAGGGGAGCCTCAAGGTCTTGTGGTCAATAGCCATCTGCTGCCCTCGACGCCGCACCTAGTTGCTCCTCCTTGCCATGGGAGCTAAGACCATGGGTTTCTTAAAGTGAAGTATGCAGAATGGTTCCAAGGTGGCCGTTGGGGGTGGGGGGCAGTCGTACTATATTTTTGTGACTGATCAACAGTAGTGTGGGGAGGAGACACAGGAGGCCTGATATGGGCCTGATATGGGGTTTGGCGTGTACGTGCAGAGTCCATGTTCGATTAGCCACAATGAACGGTCTTCTCTGTTTTTCAGGAGAAGAATGCTCACAATGCCTTTGGGCGTTTGTGGACTGGAGGCGGCCAGCCCCAGTTGGTGATATTGAGCCATTTTGAGCAGGAGGTCCTGGAGCTTGAAAGGCGCCATGCGCCCAGGCCCACAGGTGTTGGTGAGGCTGGGGTGGAACGGTCAGGTATTTGAGGTCCACAGTGACATCCGCTCTGTCTTCCCACCATCCAAAGCACTGATGATTGTTTGAATCGTTATTGTTGCAACATTGCTCATTCACAGACTGATAGAGTCAGACGTGTGGATCATAGACAAAGGTCCCTCGAAGATGCACATGTGCAGAACCTTCCAAAGTTGCCTTGTCCCATTTCTGATCAGTATCCCCATGCCCTTGTATGCCATGGCATCGCTATTGCACATCCAAATACTTATTACATGTTAGGAGGGTTTCTGCGTCCACCACCCTTTCAGGCAGTGCGTCCCACATTACTGTGTGAAAAAGTTCCTCATCACCTCACCTGTCAACCTCAGGCCCCTTACCTTAAATCAATGCCACCAGGTTACTCATCTCTCCACCAAGGGGAAACATTCCTTTCTATCGACCCTATCTATGCCCCTCATAATGTTATGAAGCTCAATAATGTTACCCCTCAACTCCTCTGCTCAAGGGCAAATATTCCCAGTCTATGTTACATGTCCTCATAACTCTTAACTCTCCAGCTCAGCATGCATCCTGGTCAGCAACCTCTGCACTCTCTCCACTCCAATCATATCCCTCCCATGAAGCGCTGATCACAACTGCACGCAGAACAAGAGCTGGCCTCAGCAGCGTTTTCTGCACTTGGAACATGACCTCCCTGTTCCTATATTCTATTCCTTGGCTAATACAGGCAAGTATGGCATTTACCTTCTTAAATGCCTTATGTACCTGTCCCGCTACCTTAACGGGCCTGTCGACATGCCCAGCAAAGTCCCTCTGATCCTCCATACTTTCCACGGTCCTACCATTCCTCGTGTATTTCCGTACCTTGTTTCTCCTGCCCAAGTGCATCACCTCACACTTATCCACATAACATTTCACTTGGCATTTCTTAGTCCATCTGACCAGCCAGTTTGTATCTGCCTGTAATGTTTGGGCCTCCTCCTGACTATTGAATATTCGTCCCTATAGGTTCTGGAAGGTTGAGTGCATAATGAGCCAAGGGGAAAGGGATGAAGTGTGTCACGTGTGGATGTTAACTGATCCACTGTCCTTGTTATTTCCAGCATCATCACAGCCTGTCGACCAGGATCGATTCCAGATGTCCCCTCTCACACCTGAGGGCCCTCAACTGTCACCGGAGTCACACCATTTCTGCGAGGCAGGCACCAGCGCAGATACTAGCACCTTGGTGGGAACTGTGACATTGGCTAGTGTCCTGGGGCATGGTGGAGAGGGCATTTCACAATCACTGGAGGAGCTGGCAGAGACAGAGAGTGCCAGTAGCTGCAGTACTGCAGGGGACCAGGCATATGCTGAGTCGGGGCGTGATGATGTGCCTCTGGAGTTGCCTGCGACGCAGCAGCTGGAGGAAATGCGACCAGGTGTGCGGGAGCATCTGCGAGTGTTACATGAAACTATGCTTCGCTTGGTGTCCATGGTGGAGGAGTCCCATGCAGAGCATCAGTGATGCCATACGCCTCAAGTCAGAGGGTCGTGCTTCCGCCATGAAGAGAGTGGCGACTGTCGTGGAGAGGAGCTTCCAGGAGAACAATCAGGTCCTCCTGGGGTTACGCTGGGACCTGCAAGCCCTCACAGCGCCAGTGGCCACAGCTGGTCATTGCCAATTGGGAGATGGTGTGGGCTTCAAGCTTCCCAGCTCATTGCCCATCCATCCATGGTGAGCAGGGAGGTCCGAGGCGATCTCACGTCAGCGGAGCAGCTGCCTGTCGTATCTGCGGGCTCCTCTCAGGGCGCTCCGGATGAGGGCACCAGCTGCTCTGCCCCTCTCCCAGTGACCGCTTCATTGGGTGAGGCTGTGATGACTGGGGAGATGCCAGCTGTGGAACTGGCAGATCCCTCCAGGTGGGCCCAGCACACGCTCCACGGGCCAGAGGACAACCGCCAAGGTCATCAAGGCCAACAGGACAGCAGAGTCAGCAGGCTGTCTCAGATGACATTCCAAGCGATGGCACGGCACCAAGACATAGCACCCATAAACGAAAGCATAAGGCACCTTAGGCACACCATGGGTTTCTTACTGGTGCTTTTGTGTTGGCCCGAGATTAGGGAATTATTATTTTTTGATGTTTGAAAAACATTTTGCTTTCATTTTGTTTGACCAAAAGATGGAGAAAATTAAAATCAGATGTGTTACCATGGCTGAGGGTGGCTCCTTTGTTCTGCATTTGTATGTTTAAGATAAATGTCATGAGTGTTTGCGTGGACATTAAGGTTTATGTCCAAAGCCCTTAGTTCCTGCTGATGACCTGGCAGATTTAGCACTGAGGTGCCGAGTATGGAAGCGCCAGGCAAGGCTGGTCCTGCTGATCCATTTGTGCGGAGCTAGCTGAAGGTTTGTTGGATTAAGATCTGCTGGGTGTCCCTGCCTCCTTGGTGTAGTGCCGGGTCAGCGCCTACCCCCTCAGCATTCCCCTGTGCTTCCTCATCTTCAGAATCACTGCTGGACTCATCGTGTGCAGCTGCATCAACTGCACCGTCTTCATCGTCCACTGCCTTCCCCCCTTTCCAGTGCAAGATTGTGGAGAGAGCAGCATGCAACCACTATCATCGAGACACGATCTGGGGGGTACAGGAGTGCACCCCCTGAGCGGTCCAGGCATCGGAAGCGCATCTTGAGAAGACCGATGGATCTCTCCACCACAGCCCTTATGGAGGCATGGCTCCTATTGTATCGCTGCATAGCTTCTGTTCTTGGATAGTGGAGAGGCATCATGAGCCATCTTCTGAGGGGATAACCTTTGTACCCAGCAGCCATCCATCAGCCAAGCCGGACTCACTGAAGAGCCCCGGCACCTGGGAGTGTTTGAGGATGTAGGCGTCGTGGGAGCTGCCTGGGTACCTTGCACAGACTTGTAGAATCAGCATCCTGTGATCACACACTATCTGCACGTTCATGGAGTGGAAACCCTTCCTGTTGACGAAGGCACCGGGCTCACCTGCTGGTGCCTTGATGGCCACATGTGTACAGTCTATAGCACCCTGGACGTGGGGGAAGCCAGCAATGGCCGCGAAGCCTCTGGCTCGCTGTGTCTGGCTTGCCTGGTCCCACCAGATTTGGATGAAGCTCAATGCACGCCTGAACAGTCCTGTTTGACACAAGTGTGGACAGCTGATCCGGAGACACCGCAAAGATCACCCACGCCTGGAAGGAGCCAGAGGCATAGAAGTTGAGGGCAGCTGAGACCTTCAGAGCTACTGGCATGGGGTACCACCCATACAGTTAAGAGAGATCTCAGGGCCAATCATGTGACAGATATAGTTGACCGTCTTCCTTGAGAGTCGGAGCCTCCTTCGGCACTGCACCTCAGACATATTGAGGTAGCTGCTTTGCCACCTGTATATCCTGGCAGCAGGATAGTGGTATCTTCTGCAGCCCCTTCCACCTTGGACTACCTCTTGGCCCAGCACCTTCTCCCAAAGATGGCTCCCCTGGAGGCTGATTGTGCACTCCTGGCCTCCTCCTTATTCTAGCCCTCCCTTCCTCCTCAAAGGAGCTACCTCCAGTGGACATGTCAGAACCCATACCCAGGCTAAGGGGAGACCTCCAGAAAGCTGCAGGCCTGATAAAGATTCCTGACTGCAGAGCGCTGACCTGAAGGTTCAAAGTACACAGAAAGCTGCTGGAATTCGTTCTGAACTGCTGCAGATCACACAGGCAAGTTTAAAAAACTTTCTCCAATAAATACTCACAGACCAGGTTGACAACCCCACTGAGCCCTCTTATCCTACCCATGGGAGAATTTTATTAAAAAGTCGCTTACCTGCCTGTCCATAGCGCCCGTGCACCAAGCCGAAGGTCGTACGGGTGCCTGAAAATCGGCGTTGATTGGCATTAAGGGCCTTAACCAGCCCGTTAATTAATGGTGGGCGCGCGTCACACTTCATCGTGCACCCGCCCAACGAAATATTACGATGAAGCGTCATGCAGAAAATTCTGCCCAGTGTGTTTATTTTTCCCAAAGATTGGTGGTAAAATTGGTACTATGATAGATTCTTATTATTAGTGGTAAAGTCCAAAGACATAGTGAAACAATGGCCAGGATTTTTCGCTCGGCATTCAGGGGTGGGCCTGTGTGTCCGCCAATAATTGATAGGTCTATTAAGGCCATTAACAAAGTAATTAAAGTAAAGTTTACACTGCCCATCCAACCTTACGGTTGGCGGGGGGACAAGATTGTAGATGCAGCCTAATGTACAATGAACGATGAGTTTAATCGTGGAAAGTTCCACTCAAGCCCCTGAACCAATAGACAGAGGGTCTGTTGCCGTGGTCACTGAGTGCGCTCTGTACATGTGTGAACCCTGAACTTGTGCAAAGCGATCAGTCCAAATCACTGTGGAAAGTTACTTGTGGATCTGCTTCCACCAGTCATTCAGACAATGTGTTCCAGATCATCAGAACTCACCGAGTAAAATAATCTCACCTCATCTCCATCCTGGATTCTTTGCCAATTATTTTAAAGCTGTGTTCTGTGGTTACCAACCATCCTGCCAATGGAGTTTCCTCAAGGTTTTACGAATTAAATAAAATGTTTTTCTGAAAAATAAACACATGTCCCATTTCATGTCACACAGTCACATGAGGGGACATGTTTCATTAAATTTTTATTACATTCATAAATGTTTTCAAAAGTGCTTCAATCTCCGAGGCAGCTCTGTGCCTCAGGGAGGCTGAAGCGCTCTTTCACGCACATGATCGGACCCGATGGACGCGAATCTCCCTTCTCCCCCTGCCCGGCCAGGTAGTGCTCAGCACTATCGCTCACGCATTATGCTGGGTGGGCCTTAATTGGCTCAGCCCTGTAAAATGGCGGTGCGGAGCCGATCGCAGGCTGCTCCCGTCCAGCTCGCCTGACAAAGGAAAAATTCAGGCCATTGGGAATCTGCATTCAAAGGGGAAAATATGTATAATGGAGAGAAGGCATTGTAAGATCTAACAAGTGTGAAAAGCCTCCAGCTTCTGTGCCCAAATTGCTGTCTGCAAGTACTGAAGTTAAGAAAACTCACTTTGAATTCAACTCTTCAGGGTATCGTGTTACTTTGCCTGGGTTTCTTAGAAAATATGTGTTTTTACTGTTGCCATAACAGGGCTGTAAGTGGGAGTTAGGTTAACTAGGGGAGCTAGGAGTTATCAGAGTTGTAATTTGTAAATCTATGTAAATCATTAAAAAAAATTTTATTAGTAAAGGCTTAATTTACTTTTGTAAGAAACCTATAAGACTCAGTGGTCTTATTACTACTGAATTTGAGGCATGCATCTCAAAATGAATACAAATTGCAAAATAGTTGTGGCAGTTGTTTCAAGTTTCCCTCTGGGATTTGAACAGTTCAGCATTTACCATCTGCTATGCCAGTGCACAAATTTGCACTAGGGAAGAATTTTCCCCCCTTTGGCGGGTGGGGAGGGGGGTGGGTGGGGGAAGGAGTTGCAGGAGCGGGCGCATCTCTGACTGGCATCAGGAAGCACTACGTGCTCCCTGTGCGGGCTGGCGGGGAGTTCCCTAAGCTGGGAGTGTGCTCTTTTGCGCGCACTCATCTTCCTGAGGCTAAGTGCTGCCTCAGGGAGATCGGCACCAAATTTAAAAATGGTCAGTGGACAAAACAAAATTCCCCTGACATGTCCCCTCATGTGACACTGTCATTTGAGTTGGGACATGTCCATCACTTTTATTCACACTTTTATTACATTTTTAAAAACCCTCATGAAATCTCATCCCGCTTGTGGATGAGGTTTGATGCTTTTTCTGAAGCCCGTCAGGGCTCCTGGCCTGCCTGCCAACCTTAAGGTTGGATGGGCAGGTCCATTAATTACTTCAATTTGTTTTTAAATGGCCTCAATAGGCCGTTGACAGGTGCACAGCTGATTTGGCTGTGCCCCTGCCAACCTGAAAATTGAACTGATGCAGGATGATGTCGGGAGTTCTGCCTTATGTCATTGTGTCAGTTTATGCATCAGCAAGCGGGCCCCGCCCCCACTAGCCGACCTCAATATCCTGGCCCTAGTGTTTTTCTGCTCAAGTTCCTGTTCAAACCTATTTACATATCGCTGAACATGGGCGGCCCTTGCAAGTGGATGGGTTTTGAGTGATATAAAATCTTGCCCTTTAAAATCTTTCAAGAACCAGCTCAATTGGGCAATGTTTTAACATGTAATTTAAAATAAAATTGCTATTAAAAACATTCCTAGGTGTATTTAAGAGTGGTAACCTGGTGCAGTTTAATTAATACAGTTGGAAATGGTTTTATCACACAAATAAAACATTTGTAACCAGGGTGAATGGCCCAATTTTAAATAACTGAAAATAATTTATGAACAACTATACAGAACCATTTATGAGCTACCTTGGTATACAGTAGTTTCTTAGCAAATTTAAAAAATATTTGAAAACTTCTTAAAGGTGCCTATTAGTGTCTTTGTGCCCATAAGTAGCTTAATTTTAAGATCCTCTGTCCTCGTCAACATGAAATTGGGCACCAAAGTTGCTTCGGCTGGCACACTAAGTCCGTGCGCAAGCTCGGGACCCCAATGCCCACAGGAAAATTCAGCCTGTTAACTCTGTTTCTCCCTCCACAGATGCTGCTACAGAAACTCATAATGGTGATTAATTCAATCAGAGCTGGTTCGTGGGTGGGCTGGCTTCTAGTGCGACGTTTTTTAAACTAGTGAGAAAGATTTCTGCTTGAAATCCCCCAATCTTTTGTTTGGCTGATTTTGGGCAAATTGCACCCAAAAAACCCAGCAGAAACTCCTGCCAGCTATGTTATAAAATAAACTCCGAAAATGCTGGGCACATTCAGCAGGTCTGGCAGCATCTGTGGAGGGAGAAACAGAGTTAACAGGCTGAACTTTCCTGTGGACAATGGGGTCCCGAGCTTGCATACGTGTGCCAGCTGAAGCAACTTTACATGAGACCACCTCCGAGTTCGCTGTCCAGTTAAGGGCATACAGCTAAGTACCTGTTTATAAACGTCTTCAGTGGGTCTGACACACCAAATGCACCAACTTTTAATGTCATTTTGGAGCATAGGGCAAGACTCCCTCGATTCTGAGTTAGCATTCTATCTGGATTCGAACGACCTCACTGGGGTGGAACTTTTACAATATAATAACACCTCTGTCTGCCTGTGGAGGGTACTTTTCCTGCAACTAATAAGAGCTTGGTGGTGATGGGGTTTACAGGGCGTGGGGGCCCTGGTGGTGCGTTAAAATGGCAGTGGGCAGAAATGCGTCAGCGCTGCAGCAGGAATAACTTTATTGTTTATTGCCATTTTAACTACTGTTCTGCAGTTTGAAATGTTAGTCTCATTTCAGATGTTAACTGCTTCTTTAACATTGCTGATAATTAGTTTTGGTATTAGTGTTACGTTGCTAATCATTAGCTACCATTCTTAGTAAACACACTCACTTTTGCTGTTGAATGTCGGCCATGAGCAAGTTGCCAGGGTGATTTTGAAGATACCACTACTGGTCCAAGTAAACGAGCCTGAAATCAATGTTTTTTCAATGTGGGTTATATGAAATGCAGATCTAACACAGTCCCAGTCCCTCACTATACTTCCAATACCTGTCAATCGCACAAGCGTAAATTAGAACTTCAAATCACTTTACTGTTGCACATTGCCTTTGTGATGATGGTATGATATGAATCCGCAGAACAGTTCGTGGGAATCTTCAGTCCTACCAATAACAAAACTTTCACTATTGCTTCATGTGTTAAGTAGGTTGAAACTGAAATGAATCTCAGATTGGCAAAACTATTAGTCAGACTTCTTTAATCCTTCTGTACCCTTCTGAATTTAGAAATGGCCGTTATTTTTAAAATCAAATTCATTGGCTGATAATTGGAGTTGGCATTCAATTCTGCAAGCACCAGAAATTAGCACGTTATGCAAGATGCAGTTTAGAGGGTACATCAGAAAATGGCGGCTAACAAAAAATGATGCAAATCAGGATTTAGAGTTAGTTGGCTTTTTAAAAATCCCAAGATACACTGACCTGAATTCTGCTCCCATTGCTGGATTTGTGTTGGGGGCATTTCCTAACACTTAGCGAAGGATTTTGCCCAACAGAAAAATGTAATAAAACGTGTCCCCTCATGTGACTCTATCACATGAGCAGGGATATGTTTTTAATTAAAAATTAAAGTTTAATTTCATTTGTATTTGCTTTTGGAAACCTCATCCTGCCCGTGGATGAGGTTTCCAAAAAAAATGCAAAGGCTGCTTGGCTTTTTCGCCTGCCCGTCAACCGTTAGGTGGGCATTGAAATATTAAGGACAATTGATAACTTAATGGCCTTAATAGGCCTTTTAATTGTTGGTGGGTGCGCTGCCAGCTCTGGTGTGCGCCTACTGACTGAAATATCGCGCAGCAGCACGTTGACGCTGACACGGTCGGCCAATGTCAATGCATGTCATTTCACGCTCGGTCGGGTTGGGTGTACGCCCGTCCGCTGAGCTAAAAATTCTGCCCTAACCAACATGAAACCACGTGAATAGGCAGTTATTTCCTCCATTAACTTGCATTAGTCATGCAGGGCAGTTTGGAAGCCAGAAAATTGCCCTTTAGTAGTTACTGCCTGAGGATTAAAAAAATAGCTCTCTTGAGCAGCTAGGGATGTTTTTCTATATTAAATATTCTATACAAATGCAAGTTGTTTTGCTCATTTGTAGTTTTAAAGAGGCTGCAGTGAAAGGGAAATAGTGCATTTGCAGCTTCTGACTCTCCTCGACCGTTGAGGAATGGCAGTAACAACAAGTCCTCCAAGGGTTTCAGAATCATTTGTGATGGTGTTGCTAGCAGAACTCAAGGCAAAACAGCAGAATGGTGAACGAGTGCAATAAAGACTGTCTGCTAGGGAGTGAAAGCAGTAATTGCAGCCTTCACTACCCTAAAGAACTTTGTACTGCTAAATGGTAGCCAAGTGAAGGCGCTCTGTTGAAGACGCTGAAAATGAAAGTCACCCTCACTGTTCCCAACACTCCCACTGTGTTGGGTTGACAACAGATGGGAAAGACAGAAATGTAACAGTGAAAATGGTAAGCAGTGGGTTGGATAACCCACAGGGAAATGCATATGAACAGGATTGAGAAGTTCAGCACGAAGGTCACCTAATTTAGTTCTTGGACAGATCAAGAATGGAGGGGGCCTGATGAATGTTCCCATCTAAAAGATTTGTCTTTGCAGACACCAATGCAGTTCCATAGACGTATGTGATATGCTATTATGACTAGAAAAGAAGGCAGTGGGTAGAGGCAGCTTTTATACTTGTGGATAAAATGTTGGGGCATTTGTGAGCAAAGTTATCAAATCCAAGGCATCAGATTTTCAGCTGTGATTTTAATACCTGAAATATTACTTTCTGCCAAAAAACATAAAATTGCTAAAAGTGCATAGGATAATGTATTATTAACTCCCTTCTCTCTTCCATGCCCCATTTCAGAATTCTTTGTTTCACTTGCTAAATTCTCTTTTTCAATATTTTTAAAAATCCTTTTCAATATTCTTCCTTCTTCTACAATCTGTGTGTTGTCTTTTTCAGAATTCTATTTCTTCCCTTTCAGTATATTTGTCTCTTTTTCAGTGTTCTTCTTCTCTCCCTACATCTTTCCTTGCTTCACTTGTCTGTATTCTTCTTCTGTCTCTTTAGTATTCTCTTTCTGTTTGCTTTTCTTCCATTTGCTTAATGATCTGGTAAATAGGTGCTTTGCTAGAATGTTTTATAGGTGTTTCTTTTTATGAAGCTGAGAAAAATCAAGAGAATTCTATGGAAGTGTGCGTAACCCAGAATCCACAGCTTCATTGAAAGCCCTTTATTAAATGCATTTTCTCTGCAGTTTGTGGCTTTGTGTATCTGTAATAATCGCGGTTGTTCACAGGACCATGGAGAGTGGATTCCTCAGTAATGGCAGCATCAAGCAGTTGGCCACTGCAATCTTACAGTTGTTCCAAATTCAGTGGATTGAATTTGCCGGTGTGGGGCATCTCATGGTGTGTCCCATTCAGTTGGCTCACACTCTGGCCCGTAAAATTTTTGTGCTGCAAATTATTGGAAACGTGAGTTGATAACAAAGTGAATGGGACATCGAGGGATCCTGGTGAGTGAATGTGAGTAAAGAGTGATCTCTTTAACCAATGAGATTTAAAGGCTGAGAGGAACGATGAAGATGAAGAAGAAGATGACTTATAGGTCAGGATTTTTGGGTCGTTGGGCGGGCCCGGGAGTGACAAGGAAATGGTCCGCCGTCAGCGATTGACTCCCGACCACGGTTTCATGGCCAATTAATGGCCAGCCAGCGTGAAAGGCGCTGATGTTGAGGTGGGAGGAGTGCGAGCGCAAAAGTCTGTGCATGCGCGGGGTAGCATGCGCCGAAGGCCCCCTGAAGGCAGGGAGCTGAACAACGTTAAAACCAAAAATAAAGATTCTGAAAATGTGCAAAACATGTCCCCGCACAGGACTCACTGATGTGAACATAAATGTAAGATTTATGTCAAAAAATTATTTGTTTAGTTAATATTGGATGAGGTTTCCTAAAAGATCCAAAGGCCACCTGGCCTATTTGCCCACTCACCAACTGTAAGGATGGATGGGCAGCGAAAAATAGGTTTAAATGAATTGATTAATGACCTTAATAGGCCTTTTAATTGTTGGCAGGCACTTGTCCACTGACCAAAATATTGCGCGAGTGTGTGATGACGTCGGGATGCTCACCCGACTGCATCGTGCACTATTTTGCTGCAGAGAGTTAGAAGGGACAATTTTTAACATGGGTGAGCAAGTGGGAAGTGGGGTGAGAGTAAATAGGCATGTTGGGAAGCCGGCTCCAATCTGCCAGCATCTGGGTTTTTCTGAGATGCACAAGAGACCCTCCCATGCTTTGGGAAATCCAATAGTTGAAGTGAGGCAAAGGGTCACACTCCCTTCAGGCCACAAGGAGCAGGACAGTTTCATTTCAATCGTGTAAGCTCCCTCATCATCAATTCTCCCACTTTTCCCTTGGTTTGGGTACCCCAGCCCTGGGCTTGGGGATCAAACCCCTCCTCCTCAGGGATCAGACCTCCCTGGTTCTGCAGTCTCCTCTTGAGTGCGCCCTGCCTGACTGGAAGCCAAGTCTATCAACCAGGCTGACTTCCGGGTGAGGTACCTGTCAAGATAACTGTGGAGTTAATACCCTGACTTTGACTTCTGGGTTTGCTACAGGCTACTGGATCCCCAACTCCAATTCTCTCCTAATGCACCAGCAAGCAAAAACTCCACCCCCTTCCACCCTTTCCCCCAAGAGAGGAAAAGAGAGATTGGATTCAGACAGAGAGAAAACAAAGAGGAAGGAAAAGTCAGAAAAAAAATGTAAATTGTTAAGAGCAATTTGCTACTTGTAGGAGTGATATTCCACAGTTCGAATAGTTCCTATTGGACCAGAAAGATTGAGTGATGCTGCAGGAACATAAATTATATTATTAAAAAAGGCCCTTACGCTGCTAAGTGCTTCTGCGGCGATTTTAATTGGCTACAAATGAGCTATTTCTTTAAACTCATGGAGAGGTGGGTGGCGAGCTTTCATGGGGCTGACAATGGAGCAATGTAAGTTGTCCTGCAATCAGTGACAATTTGCAAGTCATGGTTGGACAATTTGGACACTAATAACGACTTGCAGCATTAAGCTCGCCGTTAGCTTGTCAGAAAATTCTGGTCAGTTATGTTCACTTCTGCCTTCTTCTTATTCCTTGGTGGCTGAGAAAAGTCTCACAGTGAGTGACAAGACATCTACATCATTGGTCTGTATTGCTTGGTTGAGCACCTGGGTCAATGGTTGCCTCTATCTTATTGACTGCCGCCGAACTCAGGGCTGCTACCAGTGACAATACTGAAAGATAAAAGTTTCACAGTCTTCATACAGTACATAAAAATAAAATATTGCAGATGGTGGAAATCTGAAATAAAAACAGAAAGTGCCAGAAATACTCAGCACATCTGGCAGCATCTGTGGAGAGAGAAACAGAGTTTACCCTCACCCCTGTCAAGTGCCACTCTGTATCATGTTTTTATGTTTTTGCTTTGAGGCAGAGTTGTTCACTATTCTGCCCTTAACACGCACTCTGGACCAATACTTTGTTTCCTTGCTACAACCGTTACCACTCCCTACGCCTTTTGTTTCATGACGTCTTTGCTATTTAATCTCTCACGATTTCTATCTTATCCCAGATCTTCTATTTTGTTCTTCCCCTCCCCCTTTAATAGCATAAACCCATCATATTTCTACCTCTTTTCCATTCTGAAGAAGAATAATATTCAACACAAAATGTTTTGCTCTCCACGGAATTGCTGAATGTTTCCAGCACTTTTTATTTTTATTTTGAACAGTGTATGTTGGACACTTTACTTTTATAAAGTACAATGACGTTTAACAAATAGATGGCACAGAAACTGTACTTTTAAAATAGATTCTTTATTTAGAATCTGAGCAAGAACTCTGAATCTGAACTTTACACATTGAAACAAGTGCCTGCTGTTACATTATTCATTGCCAAGCAAGAACTTCCAAAAGCCATATTAAAGAAATAAGTGAGAAACTGTTCCTGTTCTTAAAAATAATTTGCAAACTGAATTTGAACTCTTTGGCATTGATTGACATCACACAAAAATGCAATTATTAGAGTTTTCAAATTAATACAGATAGTGCATTCAAAGAAATTAAAAAGATTCAATGTTTTTGCTACATTGGAAGACTGAAGAGCCTTTTTGGTGTTTGGAATCTGCATTGCTGCTGAAGTGGTATTATTTTGCACCCTCTAGGTTTTTTTGCTCGGTTAAATGTTTGCTGATTAATTGATATATTTGAGAGACAAGGGATTGGATTTAATGCTGCACATTGTGAGAACCATGGTGACCAGCCTCACTCAATCGTGGGAGAGGCCCCACATCAGTCTCCCAATGGCGGGAAAACCTCCCCCCCAATAAGTAGGAGATCGGAAGAGGCTGTTGTGGGATTTCCAAAACAAAAACAGAATTACCTGGAAAAACTCAGCAGGTCTGGCAGCATTGGCGGAGAAGAAAATAGTTGACGTTTCGAGTCCTCATGACCCTTCGACAGAACTTGCGTTCGAGTCCAAGTTTATCTCTGTGGGATTTCCAGCTGCTACCAGTGGGATGTCGATTAGGCTCATCAATGAGCCAATTGACACCCATTATCCCTCGAGGTCACTGCAATTCAGTTGTGTTTCAAGGGTTTAATGGATGCTGGATGGCTTTCCTGCACCATTGGAAGCCTGCCCCTGTTGGGGGATAGGGAGTGGGGTCCCTCGTGATCTGGCACTCTGTACCTGATCGGGGGAGCCAGCATTGGGAAGGGGTGGGGTGCTGATAGCTGAGTCCCCGCCCTTGCCTCGGTGACCCCCGAGCTGCCCTCACTCACCTTTGGTCTGTTCCGTATCTCTGGCTGGTGCAGTACTGCCAGCAGCCAACGTTCCCACTGGCACAGGCAGCAACGAGTAGCTGCTGGCCTCTGATTGGCCAACAGCTATCAGCGGGCGGGGCTTCTGCTGCTGAGGACCTCAATTGCAGGGGCGGTCCAACGGTGGTCACTTAAGTGCTTGAAGGGCACTTGATTCCGTTGGGGCGCCCCCTGTTGGTCCCACAAAATCCAGCCAAGATCGATCACTGGAAATAATGGGTGGGGCAAGATAGACTGGGTGGAGTAAAGAAAGAATTTGGGCTTTTCACAACCTCGGGATGTCCAAAGTGCTTTATAGCCAATAAAGTACTTTTTTGTGCAGTCACAGCTGTAATATAGGAAACATTAAGATGTAGAATCCACATTAGATAGACAGATGGGAGTAGGTAGATTGAATGACGTAATGTTTATGATAGATTTAAGTGCATGGGATAGAGTCCAACTTAACGTAGGATAGGCGGGATAGGGATTGTGGCAGAGTACGATAAGATCCATGATGGCTTAGATTAACTTGGATAAGTTTCTTGATAGAGTAGACTGAATGGAGTAGAATCTATAGGGTAGGGTATGGGATAAGATCCAGGATATTGTAGGTTAGGTTGATAATAGGGTAAAGTCCATGATAGGGTGGACTGAGCAGGTTAGAATGCATCATATAGTACCAAGCGTGGTAAAATTCATTGTAACTGCTTCAGGCGGCATAGACTCCATGTTAGGGTCGACTGAGTGGATTAGGGTCATTGACAGGGTAGAGTAAACGAGGTTGGATTCATAAGTGAAGACTAAGTGAGGAAGAGTCCATTATTAGGTAAACTGAATGGGATAATATCCATGGTACTATAAATGGAATGAATAGTGGCCATCCTAGGATAGAATGGGTGAGATAGGGAAATCACTTCTCCTAATTCTCAGTGTTCCTTTTTCTGTCTCCTTTCTCTTTGTGTCTGCATCTGGGCCATTACCCTCTAGCTCCTCTGCTTATAGCTCTCCTTATTATCTGGCCAGATAGCGTCCGTATCTTAACTTTCTTCCCCTTGGTACTGCTTCCAGGTCAAGTAGACTAAATAGGTGGGATCCAATGGAATGGGTATGTCAAAGTTAACTAAAAGCCAGGCTAAGGGATGGATTTTACAGGGGGACAGATTACCCGTGCCCCCAACCTAAAAGTCAGTCGGCACCACACCTGCCAGAAATCAAGCCGCCCCACAGCGATATTATGTTGGGGCATTCTTTGTAAGGTCAGAGTTGGACTTTTGACCCATCAGGGAGGAGGTCCCGCCTTAGAGTGCTGCCAGCAGTGACAGAACAGAGTACGGCCACTGCTGGGACTACATGCAATCTCAAGCAGAAGGAAAATGTCTCCCGAACTTGAGGTAAGTCTAGGCATTTTGGGTGGGCCCAGCTGGGAGATCCCCGTGGGGGAGGTGGGTTGGGGGGGTTTCAAGTTTAGAGTGGCCACAAGAGAAGGGGTGGGGGAGGCTATGATCTTGGGCAGTGCCCTCGATGGGCACGGGGAGCCCCCCCCAAAGGAGGCAAGCCCACTTCCTGCCCGAAAGCAGCTCACGCAGTGAAAGCTGTTGGGATGTTCACCTTGCACCCGCCTTCCCCACAGGCTGAAAAATTACAACAGAGGCAGAATGAAGCCCTTCAGTGGCAGTTAATTGGCCATTTAAGGGCTCAACAGGCCTGCGGGCGGGCAAGCTGCCTGAAGTCTTACCCACCACCCATAATTTGGGGGACAGGCCGGCGGGTAGGTGAGAAGACAGTGGTCTGGCAACCGGCTTTATTTTACCAGCTCCCCTGCTTTCAAATACACTGGTGGGGGTTTGTAAAATTCAGCCCTTTGTTGCATATCACCAATGACAGGGTAAGTTCCATGATATGGTAGGTATCTATGACATAGTAGACTGTTTGTATTGATGTCCACAATGGAGAAGACAGGGAGAGGTTAGCTTCATGATAGTACAGACTGGGTTGAATAGGATCCTTATGGACTACGCTGGTGTGGTAGCATCCATGATGGGCTAGAATGGATTGTTCGGGAGTGGGCGGGGGGGGGGGGGGGGGGGGGGGCGGGGGGGGTGGAATGGTGGGTAGGAGCCATGTCATGTCGGCCCTGGCTCAATGGTAGTACTTTTGCCTCTGATTCACAAAGTTGTGTGTTCAAGCCCCTCGCTTGAAGCTTGAGCATATAAGTAGATCCTTCACTGCTGAAGTGAAGGACTGTTTACATTGTTTTGTTGGAGATGCTGTCTTTCTTTATGAGGCATTAAACTGAGGCCCTGTTTCCCTTATTAAGTGGATGGGAAACTTGTTATGTAATTATGTGAGAACAGCAGGACACCACAGTTGTTACTGCTATTATCTATTTCTCAACCAACACCATCAAAGCAGATCAGTTGATAATTCATCTCACTGCTGTTTTGTGTAATCTTGTGTAAAAAATATGCTGCCACCTTTGCCTACATGACAATAGTGACTGCACTTCCAAAGTATTTCTTGGCTATGCAGTGCTTAGGGAGATTGTGAAAAGTGGTATATAAATGCAAGTTTTCTAGTGGGACAGACTCGAGGAGATGAATGATGTACTCCTGACTGGATGGATGGAGTGGATTATTGCAACATTTCAAATACCTAAACAAAAACAGAATTACCTGGAAAAACTCAGCAGGTCTGGCAGCATCGGCGGAGAAGAAAAGAGTTGACGTTTCGAGTCCTCATGACCCTTCAACAGAACTTCTGTTGAAGGGTCATGAGGACTCGAAACGTCAACTCTTTTCTTCTCCGCCGATGCTGCCAGACCTGTTGAGTTTTTCCAGGTAATTCTGTTTTTGTTTTGGATTTTCAGCATCCGCAATTTTTTTGTTTTTTTTGTTTTTATTTCAAATACCTGCCTGACTGACATCTCCCAGCAAGCACATCCTAACCTCAGGGCTTTTCCCAGCCTCTTTATAATTTGCAGATCTCTGTATGAATTTTCACCCATTCCCCCCCTCCCGCTGCCTAAGGTGTAACTCAAGCTCTCTTCTACCCACTTTATCCTCTACCTATTATCCATAGGCAGTGCTGCCATTCACAATAGTCTCACGCTCACAGCAATATGAATACTATTGTGGCTGGATCAAATTTGGGGTCTTAAGTGCCAGTGAAGGGAGCAAAGCTAATTTAACTCATTTATTTCCAGGTCTTCACCTTAATCATTGCTTCTTCATATAATCTGCAGGCTTCTAAATATCAATCATCATGCAGCATTACTTCTCAATTTGCCCAACTGTGCTAATTTGCTACACAAGCTTTAACTCTTCACTTGGGCTTAATTTAAAAAAAGCTTTTAGTGGCACTGACGATATGATAGTTCTGCAGCTTCTCTGCTGTGAGAGTAAGAACAGATGGCTTAGTTACTGGTATTGGAGGGAAAGAGTGGGCAAGGAACAAGTATGAGTGGGCAAGGAACAAATATGAGGAAAGTATGATTAATTTTCATTTGTGTGATTTTACCTTATTCATTCTCAAGATGTGGGCGTCACTGACAAGGTTGACATTTATTGCCTGTGCCTAGCTGACCTAAGAAGGGAGTGATAGGCTGCCTTCATACACCTCTGCAGTTCGTGCAGTGAAGGTGCACCCTAAGTTTCCCAAGGTAGGGAGTTTATTCTTTGTAGTACTTTGATACTCTAGATTATTAGTCCTCAGGATTACTGGTCCAGTCACATAAGCATTATGCTACTGACCCAATCAATCCTCTTGGCATAGGCTGAGAGGGATGGTGGAAAAAGACAAGAGAGATAGGGTAAACATACTGAAATTTGGACCAATGCAGATCATCCCATTTCTGATTAGTTTAAATGTGGCATGCACAATGGGATCTCATATCTCATATTTTGTTGTAACAAATTTCACTTTTGGAGATGTAATTAATGATCTGAGAGTAGTACATTCTATTTGAGTTTCTGACCTTAAACAGAATTATTTTGGTTGAATGAGTAAATAAAGTTACCCCTCTATAAAATCCAACTTAAAAATTCAAATTTGAAATGATTGATTTCAGCTGAAAGGTGTGTAGTGATCTCCTTTATTCATTGGTTCTGTCTAAATAACAAAATTTTTAAACAAGAGTGCAATGCGCATTGCAACTTGAAAAATACTTTAATTACTTTGCCAAGTTATTTTCAGATACTGCACTACTAAAATGGGCATTACTACAAAGCTGTTATATTAAAATCGACATGAACACCACCCTCAGCTCCTGGCATACAAACTTTTCAAAATATATCTATCTCTAGTCAAAATATATGTGGCATTTAATATAAATAAGTTTTGCTTGTTAAGCTTATAAGATTATAATGTCCCACGTTCTTCACCGTATGTATTAGGTAGATAATCCCAACGTATTTATCGCAATAGGCTACATTCATGCCATTTGTTCTCCAACATCACTGGGAACGAGAGGATACTAAACCACTTCTTTCCTATGCATAATACCACAGCTGCCGCATTGTCTGCATGACAGTTTATAACTTTGCAATGAGCTGCAGCTGGAAAGTGTGGTAAAAGTGGTGACAGGAGTACAGCAAAAGTGGGTTTGCTTAGAAGGGAAAATACCAAACTAGTGCCTGATTATATAAACAAAAAATAGTGCAACCGTCACTCCTATTGTAAGACAGGAGGTTCTATTCTCGCCCACTACAGAAATACTGCTTCCCCCTGACAGTCCCCAATTACATTATTTATGTGTTGCGGCTGTATATAAGAAAAGTTACTACATATATTTTATATAAAGCATGTTTGCATAGTTTTCAAACCTTGGAAAGTTATTCCCCAAATACTCCTTGCTAGTTTAAAAAATACATGCGAACACGTTTCATGGTTCAGAAGCGTCACTTCCATCGTAGATTATTGGTTTTTCAACAGTTAAGTGATAAAGCACCTTCTTTGAGGTAAACCTAAAGAAATAAGTCACAACAGTTACAATGATACAATAATCAATTGGGTTTTATCAACAAATGAACAAGTGTCAAAACTTTCTCAACACTTCTACATAAACTTCAAACTTGGAGATTAAATTTGAACTCTGGTCCAGCTATATCAAAAAAAACATCAGAGATTATCTTGAGCATCACGGGCGGAACTTAATCCAGCCTGTTACAGTGGGAAACATGGCAGCTGGACCTACAAAACTGCACGGGAGGCTGTGTGTCAGTGGGAAAACCTCCCATGATTAAGTCGGTTGAGGGAAGGGGCTATTGCATGCAGCTCACCAGCTCCTGGCCGGATGTCAATTATGTTCATTAACGAGTCACTTGACATCAATCATCCCTGCGTGCACTGGATTTTAGTGGTGACTTAAGAATTAGATGGGAGCCACATGGCTCTCCCCTGCCTCCTAAAGGCTGCCCAGCAAACCCAGTTGGGTTTGTCTGCGTCCTTAGAGGGGGATGCCTCATTTATAGGCAATCAGTATCCAATCAAGGGACTTAGCATTGGGTAAAGGGCGAAGGGGACCACTGAAAACCAACCCCATGTTGTTGCCTCTGACTCCCCCCTTTCTGGCAAACCCCTATCTGTGACCCCCATCCCACCTCACTTAACTGTGTCCAGGGATCAAGCAACGATCCCTGGTGATGTCCTTAGAGCATTACCAGCAGCAGCCACTGCTTCTAGTGGCGATGCCTCTGATTGGCCGGCAGCTCTCCGGAAGTGGGTTTCTGCTCCTGGAATCCTAAATCCTAGGGAAAGCCCGACACTGGCTAATTAAGAGACTGACAAGGTGTCCCCCGTGGAAACAAAGCAATGTTTCCACTGATTCTTCAACCGGTGGGCGAGACCCCTGTCGCCCACATTAAATCCCAGCCACTGTCTGGGCAGTAATCTAGCAAAGCAGATTGCTTGCCCATTGTAGAGCTTCTCTATTTTCATCCCACTGATTTCTGCAGACATCAGCCTGTCTTCTAGATGCACTAGCATGATTAGTTTTACTATCTTTAAGTGTCCCTTTGGAAGGTAGTAGTCCATCCCCGTGGTCCAGGATGGATTACAAATCTCCTACCCTTTAGGGAAGTGGCAGCAATTTAACTGCATGTTTTCCCACTTCCAGGACTTTCTGCATAGCCTTGGTAACTGTGCCTTCAGCAGGAATCCTGTCTAACAGTCCTCAGAAAGTCTCTCCTTTGTACTCTAGAATAAAACAAAAACTCCTCTGATGGTTTCTCTTACTCAGGAATCAAAAAAGATGCAATTCCAAGGAGGGTGCAGCTGATGTTGAGCAGGTCCTATATTGTTGATTAATGTTTTCTAGCATAGAAATTTGGAACAGGGAATAAGGAATGCTGCCTGTTAGAAAATTGGCTTTACAAAGAAAGCTATCAAGGTGGGAAAGAGGGTATGGATTGGATGGGCTAAAGTTTGGACTTTGGACCATTTTACCATTATCCAATGGACCTCCCATGGCAATGATTAATGTGTTACTCTGCTCTATTGTTCTTTGAAGGCCACACTGTCTGATTGCTGCTAAATAAATAAAACCTCAGCTCAGAAGCATGTAGAATTAAATGACCAGCTTTCTTTCTTTTGTTTCAAGACTGATTTGCATAAGTAACAAGGTTGTGATACCAGGTGTTAGAGATGGAATATATTTTAGCTATATCATTTTAACCTTACTTTGGAAGAGAATGCAGTGCGAAAAGCTTCATGCTAGTGACTCCCTTTGAAGATGTTTCAGTACTGCCACGCTTGTGAAACATTCAAGAAAACAGCAAAAAGTCTACAATTATGTAGCGCTTTTCACAACCTCAAGACATGTTACAGGTAATGAAGTACTTTTGAAGTGTAGTTGCTATTGTCATGCAGGAAACATGGCTGTCAATTACTGCACAGCAAAGTGCCATAAACAGCAATAAAATAATAGCCAGGTAATCTGTTTAAGTGATAAGGGATATATGTCAGTCAGGACAATGGAGAAATAGTGCCTTTTGAAATAGTACCATGAGATATTTTAAATTTACCTGAGAGGGCAGACGGGCCCTCAGTTTAAAGTCTCATGTGAAAAGACAACACCTCAGCCAATACAGCATTCCCTCAGTACTGCAATGGAGCATTAGCCTAGGTTTTTTCCTCAAGTCTCTGGAGTGGGACTTGAACATATAACTTTCCGATTCAAAGGTAGGAGTGCTGAATGACATTTTGGAAGGGCCATCAGTTTAGACCTACAGATTTTTATGAGAAATCCGGTGGCTCTAAAACCTTTATGGTGTCTTGCTTCTTCTTGTGCTTTGGTTGTGTTGGTATCACAGACTAACATCCATATTTATAAATGTTGTTAGCGCTAGCTAAACCAGTCATGATCCACTGATATGGTAGTCATGCTGGTTGCAGTAGGACTGCAAATTTCTGTAGGCCTTGTTAAATGTCCAACCTCTCCTTGGACAACTACTGTGCAGGTGGAGATCAAAAGGGAAAGATGACTAATCCAATTTCAAAATATCAATAATAAACAACAATGTGACAGCAGTGACATGTATATTTCACTGTTCCCTCATAATTTGGATGCATTCAAGAAAATCCATTGTTACCATTCAATTTTTGGATTGAGATGATATGCATGGATTTTCTGTCCAGCTTTTTAGCTCTGCTATGCTAATATTATTTTTGTTTTACACTCATTCAGATGAAGATTGCCTATCACTCTACCAAGCTGTTATCTGAAAATGCGAGAATCAAGCTACGCCATTTCCTTAATAAGACAACATACCAAATTTAAGTCCGAGTCATGTGGCTTACCTTGAAAAAGTGTTATCAAAGATCAGCAAATACAGCCCTGGATTCCTAGCCTTCAGTTGACCTTGTATCGTTTCCTTGTGAGAATTGCAGCGAGTTAATGGAATTAAAACCTGTGTATAAACAGACTGCTTTGTAAAACATTAGGATCCAAAATGAATGATGGCTCAGATATCACAACCCTTTGACCGCCTTAAAGGATGCCACTCTGAAGATTCTTGCTTATATGTGCATTGACAGATTAGGACAAGGTTCAACGTAGACCTGTCACAAACTCAGGGCTAGTGAATTCATTCATTCATGGATACACAAGCATACACACAACCACAAACCACCATAAATTATATGCAAATTCAGCTTGAAGGTATCTCTTGGAATTAGTCCTACATATGCACCCATTTTGTTACATTTGGCCTGGAAGTGTAGCCTGCCAAAATCGTAAGTGGTTCCCTGCATGCCAATACCTTGCATTCCTTTCAGCAATATTTACAAGACAGCATAGCCATCCAGGATGCAGATAAGTGAGTGTGGGTAGTGGGTGAGACATACTCCAATGACAAGGACAAAAAAGTATGGATGCTGGGATTCTAGAATTTAACTCTGAATAATCTTATTTATTAATAGGTCTGATATTCTAATGTCAGCAACTTTAATGATGTATTAAGAAATCCATGACTTAGCTTTTGCTTCACCTTATATTGATATGTCAATCATTGTATGTTAGCTGTCCCTCTACTCAGGGTTGTAAGTTTCTGCCTTAGGTCTTCATATGACTGAAACAAGCCAATTCTCGACCCATAGATCTTGGGGCACATGGGGCAGTATGTTCCACGAGGTAGTGGGATCCAGTGTGCAGGATTTGCTTGCTTTTATTTCCTTCTCTGCCGCCACTCTGCCTCATTATTAAGACATTGGGACCCAAAGCATGATGCAGCTTGATAGACAAGTTGTTATCATTTTGAATGATTGGTAGCAGTTGGAGAGGGCAGTGCGAGACAGACTGTGTGCATATTAACAAGATAGAAGGCAGTGTGAAATAGTCTGTATGTGTATTAACAAGATAGAGAGAGGGCAGTGTGAGATAGTCTGTGTGTGTATTAACAAAATAGAGAGGGCAGTGTGAAATAGTGTGTGTGTATTAACAAAATAGAGAGGGCAGTGTGAGATAGTGTGTGTGTGTATTAACAAAATAGAGAGAGGGCAGTGTGAAATAGTCTGTGTGTGTATAACAAGATAGCAAGAGGGAGTGTGAAATAGTCTATGTGTATTAACAAAATAAAGAGAGGGAAGCGTGAGATTATCTGTGCGGGAATTAGCGAGGCAGAGAGAAGGCAACGTGAAATAGTCTGTATGGGAATTAACAAGGCAGGGAATTAACAATATACTTATATTTATATAGCACATTTAATGTAGTAAATATTCCAAGATGCTTCATGGGAGTGTTATGAAACAGAATTTGACATCAAGGCACGTAAGGAGATTTTAGTGCAGCTTTGAAAAAGCTTGATCAATGAGGTAGCTTTAGGGAGTGTTTCAAACCAGGAAAGAGATGTAGAAAAGTTCAGTGAAGGGATTCTATAATTCAGGGCCTTGGCAGCTAAAGGCATGACCATCATTTGTGGAGTAATTAAAATCTGGGATGCTCGAGGCCAGAATTGGCCAAGTAGAATGGGGGTTTGGAAGATACATGATTGGATGGATATCTTAGTGGGGTGTAGGACTAAAGAAATTTCCAGAGATAAGTTAATATTTTCCGGAGAAACTTTAGGGAGGGAAAAGGGCAGGATAGTTAAAGAAAGAAAAGTGCTTAAAAAAGTTTCATGAATCAACTGGGAGATGGAAAAAAATGTATTAAATAACAGGAGAGATTTTCTGAAGGAAAGAAACAGGTTGATTGGGAAGGGTGTCGATCGGATCCAGAGGCCTTCTGCAGATGTTAGGGTCCCTCTTTGCTTATTGTCATGAGATCCATTGATCCTTGGGTCTTTGTGTGCTAAATTAGCAGTCTGTGGAGTTCGGAACATTTAAGGTACATGATGTTCCAATGCTTGCTACATTGGTTCCTGCCTAGTAACAAGGGTGGGACACTGTGGGAGTATTTTGATAGGTCACCAGATCAGTTCAAGAGTCAGTGAACAGCTCTTCTTCAGGCACTCAGTTGTGGGAAGTCTGTCAGCCAACAACTGACACAGGAACAGGTCCCAGTTAAGTTAAGTTCAAAAGTTGAGAGCAGAGGAACAGACTCTAAGTAAAGAGGGCCACTGGGGCAAAGGTGGCCATGCCCTTTGGAACAATGGTGTTCTGCTTGGCGTGGCCATAGATCTGAAAGTGTGCCTGTAAGCTAGTGTTGCATGTACTTGGGAATCCAGGGAGAAGGAATCTTGGAAGGCGAGATTCAAACGTGTGAGATGGGCCACTATTAAAACCGTCGAGTAGGAGTGACGTTTGGAGAGAGTTCCAAGGAGAGATATTCAAAGGTGGAGATTGGGAATCCTCATGAGAAAGCTTAAGTTTCAGTGAGATTGGCTGACTCACAGTTGGACAAACGTCTGGGTGGTTTGTTCAGAAATCCACGGGCATGGAGTGTGGTGCGTCTGATCACAGTTTGCCTGTTAATTCACATGTTTCTCATACTTACCCTGAATGTTAGAGCATAAGATATATCTTGTAAATTGTTTTATCTTTCTGAGCTTCTATAGTAAAGTTTACTTCTGTTTGTTCAAAACCCGTGGAATCTTGTGGCTTTACTCATTTGGAAAGGATCTTAAATCTCAACCATGATCTACTTTAAACAAAACATTATTAATCCTTAACTGTATCTCCCTCATGTCCTGTGGTCTGACCAAGGATAATAACATAAATTGGGGACTCTTCTGGGATCTCCATCCACAGACAAATACGAGTGCTTATACTTGCTGAGGTTAAGGTTTATTAGATTACTACGCAGCCATGGAACTTTAGACACATCTGATGCTGTGTCCGCCTTCAGCACCTCAGCCCTTCAGGAGCTGGTGCACAGCATCACCAGTCACAGATGCTGGTGTGGGGGGCCAGCCCCACATTAAAGGTGTTGAGAGCACACAGAGAGTATGAGAGAACTCTATGGTGCTTGCTCACTACTTTCTGACAGCAATGACCAGCGCTGTTGAGGTGCAGGCATCAGTAATGTTTCCAGGGAGTGTGAGGCTGGGCCATCACTGTGGCCTGAAGGCCGCACAGAGCATAGGGAAGAGGCCCTGGACTGCGACACCTGCCTTTTATTTTGTGCAGAAAGGTTTCACATCTGAGTGACAAAAACGCTGCTCATCAGAACAAGGAGCCAAAGGCAAGGAGACATTCTTGGGAGTTTATTGACAATAGTGAACATTATGTACAAGTGATTAACACCCATGCCCAGGCTGTGCAAATAATTCTCCTTAACTATCCTAACCCTGCCGGTATGTCCTGGTGCTCCCTGCATATCCACAGCGGAGGTGGAGGCAGCCTGCTGACTGTGATGATCTGTCTGTGATGACTTTGGCAGGCATCCTCTGGAGGGCCAAGACTTGGGCCCTGGACTGCTTTCGGGGTTCTGTTGTGTGGCAGTAGCACCCTCCTCGGTCTGTGAAGCTGGATCTGCAGAGGTCACAGGAAAAGGGCTGGTCATTCCCAGGTCACTTAGGTGGATGGCACCATAGTGTGCACCTGCTGTTCCTGCTCCCTTGGGTGCTCGAGGGCCCCTGGCTGACTCCGTGAGTGGAAGGGGTAGCTGGAGTGAGATCGAGCTGTCCAGCACCCTTCTCGCATACACACTGTTAGAAACCAACTATGGTATCAGCAATGAAGTTAAGCCTGCGCAGCAGTGCAGGGGTAACGTCCTGGACCAAGGTCTCCATGGTGCCCACCATCCTGCCAGTGTTGACTTCGGTGCTTGCAATGTCAGCACTATCACCTCAGGCTGAAGACGGACGGGCTCCTCCATCGTGCCTTGTAATCTGACAAGTGCAGCGGCCATCCCTTCCCGATGTTCCTGAGCTTGCCTTTGCAGCTTCAGCAACTGTGCCATGACTGAGTTCAGAGGCTCATCATCTGACTTGGACTCAGCAATGTTCTTGCCTCCAGCAGTCCTCCAAGTGCCAGGGACCTGGGAAATTCCTGCCTCCGCCTGCTATGGACCAGAAAGTGCGATGTGCTCACCAGACTGTGGTCCCGAGGCTGCTCTAAAGCTAGGTCCCGCCAAGGTGCATGTCACTGCACTAGTGGAGGGTATGGGTGAGCGCACAGGACTTCAGGGAGGGTGCCTTCAGATTCCTCTTTGGAGGTTTCTTTGGAGCTTACTTGGAGGCTCTGGGTCCTGGACTCCGTCTTCCCAGATGTGCTTGTGAAAGCAAGGGGAGATAATTAGTGCATGGCAGTGGCCTGTGAAAGAGGACACATCACTCACAGCATGGTTGTCTGATGGATATTGCACTGCTGGCTCCTCACTTGGAAGAGCAGCGCCAACCTCACCGTCAGCACAGTACCGGTCCCGGTCATCACTGGCCAGCTGGACGTCTCTGTGTTCAAATTTTGTGAGAACTTTGAATTCCGGCATCCCACCACCTGTCTGCAAACTTTCCATCCTGTTGACAGCCAGCTTGTCCTGCAAGGATAGAGATGGGGAGAGTGTATCAGGATGCCTGCCGGGCCAGATGATTAGTATGTCTGGCCTGTGTGGGCGGTGTGGTCCCATGGATGGGATGAGGGCAATGATGTTGTGTGTGAAAGAGTGAATGGTGATGTCCCTTGCACTGGCAGTGAATGAGGGCCCTGTGGGTGTGTGATGGGTTTGTGAGTTGGGAGTGATGAAAAGGGTGACTTACCCTGGCAGAACGGAGGAGATCATTCATCCTTTTGCGGCACTGGGTGGCTGTCCTCTTCTGAAGGGCGCTGGCGCTGATCACCGCTGCCACTGCCTCCCAAGCCAGGTTGGTGACATTGCTACTCATCTTGCAGTCAGAGTGGGGTACAGCACATCCCGGCGGGCCTCCAAGGCATCCAGCAGTCGCTTGAGGGACCCGTCGTTGAAGCGGGAGGTGCTGCAGTCTTTTTGCCTTTGCTGGCCATGTCTCCCCGGCGGTGCTGGTGAGCTGGTGGCGAGGAACGCTTTGCTGGCGCCTGTATGATGCAACAGCGGGGTGATAGCGAGCGGGCAAATGAGAGCCCGCCCATGGGAACGGCAGGTTTCGCGGGAGTGAACATATAATGAATGCTCAGGAAGATACAGAGTGAAAACCCACCATTTTCATCGGTGGGCAGGACTCCATTTTACCTGCCTGCTACCGCACTTAGTGCAATTTTGGGAAAATTCAGCCCCACATCTCAAATACTGTGTGATTTTGGTCTCCTTAATTAAGGAAGGATGTAAATGTGTTGCAGGAGGTTCAGAGGAGGTTTGCTTGATTGATAGCTGGAATGGGCGGGCTATCTTATGAAGAAAGTTTAGATAGACTGGGCTTGTTTCCGCTGGAGTTTAGAAGATTGAAGGGCGACTTGATTAAAGTATAGTGGATGTGGAAAGGATGTTTCCTCTTGTGGGTGAGTCCAAAACTAGGGGGCACTGTTTTAAAATTAGGGGTCGCCGTTATAGGGAGGAGGTGAGGAGAATTTTTTTCTCTCAGTGGGTTGTGCAACTTTGGAACTCTCTGCCTCAGAAGGTGGTGGAAGTGGGGTCATTGAATATTTTTAAGGCAGAGGTAGATAGTTTCTTGTTAGGAAAGGGAATCAAAGGTTATCGTGGGTAGATGGGAATGTGGAACTCGAAACACAAACAGATCAGCCATGATCCTATTGAATGGCAGAGCAGGCTCGAGGGGTCAAATGGCCAACTTCTGCTCCGATTTCCTATGTTCATACGTTCGAATCAGAACAGTTGGTTGAATGCAGAATTAAAAACCCAAGACTGATGAACTGTTAGGACTTGGTTGTGAAAAGAGCTATGAGCTTAGAGGTAGAATTATGCCTATAGCTAAAGAAAGGGGCGACAGCTGAGCTGTGGACTTAAGGAAAACATTCTTTGCTGAGTTAAAGGCTGAGAACAAGAAGAAAGAGGAACACAGTGTTGAGTTATGATAATTCTGTGATGTTTAAATCCTGTTAATCCTGTTTGTTACATGTATTGACTTTTGTTTTGGTTAAATGCTTGTAACTTTATAATACAATATGTGTAGTTATGAATATTTTCCGTGCAACAGCAAGAGGTGAGGCTGCTGTGGTGTTTAAGCTGCAGCAAGACCACAGTAAACATCAGAAACCACAAACTCCTGGAGTGCGAATGAGCAAATTCACAAGCAAGCTACTTATGGTTATTTAAAAATATTGCCCTTAAATTTACTCAGGGTTTTGCTGTACTCCTGCTGTAACTCAGGCAGCAAACCGGCAAAACTCACTGGAAAAAGGCAAGGATCTGGTTACACTGGAACCACACCAAATCTGGGATTTCCTGGTCAGCTCTCTAAACAGCAAGTCCATCCCCTACATTGACTTCTGGTCAGGTGAAGCCTTAATTATAACAGTCTCATCCTTGTTTTCAAGGGGAGGTGGTGGTGGAATAGTGGTATTGTCACTGGACTAGTAATCCAGAGACCCAGGGTAATGTTCTGGACGCCCGGGTTTGAATCCCGCCATGGCAGATGGTGGAATCTGAATCCAATAAAAATCTGGAATTAAAAGTTTAATGATGAATGTTAAACCATTTATTGATTATCGTTAAAAACCCATCTGGTTCACTAATGCCCTTGAGTCCTTACCTGGCCTACATGTGACTCCAGCAATGTGGTTGACTCTTAAATGGCCTAGCAAGACACTCAGTTGTATTAAACGTGACAGAAAATTGGATAAGGAATGAAACTGGATGGACCACCCAGCATTGACCTAGATACCGGAAATGACGACTGCAAACTTAGCCCTATCAACACTGAAAAGGCCTCCTTGCTAACATCTGGAGGCTTGTGCAAAAATTGAGAGAGCTGTCTCATAGACTACTCAAGCAATTGCTTGGCATAGTCTACTCATGGAACCATACCTTACAGATAGTGTCCCAGAAGCCACCATCACCTTTCTTGGGTTAGTTCTCACCCACCAGCAGGACAGATCCAGAAGAGTGAGTGGCACAGTGGTATGCAGTAGGGAAAGAGTTGTTCTGGGAGTCCTCAACATTGACTTGGTACCCCATGAAGTCTCATGGCATCAGGTCAAAGATAGGCAAGGAAGCCTCCTGGTAATTACCATGCGCTGCCCCCCATCTCAGCTGATGAATCAGTACTCCTCCATGTTGAACATCACTTGGAGGAAGCACTGAGGGTCGCAAGGGTGGAGAATGTACTCCGGGGAGTGACTTCAATGTCCATCACCAAGAGTGGCTTGGTAGCACCAATGCAGACTGAGCTGGCTGAGTCCTAAATGACATAGCTGCTAGACCGGGTCTGCGAAAGGTGGTGAGGGAACCAACAAGAGGGAAAAACATACTTGACCTCAGCCTCACCAACCTGCCTACCGCAGATGCATCTGTCCATGACAGTATCGTTAGGAGTGGCCACTGCACAAGTCCTTGTGGAGATGAAGGCCCGTATTCACGTTGAGGATACCATCCATTGTGTTGTGTGAAACTACCACCATGCTAAATGAGATAGATTTTGAACAGATCTGGTAACTCAAGACTGGGCAACTATGAGGTGCTGTGAGCCATCAGCAGCAGCAGAATTGTACTCAACCACAACCTGCAACATCATGGCCTGGCACATCCCTCACTCCACCGTAACCACCAAGCCAGGGGATCAACTCTGGTTCAATGAAGAGTGCAAGAGGGCATGGCATGAACAGTAACAGGCCTGCCTAAAAATGAGGTATCAACCCGGTGAAGCTACAACATAGGACCATTTGCATGCCAAACAGTATAAGCAGCAAGTGATAAACAGAGCTAAGCAATTCTACAACCAAAGGTTCAGATCTAAGCTTTGTAGTCAGCCACATTCAGTCATGAATGTGGTGGACATTTAAACAGCTCACTGCGGGAAGAGGATCCACAAAGATTCCCATGTTCTATGATGGGGGAGCCCAGTACATCAGTGCAAAAGATAAGGCTGAAGAATTTGCAACAATCTTTAGCCCAAAGCGCCGAATGGATGATCCACCTCAGCCTCCTCCGGATGTCCCCAGCATCACAGATGCCAGTTCTCAGCCAATTCGATTCACTGCACGTGATATCAAGAAATGGCTGAAGGCACTGGATACTGCAAGGGCTATAGGCCCTAACAATATTTTGGCAATAGTACCGAAGACTTGTGCTCCAGAACTTGCTGAGCCCCTAGCCAAGCTGTTCCAGTACAGCTACAACACTAGCATCTACCTGGCAATGTGGAAAATTGCCCAGGTACACCCTGTACATAAAAAGCAGGACAAATCCAACCAGGCCAATTGCTGCCCCATCAGTCTACTCTTGATCATCAATAAAGTGATGGTATAGGTCATCAACAGTGCTATCAAGTGGCATTTGATTTGAAATAATCTGCTCACTGATGCTCAGTTTGGGTTCCACCAAGGTTACTCAGCTCCTGACCTCATCACAGCCTTGGTTCAAACATGGGCAAAAGAGCTGGACTCCAGAGCTGAGGTGAGAGTGACTGTCCTTGACATCAAGGCAGCATTTGACGAGTATGGCATCAAGAAGCCCTAGCAAAACTGGAATCAATGGGAATTAGGGAGAAAACTCTATGCTGGTTGGAGTCATAACTAGCGTAAAGGAAGATGGTTATGTCTGTTGGAGGTCAGTTATCTCAGTTCCAGGACATCACTGCAGGAGTTCCTCAAGGCAGTGTCCTAGGCCCAACCATCTTCAGCTGCTTCATTAATGACTTTCCTTTCGTCATTTCCTTCATCAGAAGTGGGCATGTTCACTGATGATTGCACAATGTTCAACACCATTCTCAACTCCTCAGATACTGAAGCGGTCCATATTCAAACGCAGCATGACCTGGATAATATGCAGGCTTGGGCTGACAAATGGCAAGTAACATTCACACTACACAAGTACCAGCCAATGATCATCTCCAACAAGAGAGAATCTAACCATCACCTCTTGATATTCAATGGCATTACTGTCACTGAATCCCCCACTATCATCTGTGTGTTACCACTGACCAGAAACTGAACTGGACCAGCCATATAAATACTGTGGCTACAAGGACAGGCCGGAGGCTAGGAATCCTGCAGTGAGTAACTCACCTCCTGACTCCCCAGAGACAGTAGTGTGATGGAATACTCTCCACTTGCCTGAATAAGTGCAGATCCAACAACATTCAAGAAACTTAACACCATTCAGTACAAAGCAGCCTGCTTGATTGGCACCCCCATCCACAAACAATCACTCCCTCCACCACTGATGCACAGTGACAGCAGTGTGTGCCATCTACAAGATACACTGCAGGAATTCATCAAGGCTCCTCAGATAGCAACTTCCAAATGCAGGACTGCTACCATCTAGAAGGGCAAGGACAGCAGACACATGGGAACACCACCACCTGCAAGTTCCCCTCCAAGCCACTCACCATCTTGACTTGGAAATGTATCATCTTTCCTTCACTGTCACTGGGTCAAAATCCTGGACCTCCCTCCGTAACAGCAATATGGATGTATCTATACCACATGGGCTGCAGCAGTTCAAGAATGAAGCTCACCATCACCTTCACAAGGGCAATTAGGGAGGGCAATAAATGCTGGCCTAGCCAGTGACATCCATATCCCAAGAATAAATAAAAAAAAAAATCCCTCATGATTTTATCTCCCTATCTCTGTGTTAAATGTACTCCTCCAATTCTAGCCTCATACACATTCCTTCTTTTAATTTTTCCATCATTGATAGCTGTGTTTTCAGTTGCCTAGTCCTAAACTCTGCAACTCTCACCCTAAGATTCTCTGTCTCTCTCTCCTCCTTTAAGGTTCTCCCATTTGACCAATCTTCGGTCATCTGTAATAGTGTCTGGTTTGGTGTCAAATTTTGTTTGAATATGCTTCTGTGAAGCACCTTGGGTTGTTTTACTGCATTAAAGGCAATGTATAAATGAAAGCTATTGTGACATGGCCAATGATGCCAAGGGGGCGGAGACTTCCTAAACTGGAGATTCTTACTTGACCATCTCAGAAAGGACCTGCTGTATTATTATTGTCTGGAATGCCAAGAAAGATGAAGTGTATCATTCTCTAGATGAATGTAAGTGGGTCCGATCCAGAAGGATGCATGTGAGGGTAGCCTGGCAACCCTCTTCTGGAATACACTGAGTAGTCACTCAAGTGGCACAAATGCAAGTTGGTCTGCAAATGAGATGCCATTCTCTAATCCTGGGGTATCTGGCGGCATCCCTGCTTCTGGACTTCTATGTCATTTATCATTTAAATAAAAACATTCAGTCAAAGATTCTATTTTGATTTGCAAAAGTCTGATTAATGTGAAAAACACGGATTTGTTTAAAGGCTTTCTTTGGTTTCCTTATTTGGTCGGTGCTGTTTTTGAATTATTTGCGTTTTTCAGGTTAGAGATCAGAACATGCAATGTCTGCTGAGATTGCTAACCACTGATTGATATTAGGCACGAAAGGAAGTGGTTTGATTTGTGGATCAGTGCTATGTAAATCAAATGACAAGTACATTATCTTTATGCACCTTAATCCTAGAGATGAAACCTTTAGTAAATGCAGGAGAATTACATTTGTATCATTGCACTTTTCTTAATTTTACTGAATCATGACAATTTCAAGTTAGTGGCTCTGCACACAAGACCAGCCAATTACAAAAATACCTGGTGTTTTATAAGACGTCCACATTCTCTGAAACTCTTATGGCAGTTTGTGATACCAAAAAAAAACTGACTCAAAAAGCCAATTATTATTTAGAATATACTGAAAGGTCTATTGCCATATTTTTATTCAGAAATTGGGCTTACTCATGACTGTAGCCCATTTGGCAAGATTGTCGTCATTGTTTTTGACCCCTGTAATGAACTTTGTTTTTTCACCATTGATTCCATCCTCCTCCTTAGCTCTTGTCTCAGTCTAAACCAGACTGCTTGAAATTTTGGATTCCTTATGACTCCATATCCTCTCCATCACAAAGACTATAAATTTCCACATTTGTAACAGTTACATCTCTGCCTGTCTCAGCCCATTTGCTGCTGAAACACTGATCCATGTTTTCTTTTATAACTCCAAAATTGACTATTCCAATGTTCTGCCGACCAGCCTCCCATCTTCTACCTCCCATAAACCTGAGCTCATCCAAGACTTTGCCATCCTTAACCTAACTCACATGAAGCTCCATTTACCCATCTATGCTCGTTGATCCAGCAACGCCTTGATTTAGAAATTCGCATCCTTGTGTTAAAATACACTCATTTCTTTTCCCTTTCCTATCTTTTTCCCTCCTCCAAGCCACACACTGTTGAGAAGTCTTTGTTCTTCCAGCTCTGTCCTCTTGTGCATTCCACACTATTAATGGCCATGCCTTCAGTTGTCTAGGTCCTATGCTCTGAATTTCATCACCATTTCTCTCTGCTCCTTTAAGATGCTCCTTCAAACCTGCTACTTTGACCAAATATTTGGTCACTGTCCTAAGATCTCCTCCTTTTGCTCAGTGTTAGTTTTTGACTGATGATGCTCCCATAAAGCAGCTTGGGACACTTTACTGTGCTCAATGCACTTTATAAATTTGTTGCTGCTATTGCTTATTTGGATATTTTACATGCAGCTAGGTAGGAAGATTGGGTCAGTTTGAAATCTCATCCAAAAGACAGTGGTTGGAACAATGCAGCATTCCCCCAGTACAACATTCAAGAAAGCAATCTTAGTCAATTAGAAATGCAAATGCCAGAGATCTACATCATTCTATTAATTCCACTGCATATTTATGCCATGTAAGCCAAAGGATCAGACATTGCAGTCATTGTTAGTTTTCTGCTCTAGTTTAATCTTGATTCAAACGGAAAATGTAAACCATTACGACAATTCCTGGAACTATTCTACTTAGAAAGTCATTTTATGACTGGCAGCAATTGAAAAGACAGATATATTGGGACAAATAGCCTTTCTCAATTCCTAGCATTTTCTGCCTTTCTTAAATTTCCTGTACCGAATAAGAATTTCTTGAAGAAACACTCATTGGTGTAATTATCTTGCTTGCTGCCATGCTTCATGATTTTCTTTTGTTATCGTGGTAACCACTTTCAATGTAACCTTTAGTAACAAATCTCCAGCTGTAACAAATAGATTATACCAGTCTAAATACTGCTTGTATATACCAATAAGCTATTTGTGTCACCCAGAGAAAAAGAAGATTTTTGTTTCAAGTGTTAGCCTATGTCCTCTCGCTGTTTAATAGTTTCAAATATTCCTTACATTCCGAACAATCACTCAAGCAATGGCGGCATAAACCTGGAAATATTTATTTTCTTGCAAAATTTATACCTGCACTTTTTGTAAGAATGTTTCCATTTACAAATTGAATACAGCTGATGGGATTATTCATTTAAGGAAAGAGTGTTTAGACAACTAACCCCAAGAGATTTGTGATGATATTGGATGAGGGTAGTCGGCAAGTTCTTCTTTCTCATAAACTTGCATTGGATTAGATGAGCCCCTCCAGTGTGTACACAAGATGCAATTCCATATTTAAAGAATTTGTGAAAAATGTGCCAATAAAAAGCGGAACTTAAGTTATGTGAAACTTCTCCTGCTGACATAGCTTCTGGGACTATAATTAAATTGGGAAAGACTTTCAGCTTCTGTTAACATATGAACACAATGCACGTTGATAATTAAACTTTATATTCAACACTAAGGGATTGATTTTCTTCCCCTTGGCACAGAAACAGAAGAAAACTATTCTTTCCCTGTTCTGTGCCATTCAATTAGTTCATAAAGACCTGTAACTTAATTCTAGATTTCACAACCCTAAATATACCTAATAAAAACCAATTAATCTCAGCTATGACATTTTCCACTGACCTGGTCTCAACAGTTTTCTGGGGGAATGAATGTTCCAGATTTCCAGTGCCATTTGTATGTTGAGTTGTTTCCTTATGTTACCCTTGAATTGCCTAGCTCAAATTTTAAGGTTATGCTTCCCATTCCAAACTCAACCAGCAGAAGAAATAGTTTCTTTAAATCTACCCTAGAAAATCCTTTAATCATCTTAAACACTTCAGTTAGATCACTCTTAATCTTAAACACAAGGCAATAAAAAAATTCCATTCAATCTATCTTCATAATACATCTTTCTGGTGAATCAATCCAAGGACACTATATCCTTCCTGAGATGCAGTGCCCAGAACTAGAGTTCTAGTATTCTGAATGGGGTCTAACCAGTTATATAACTGTTTAAGATAAATTCTACCACTTTCCAGCCCCCAGGAGATAACGGCCAATGTTCCTGTAGCCTTAGATAACAATAATATAAGAAATAGGAACAGGAGCTAGCCCATGAATGAGGGTAGGAGTGTCAAAACTCAAAACTGAGTCCAGAGGAAGAGGAAGCCTTAGATATTGCAGACAGACAGACTGACAAGAGGCTGTGGGAGATTGTGAAGTTGGAGGCATGGTGACAATAGATGTTTAGTGAAAGATTGAAAATGCACAGGATGGGGAGTCTTAGCTTCATGTGATTTCTCAATTGTAATCTCCTTACATTCAGCAAGCAAGGATGAGGGGGATGGGGATGGATAGGAAGCTAATAATTTTCATGTTCTCAAATCTAACTCCAACCCACCTACTTCTGGTTTTAACAGAGGTGGTTTGGTCACCAAGGCTGGATGCCTCCGCTTTTACTTTTTAATGTATGGAGGCCAAAAGAAGAGCCAGATCCTTGAGTTAAGCGCCTTTATTGAGCTACTTATGGGCCAGGAGAAGAAGTTTTTATACTTCCGGTGCAAAAGCTTACCTCCATATGATTGACTGGCGCCAATCCACAATGGGGCAACATCCACACTTCCCAACCAGTCTACTCCTATCCACCTCATGACAAGTGAATAGCACCTCTCCTCCCATCCCTAATCTGCAATGTCAGACTTGTCTGACATCTGCTCCTGACTACGCTCCAACACCACTGACACCCACCCTGTCGATTGGTTGGCTGGGGGATGCAAAATGTTTAAAAGAAGTCCTGCCGTTAAATTCGTCAGGGCATGTGGGAAGCACATACTTCCCTCTTTCCATCTAAAGACCCTCATCCCTCCTCCTGCACCTTCTTGGCTCTGAGTAATTATCAGGGCCTCTGTTTTCAAGGAGAAATATCACTCTGTGCATGGCTAAGGCAAACTGTTCTGTATTCCACATCAAAGAGGTTGCCTTGCAAGAGGAGCTGGCCACTCAGATCTCACTCTGTCATGTCAAGATTCTCAAATCCTGGGGCGTTTTCACCATAAAGAAAAACAAAACAGCTAAACGCTCGGGTTGTCAAAGCAGAAAGATCTAATGCTCACATTGTGGAGAGCTGAAGCAAAATACATAGAAATGCATGTTTTTACAGCACAAACACCAAGCCATTCAGCCCAACAGGTTCATGCTAGTCTTTAAGCTCCATAGTAGCCTCTTCCCATCCTTCTTTATCTAGCCATATCAACAAATCCTTCTTGATGTCCATTGATAGCCTTAGCACTGAGTAAAATGGGATAGAGCATAAAATCCTGACCACAGACTCCATAAACTAAGAATGTTGGTGATCTGGTGATGCATGTACAAAATGGAGGTGATATAATGGCCAATGCATGCATAGAGACTAAGAGCGGAATTTTTCACTCCAGAGACTTAAGTGTGGTGGTGGGCATGAAAACTGGCACATTTCCCGCCAGATGGCATGGCGGGTTTCCACTCCAGATTGTCCACTTTTCAGCTTATTATATATGCATAGACATGAAGCACATTGTATCTCGTGACAGGGGGTCCAGCCCACCAAGACCTTATCGGATCATCTTTCCGCACACATCATTCACTCTCTGCAGCCTGGGACTGATCGTCACAAGTGATGGCCCCAAGAAGTAAGAGGTCTACTATCCCCAAGTTCAATGGCAATGCTCGATGCTGTGGAGGCACACTGGGAGATCCTTTACCTCCGTGATGCAGGAGAAGGTCCACCAACTTCACCAAGCCAGCTTGGGAGCAGATCGCCAGTGCGGTCAGTGCCAATGCTCCTCTGAGGAGGGCCGCCATCCAGTGCAGGAAGAGGATTAATAATCTCATCTACTCTGTCAGGATAAATCAACTTTCTCCTCACTCTTAACTCACACTCTCACAAGCTCATTAGCCATTCGCAGAGTTACAGTCCACAGGGATCTCACACACCACCAGCACAGGAGACATCACCACTGACTCTCTCACACACACTCTGACATCTTCATCTCTTTTCACATCCTGTGCAGTTCATGTTCACAACCCTTACACAGGTCCACTCAACAGCCAAAGAAGGCAGGCAACCTTATCACCTGCCTAGGCATCCGTCCTGTTCACAGCCTATCCATTTATCTTTATGCAGGAAATGCTCGCCTCCGGGGGAGGGGTGGGGGGCATGCCTAAGCTCAGGCCCCTCACCTTCTATGAAGAATGGGCAGCAGAGCTGGCCAGCGAGGACTGGGACTGAGCCTGCACTGAGGGACAGTGAGGATCTATCACCAGCTCATTGGTCAACCGACAAAACGGAGTGTTTTTCAATGTTGATGATTATGCAGCCAATCACTCATTATCACCTCTTCTTTGTACAGGCACCAGCAGGAATAGGAAGAGACCCACTGGCAGCCAGCCCATCAGCCCCAGCCCTCACACCACCTCTGATGAGAACCCTGACAACACACCAGATGTAGTCACAGCGTTCACCCGCACTCTCCGCCAGTGCAGAGACACACAGCTCACTGGAACATGGTTGTAGAGCATGCTCGGGTCACAATATGGTGAGCACAGAACAGATTCGAGTCCGCAGCAGGCGGAGGCATGGACATCCAAAGTCACTACTACTTGGACGACTGCTGGTGGCCAGGCTCCTGTAAAGTCTGAGTCAGATGATGAGCCTCTGGACTTGGCTCTCACACAGATATTGGAGCTGCAAAGACAAACACAGGAACATCAGGCAGGGTTGCCAGTGCTGTCTCCAGATTGCAATGGACGATGGAGGAGCCGACCACGTTTAACCTGATGTCACTGTGTCAACAAGCCAGTGCACCGAGGTCAACACTGGTAGGATGGCAACAGCCATGGAGACCTTGGTTCAGAACATTGTGCCTGATATGCACCAAGACCTGCATTCCACCACTCTGGGCATTGGAGAGATCCATCAGTGGCTAGGCAAGAGGGGGATGGGGCGTTGATCTCACTCCAGGTGCCCCTTCTCTTCAAGGAGTCAGGGAGAGGCCCTTGGGCACCCATAGGGAGGAGGACCATCAGCTGTACACCCCAGGACCAGCCACTCGGGTGACTCTGAATATCTAGCCGCTCTCAATCCCCTCTGCCTGTGACCCCATCAACTGCCACAAGGGGTGCACCTGCCTCACAGCAGGAGACTTAAAGCAGGCCAGGGACCTCCAGGCTCCGGGCCTCCAGAGGACACCTGCCAGGTTCATCACAGACAACAGAACATAACAGTCAGCAGGCTGCCTCCACCTTTGCTGCAGATGTCAGGGATGTACCAAGATGTAGTGGTAGGGTGAGAAAAGCTAAGAAATACTAAGAGCACAGTGGTAGCATGGGTGACCACAATCTGTATTTTGATTTCACAAATGTAAATAGATTTTGATTCATTCCACTTCTCATGTAGCGTATGCCTCTACTATCTGATGATATGCTCTGTGGTCAGTAAAATGTAACAGATGAGCCCTTCTCATAGATGTCCCATCGTGTGCCTCAGTCTATGGTGTCTCGCACCATTTCATTACGGTGCCTAACCATTCTCTGTGCAATGTTGACATGAGTAAAGCCTCTGCCTCTAAGAACTTGACACTTGGTGGTTGGGCAAGGCATCTCTGAGACCTGCTTCAGAGGTTCATATACTATTTCCTCATGAGTTTAGAACCTGGAGCTGCTTTAGTCTCCTGGTGCTTCTGCTTTGAAGTGTGCTCAATGTGGATCTTAGAGGACTGAATGATGACGCGCATGGAGTTGGTACATCTTTCATTGGCCTCCATGCGCTTTCCATAAGACTTGAGTATGCCATACATATGAACTAAAATTCAGAGCTCTTACGCGCGCCTGTCTGCCTGCTGCATTATTTCATGTCCATGTGAACATCACCCCAATATTAGTCCCCACCTTCCCATCTTCATGATTTAGAGTAATGGATCTTGCTGACACATGTTGAGCCTGACGATTCCTGCTAGATGGTTAAAACTGTGCAACATAGGAGTTGTGCGTAAAGGCCCCAGATGACTGACGTGGACATGGGAGGATGCTGCGCTGGGGCCAAAAGTCCGGATAGCCTCTCATGACATTAACTCTCTGCCAGTTCTCAGCCGGTCAATCAGCATGGTCATGTGCTACTTACAATGGCATCGGTATGACTGATTTCCGTGTGCATATGCCAGACTGTTGGAATGGAAATGTGGAGGCCTCAAAAGGGATCAGAGTGAAGTACCAATACAGAATAACAGAATCAGAATCACAGTGCAGAAGAGGCCCTTCGGCCCATCGAGTCTGCACCGACACGTGAGAAACACCTGACCTACCTACTTAATCCCATTTACCAGCACTTGGCCCATAGCCTTGAATATTATGACGTGTCAAGTGCTCATCCAGGTACTTTTTAAAGTATGTGAGGCAACCTGCCTCCACCACCCTCCCAAGCAGCACATTCCAGACCGTCACCACCCTCTGGGTAAAAAAGTTTTTCCTCACATCCCCCCTAAACCTCCTGCCCCTCACCTTGAACTTATGTCCCCTTGTGACTGATCCTTCAACTAAGGGGAACAGCTGCTCCCTATCCACCCTGTCCATGCCTCTCATAATCTTGTACACCTCGATCAGGTCGCCCCTCAGTATCCAATCCTAAAATGGTCCCAGTTGTGTTTATACTCTCACAAGGATGCACAAAATGAGCTAGGTGCCACATCCCGTAAATTGGCATTAGACTGCTCCTACCATGTCTCAGCTGTGCCTTCCTCTCCATTTACAAAAGCGAAAATGAGGAGGGTACCCCTTCAATCAGCCCATAAGTGCAGTGGTGACTCCTTCCTCAAGCCCTGAGAGCCCTCTGCTGGTACTTTTTTTCATACTTCGCTTTTCAACTGCTTTATTGGATCAGCTTGAAAAATGGTGGTGCTGAGGTTTTACCATCAGACCAGCTTCCAGCACTCCCGCCGTGACCAAAGTCCCTCCCACTGTACTGGAGAAGCATCGTGTGCAGATTTCCATCCCTCCAATCACTTTCCTCCCTCCCCCTCTAAGCCTTGATCCCATATTCATTGTAGTTAATATCCCTGTCCCCCCCATTGAACTATTTGATGTTGATGTCCTGATACCGCATGTAGTCCTGACCCCTCCCTGTTTTGAGGCCCATTGTATTGTGACTTACCGAGAAACCCACCCCACCCCTTCCCATGAAACCATCGCGTGCTCCCACCCTACACTATCTGTTCCCTATCTACTGGCTGCAGATGCCTCCCCTGAGTGTGACTGTGCTATCGGCAGCTCAATATCAAGGCATCAACCTCTCCTAGATCGATGTGTGAGCGAGACTGGCCACACCCAGTGCACCATGCTGGGCGCGACTGATACAGGACTGACAGGTCCTTCCCTTCCTTGGACTGGGACCAGCAGAGGTGTGCCAAGGACAGTCCTCTAATTGTGGCACAGATCCACAGAACTGATAATGCTTTCTGGCCCCGACGATCCATTGCTCTATTGCCTAGGACTGTCTGTGCTTTCTGGCCCTGACAAATTTCACCCCCCATCACCTCCCAGTCACATGTCTTTGTGCATTCTTCTCCCAGGCTCCATTGCCACTGCCGTCCCGCCTCCCTCCCTCCCCATCAAGCTTCTGCCTTCCAGGCCCTTCCCTTGCCTCTGTCTTGTCCCAGCTCCCCCCATCCCAGTTAAGCCTTTGCCCTCCAGCTCCTTCCCTTGCCTCTGTCTTGTCTCAGTACCCCCAGTAATGCCTTTGTCCTTCAACTCCCCATGTTCCCTTTGGTCTCACATGGTAAGCCTTGGCTCTGTCCCCACTCCGCTCCCTCGAATTCTCGTTGGGTTTTGCCTGCACAGCTTCTGCATGGAGTCGGAGCAGCCATGAACACAGTACAGTGAAAGGTAGATGAACTCTGTATACACAAGGTCATGGGTGAAGTGTTGCTCCCCAGGTGCACATCACTTATATCCAAAACAAAAACAGAATTACCTGGAAAAACTCAGCAGGTCTGGCAGCATCGGCGGAGAAGAAAAGAGTTGACATTTCGAGTCCTCATGACCCTTCGACAGAACTTGAGTTCGAGTCCAAGAAAGTTGAAATATAAGCTGGTTTAAGGTGTGTGTGTGTCACACTGGTCTAAATAGCCTTTTGATCTGGAGTGGGGGCGTGATTCTGGCGAGCTGATTTTTAATGAGTATTCATGATATTCAAATGAATGCAAATCCGGTTCCTTGACATGCTGGGGTGGGCTGTCTGACCTGCCATGAAAGTCTGGAGCAGAAAATTGCAATCTATTTTTATACTGGCAGGAAACTGACTTTTAGCCATTCTCCACATTTTCCCGTTCCGCTCTCTATGACGCCCGCTGCTGGCGGGAATGGAAAGTTCCGCCCTAAGAAAGTATTCAGAGGCACTGAGCTTACACAGAAGCTAAAACAACTCATCTAGCTCATAATCTGAGATCTATCAGGAAGACTGCTAGTGCTAGGAAACTGCAGAGGTGAGGCAAACCTGTGCAATAGGTAAACTTATTTTTAATTTAGTGAATTTTTTAGAAAATGCAATTTTCTTCTGTATTTATTATAATACTAGGCAATCACACCAAGAGCTGAATTATCCTTTTAGTAGTGGAATGAGAATACTGCCTGCCAATGTGAATCGACCACCAAACAATTGCAATTTCTTCTGGGACCCTTATTTGCTATGGAGCGTGGGTATAGAGTAGTATTCCTCAGAGAGTAACCACCCCTGGAAAGGAGGGAAATTCACAACTTGTGTGGTTTTTTTAAAGGAGGGAGCGAGAGCAGCTCGTGCACATGTTGAGTTGGGGGAGGGAGGCAAGAAGAAAGCAGCCCGAAGGGCCCCGGCATCAATCACTTTACTCGCTATTCCCACCTCCGGATTTTTTTCTTAACCCCATCTCTGCATCTCCTTGTTCTTTTGATCCCTTCCTCTCAATCCCCTTCCATTCTTAGGCTCTCCTACTCTGTCCTGCCCTTTCCCTCTCTTTGTTCTCATTATATTTTTGTCTGTCTTTCCATCAGCCTTCTTTTCTCCCTTCTGTCCCCATGTTCTTCATACCAACAACTTGCATTTATATAGTGCCTTCTATGTAATGAAGCATCCCAAGGCACCTCAAAGGTGCGTTACAACATAAGGGACAGGAATTTTAGTTGGGCAATCGGCAGGCTCGGGAGCGGCTGGGAAGCGGACTGCCGACCAACTAATGGCCAGCCAACGTGAAACGCATGCTGAAATGCTCAGCGCTGCCAGGGTGGGGGCAGTTGGAAGGCAGGCGCTGATGTAAGCGCAGGCACGGGCGAGCGCGGAATGAAAGCTCCCGGAAGGCAGAGAGCTGCCTCAGGGAGCTGAAGTATTTAAAAACAATCAATAAAGGTTTTTAAATCGAGAAACAAATGTCCACACATCACAGTCACCAGAACATCCTGCCCTTGGATGAGGTTTCATCAAAAATGCAAAGACCGCCTGGTAGATTCGCCCATCCACCAACTGTAAGGTTGGACGGACCATGAAAAATCGGAGTCAATTGGAACTTTAATGGGCTTCATTGCCCTCTTAACTGTCGATGGGCGCACTTCCAACCGAACTATTGCACAAGCATGGGATGACGTCGGGGTGCTCGCCCAATGTCATCACGTGCTATTTTATGCTCAAGCTGGTCAGGCGCACACTCACACGCCTAGCTAAAAGTTCTACCCAGGAGATATTGGGGCAAATGCCCGAAAGCTTGATCAGAGGTAGGTTTTAAGGAGTGAATTAAGGGAGGTAAGAGAAGTAGAAGGCAGAGTTTAGGGAAGGAATTCCAGAGATTAGGGCATTGGAATAGTCAAGTCTGCAGTTAACAAAGGCATAGATAAGGGTTTCGAGCAGCAGATGAGCCGAGGCAGGGACAGAGGTGAACAATGTTACTGAGGTGGAAATAAGTGGACTTAATGATGACGCAGCTCAGCTCAGGGTCATATATGACACCATGGTTGCAAGCAGTCTGGTTCAGTTGGCAAGGAGAGAAGATAGAGTTGGTAATGAGGGAACAGAGTTTGTAGTGGGGACTAAAGACAACGGCCTTAGTCTTCCCAATACTTAATTGGAGGAAATTTCTGCTCATGCAGTACTGAATGCTGAATAAGTATTCTGATAATTTAGAAACAGCAGACGAGTCAAGGAAGGTAGTGGTGAGGTACAGCTGGCTGCTGTCAGCGTACATGTGAATATCAATACTGTGTTTTCCATGATGTCACCAAGGGAAAGAATGTGGATGAGGAATAGGGGGAGGCCAAGGATAGATCTTTGAGGGACACCAGAGGTAATGATACAGGAGGAGAAAGAGAAACCAAAGTAGGTGACCTAGCTACAATTAGACAGATAACAATGGAACCAGGTGACAGCAGTCCCACCCTGCCTGGTGACAGAGGCAAAGCACTGGAGAAGGATGGTATGGTGAACCGTGTCAAAATCTGCAGTCGAGAAGTATGAAGAAGTATAGTTTATCTTTGTCACAATCACATGGGATGTCATTTGTGTTCACATTGCTGTTGCAAACTGCCTATGTAAGCTTGTCATTTTATAGTGACACCCTCTCTCCAATGGAGGTACTACAGTGCCATCACTGCCTGGATCATTCAATTGCAACTTGCTAAATTTTCAATCAGTGATTTCCATCATAACTATAGACAACCCTCATCCAATTATCCCTGCCCTCAAATACATGACTTAGTGACTACACTTGATCTTGACTCCCTACATGCAATACCACTGGAGATTAAATAATATATTAATATTTTTGTCTATATTAATATATTACACTGGCCCAGGAATTTAATTGTGCCCTCTATGTGCGCTTGGAAGTGTTGATCCAGGCAGCACATTAGAATGAGGTGGTCACCAAGTCTCTCTGGTGCTACCTTGCAGGCCCTCATGAAATGAACAAGAGGAGGAATCATCTTCTCCCTCTGCTCTCACCACCCAGCCACACCTCCCAACTCCCCAGTGGGCAGAAGTCCTCCAAGCAACAACTCTATCCCCAGTGGAAAGATGTTGCCTCCTTTCCCTTTCCTTTCATTGCAAAAGACTTTACTCTGCCTCCTTCTCTTTGTACCTGAATCCACACTTTCCCATACCTCATATTTTCACACTGCACACCAGTGCACATTTAACCATGACAAGTACATTCTCTAAAACAACAGGCAGTCACTAATATACTTCCCTATTTCTTGTAGAAGATCACCTACAACTTGAAATAGGAGGCTGAGAAGGTCATCCATGACTGCCGTCAAATTTTTTATAAGGCAGTTGAGAACATTGCATTTCCAACAAAAATCATCTCAGCAGCCAATCGATTTTCCAAATTCAGAAAAAATACCAAAAATTGCTGAGAACTTAACTAGCAGCCTATATGACAAACTTACAATTAACTTGTAAATACTACATGCCTTCAAATAGTGCTGGGGATGGATCCTTCCCCGGCTGTTAGTGCCACAAGTTGCTGGACAGGTTTAGCATGTGGAGGGTCAGACATTGGAACAGCTCAATATCAGTGAAGGTTTCTATAACACCGCATGACCCTACTTTGAATGCATTATTCATTATATTAAATCGTTCTGGCATATGCTCCTGACACCTAGGAGAAGCCTAATACAAGATCAGGGTGGGGGTCTGCACTTCTGGCTTGAAATGAGTGCTTGCTTTCTGCTGTCTTATTGAAAACTAAGGTGCATGTCGAGTGTCTGAAAATCTGGCGCATTGCGATCTAATTCCTAGATCACTGGAGATTTTTAATACTGCTTTGGGAATTAAATTTATTATGTGAGAACTCGTAAATGAGTGGCCTTTCTATTTGATGTATATATTCCACCACACGTAGTTTTTAATTTTTGTCTCTTACCATTTTAAGGCTCAGAAAATATTGCACAATGGTATTCAAGATGCTGGAGGGAAATATCCAGCAATTCGCAGTACTGGGGAGAAAGAATGTGATTTTTTTGCACTTGAGGCTGTCCAGTTATTTGGTAGCAGTTTGACAGAGCTGGGGTTTGGTAGAATGAAGGTAACGTTGATCTGTATCACAAGAGGGGAAGCTGGGGCTTGCGAGTATTGGGATATGCATAACTGATATTGCCCATTTTACAGTGTCACGCAGTCAAAAATATCCTCTTTATGATTCAAAAATTCCACATATCTTCCCTGCTAAAAAAACTGAAATTAAATTTTACCTGAGTAAAGATTTCAAAAGTTGTCCAGTAGCTTTTCTTCAAATAATATTGAAAAACATTTGAGCAGAAAGTGCCAGAAACTTCATAAAAAAATTCCATCAGCACTGTTGACTTAACTGTACTGATGCGTCTAGGAGATTAAGATACTATATATGCTTTGATTACATAATCCAAATTCAGCTCACTGCATCATAATTAAAAAATAGCAAGTTAAATATTAAGTTTGAAATCAGCTTTTGGGAGAGACTAAGGTCTTCAGGTAAAACTTAAACAAAGACATTAAAAATATATGGCAATTCAAAAGACATTTATTTAAGTTACTGTGAAATATGGAATTTGTTGCCTTGGTTAAGCATTTTTTTGGATATTAGAAATTTTAGTTACTGAGAAGAAAATGTGACAATTTTTTTTCTGAAAGAATTTTGAGTGGTCTGTGGGAACTTGGTGGACTGAATTCACTCATAGGGTGATGAATTTACATAGGCAAAAATCTATTATAAATGTTGATACAAATATAATAAATTAAATCGGAATTTACAATTGGAAAAAGCTGACAAAAGTGTACAAAAATCAAATATCAGGAATTCACCATGCAGATTGGGAGTGTACACAGATTTTAAACATCATAAATCCACTCGATATGAATATATGTGGTGATTCAGAAAACTGCTGAAAAACACCTAAATTTGTTTTGGGTGACCTGTCTGGCCAGTTTTGCAGTACTTGCTGCTTTGTGAATGGTAACTTTGACAAAAGGAATAACCAATTTGCTCGGTTCTGTGCTTCTTACTGGCTAAAAATCAACATCAGTTCCCATTTGTATAACAAATGGAACAAGCTTTGATCAGTTCAAATTAGCTTGGATGTTTCAGCTGATCTAGATGATTACTAGTGGTTCCTGAATGAATGCAGGATGTCTTTGAGGTATGAAACCTTTGAGAGGTATAATAGGTTAGGCACAAGTGATTGGAACTTCTGTAGGTATTTTCTGACCTCTTGTCATAAGTTCAGCAATAAGAATAACATCATAATCAGGCAGTTAAGCCATTTCTCTGGGATTTCCACCCATCTTCTGCTGAAGTTACTGCGGGAGATGGCAAGAACTCCATTGGCATTCTACCCCCAAGATTTTTAATCGTACAGGATAAATATACAATACAAAATGAGAAAAAAATGTAAGTTTTGAGAATAATTATGACATAAAATTAGAAATATGAAACTATAATTTTGTGTTGTTCACACTGATCATTTTAACTTTAGTTCTGTTTTGATATAAATCTTAGAAATATCTGTTAAATTTGGCACGTAGTAACAGTATAAGCAACAATCCTATATTAAGGTGCAATTCCTCTTACCTTGCACTGTTCATATGGCGTTTCTTCAGATTCTTGATAAACAACGCTAAATGAGATGCTCTTTGGATCAGAAGAAAAGATCCAGCTAATGGTCAAACCACACTCTTCAACAACAATAAGGATCAGACTGTAGCAACTGGACTTAACAAAAAGCTCTCTATTGTTATCTCCAAACTGTCTAATCTCATCCATCTTGAGGGGTATCTTGAGCCTAAAAGGGAAAAACAAGTATGTTTGCCCTGCCAACAAGAACAACTAGCAAATATATAGCACCTTCAATGCAGTAAAACGTCCCAAGGTGTTTCTCAAGAGTGTTATCAAACAATATTTGGCATTAAACCATATAAAGAGTTACCAGGACAGTTGACCAAAAGTTTGATCAAAGTTTTACAGAGCATCAAAAAAGAGAGAGGTAGAGGCACAGAGAAACTTAGGGAGAAAATTTAAGTGATTAAGGCCTAGATTGCTGCACGCAAGGCTAGCAATGGTGGAGCGATTAAAGTCTGGAATACAATACAGGCCAGAATTGGAGGAGTGAAGTGAACTTGGAGGGTTGGAGATGTTACAGAGGTAAGACAGGGGTGTGTGTGTGTGTGGGTGAGGTGGGGGGGGTGGGGGAGAGAGCGCATGGCGGTTGGATTTGAAAACAAGGATGAGAATTTTAAAATGGAGGCGAGGTCAGGCTGTAAGCCAATATAGGTCAGCGTGCACAAGGATGATAGGTGACTGGGACTTGATGCAAGTTAGCATGCAGGCAGCAGAAGCATTCAAAGTGAACAGAAATTACCCACTCAGCAATCAGTGTAAGCTCTATTACTCAGTGCTTGTTAAATTTAACAGAATTAAGTGGTGTTTCTTTTTTTTTAAACTTTAAGAGAACATTGTGGATAGGAGGAAATCTGGCAGCAATGCCAATGTTCAGACTCCATTTGTTAGCGCATTGATCTCCAATTTGAATGACTAATCATATTACTGTTTAGTTATTCACATTTCTGATCTGAACAGATGAGGTCCAGGAAGAAACTGGAGAGGGGAAATGTATTTTGGTTTGGGTTATTGAGTTTTACATTTGCTACTGATTACTCTACTTAACTTGTCCCAAAAATACATGCCAGCAAAACTTTAAAATACTAGTACTGCACAATGATTTAAATCCAAGCACAGTTTCTAAATAAAGCGAACTTAGCTGTTGAGTGAGTAAGTGGGTCATGAAGCACTGAAATTATTTCCTGATTTAAAGTCATTCACCTTGTCCTTATTTTTATGTAACTCTTAGGCTAGGATTTTTCATTGGTCGGTGGGAGTGGCTGGTTGGGATTCCGACCGCTGCCTGCAATCGACTCCACACCGCCATTTTATGTGGACGGGCCAATTAAGGCCCATCCAGCATAGTACGTAAGCAGTGAGCGCCATCTATGTGGGTGGGGAGGAGGGAGATTCGGGTCCAGCAACCTTTCATGCACGGAGCTGCCTCAGGGGGATTGAAGCAATTGTTAAAAATAACTAAATACAGTAAAAATTTAATAAAGCATGTCCCCTCATGTGACCATGTCACATGAGATGGGACATGTTTTCATTTTTCAAAGAAAGGTTTTATTTTAATTGTAATAGCTTTAGGAAACCTCATCCCACTTGGCCTTTTCGCCTGCCTGCCAACTGTTAGGTTGAACGGGCAGCGTAAATTTGAAATTAATTAGTTCATTAATGGCCTTAATAGGCCTTCAATTATTGGCGGGCGCCCAGCTGACTCCAGCGCACGGCTGCCAAATGAAATATCGCGAGACAGCTCAATGATGTTGGGACGCACACTCGACATCATCATGCGTCATCTTACTTTCCGGTGTATCAGGCCCACCCTGCATGCTAACTGTAAAGTTCTGCCCTTGGATTTAATACTATTTCCAGTTAACAGCAAAGTAAATAACAATGTAGAAGGCAGTGAGACAGAGTTGGTTGGAGCATTGATATTTCTCCACAGTTTACTCTGAAGAGCTGGCACCTGCAAAAATTGATGTGCTACTTCACCGCCTGTGGCAGAAGGGTGTGATTACATAGCGCTGGATTTTCGCAGATACTGAAGGGGTCTCCGACTTAGCCAAAATGGCGTCGAAACCCCGATTCCTGAAGTCCCTCTCCTGAATCTGGCACCCACCATTTTCAGCAGGAGGGGAATAGGGGCAGGTCGTAGTCTGCACATCTGTGGTTCAGTGGCAGCAGCACATTTAAAAGTGTAGGTGCCTTGAAACAGATGCAATTTCCGTTAGTGGGGTGTGCAAAACGCGACTCGTGGGCTTTAGACATTTGAGCAAAAGGTCTAAAGTTGCCATCTGGAGTCATTTGGAGATGTAGGGTATGCTTTTGGAGAGGTAGGGATCCTTTTGAATAGGTCCAGGGACCACTTTTGGAGAGGTAAGGTGCCTTTTGGGAGAGGTAAATACCCTTTGGGAGATGGAAGGTACCAATTAAGATTGTTAGAATTAGATATGAATGTGCATAAAAATTGGATAAACTCGTTGGCGCTATCGAGCGGTCAAGACATCTGAATCACACAGACTGCTGTGACTACTTGCAATTTCACCAGCTGTCTGTTGACAGAAGCTTGAGGGCTTTCATCATAGAATTAGTGCTGCATGACTAACTCCACAACGTATTATTATCACAGTAAGGGGCCTGTAAGTTCACAGTCTGATTGACATCTCCAAGTGGTTATCAAGTCTTTGATGAGGGGCTATGAACACAAATATTTATTTTCATAAGGAATTAAGTACTTGAAGGAATTTAAATATAGTGAATGGATTTTTATCAATGATTTTTTTAAAAACAGTGATGTCATCAATAGGCAACTAGAGCTTTATTTTATTTCATCTCAGAATGGTTCCTGAGGTCTGCCCATGGTGGCTACTGGGTGAGTTGGCATGGAGGGTGTAAGGACAAAGGCTAGTAGGTGGGGCGGGGGTCATGGGTTAGCATGAGTTGGCACTAGGTTGGCGTAGTGGTTATAAAGGATTATGTGGGTGCGTAGAAGGGCATAGGGGCTATAATGGGTCATTGCGGGGGTGGAGGGGCATAGGTTGGTGAAGAAGGAAAGGTTTTAAAGGGGATTGTTTTAGAGAGGATGTGACAGTTAAAGGTTGGTTTTCTTAGTGTGGAGGTAAACAAGAGGACATAACTTCAAAAATAGAAGAGGAAAATGAAAATACCATTTAGACTTATTCCAGAGGCTGATGATTGGAAGGAGTAGAATACTATCAGAAGCAGAGGTACTAATTATATTAGCACATTCAAATGAGAATGGCTAAAGGCCTGGAGAAAAAATTGATAGAGGAGTATGAAAGGTACCATGGAATATGATATTTTTCAGAGACAGGGACGGATGAAGTGTAAATCTGGGCCTGTACATTTCTTTGTTCTAATCTAACTTCAAGACATTTGTATGATACTTACGTAAGTTCTCCACACTTCAACAAATTAATCTCTGCATCTTGCATAGGTTGTGTAGATCCATCTTCAGGTGGAACTCCTGATACATCTATTGACGCATTATCACACGTGGAACTTCTGAAAAAGAAAATTTGTGTCATTGGATGTGCAATATCTTGTCATGTGAACATAAATCAGCATCATTTACAGAGCTGAAAAGACTATTATTTACAGCTGACAGGGTACTGACTGCTGTGTACCTTATTTCAATATCTATCTGCATAGTATCTGAATCAAAAAGAAGTGCTGTACCATATACTGAATGCAAATATCAAGAAAAGTAGAACTTTGTTTCTGTCTCCACATTCACATAAGTTATCATATCCTAAGCTTTAGTATTCAGTTATTCAGGTCTCATATTGCCTTCATATGTTTGGCTCCTCAATTAAATTTTGGGAGACTGAAGCCATTGATCTCGGTCCCCACTCCAAACGCCATTCCCTAGCTACCAACTCTATTCCTTTCTCTGGCAACTTTCAGAGACGAAACCAGACTCTGTAACATTGATGTCATTAGCTTCCAATCACATATTTGTACCTTAACAGAGATTGCCTATTTCAACCTCTATAACATCATCTGGCTTGTCCCTGCCTCAGCCCACCTGCTGCTGAAACTCTCATTCATGCTTTTGCTACCAGTGGACTTGACTATTCTAATGCACTCCTTGCTGGCCCCCCAACATTCTACCCTCTGTAAACTTGAGGTCATCAAAAACTCTGTTGCCCATGTCCTAACTTGCACCTACTCCTGTTCACTCATCAATCACCCCTATTTTCGCTGGCCTATTTTGGCTCCCGGTCAAGCGACCTCTTGATTTTAAAATTCTCATCCTGGTTTTCAAATTTTACCCCTTTCTATGTGGTTTGTTGTCATATTTTGTTTTATAATGTCCCTATGAAGTTCCTTGGGAAGTTTTATTATATTATAAATAAGAGTTGTTGTTCCAGTGTATGAGTGTCAGCAGTTTAACTTGGCACAGTCCTGCCCTCTGGTGTTTGTGCTTTATTGCAGCTGTGTGGCACCTATGCTGTCATTCTTGGATAAATTAGAAAAACTCAGTAGCTCAGGCAACATTTACATGGAGAAAAAAATGTGTTTCACCAGCAGCCCACAATAACTGGGGTAGCTCCCAATCCCATAATTTGCAAGGGCCCTGCATACCCCTGCATGTAAATTAGCCATGTCTAGGACAGTAAGCAGTTGTGTGTGGAGGTGGAAAGGTCAGTGGTCATGACAGTGAACAAAAAATTCATGCAATATCCAGCAGGTAATTAGTAACACACAATTAACTCAAGGATAACACTAATAAGACACTGCATGCTATAATGCCCCTCTTATTCGGGAAGAGGTAGGAAAGAAGCCTGGAAAAGGAAGTTGAAGAACTAGTTGCTGTGGTCCATGTTTGGACTAAAGACATAGCAAGACCTGCTTCCTGTTCCTTTCTATGAACTCAGAACTAAATTAAAAAGCAGGACCACAGGCTAATAATTTCAGGATTATTATTTGTGCCAAGTGCAAATTTGCATAGTGACAAACAGATCAGGAAAGTAAATATATGACCTAAGAATTGGTGTAGGAGCGAGGGGTTCTATTTTATGGGAAACTGACACCCCCAGTATTTGGGAAAGATAGAACTGTACAACTGGGAAGGACTGTATGTGACCTGAACTGAGTGCAAGTCAGTAGCAGAAAAGATAAATAGGACAATAAAAAGGGTTTGGTACAAATTGAGGTGTGCAAGGGTGGGGAAACAGGGCTTGGGCAGAAATAATAAAAATGAAAGAGCCAAACAATCCCGTTTTTGGTCACTGGAGTTGCAATTCGTGATCATATAGTGAGAGTATCCCTTCAAGAAACCACATGCTGGATCTTCTTGGTGGCATTAAAATGGGAGGAAAGGCAAATTACCTCAGGATGAAGGCATTATGACTGCTGCCAGGAAAGTAGGCATTCATCAACATAGTGGTTTGAGCATGATCGCACAGCAACTGCACATTAATGGCGTAGTAGCCCTTATGTTTCCTGTATCTCTTCCTGTTGAGAAGGGGGCCTGTACAGCCTTGTGCCTGTAGCTGATGGCTCCCTGCACCATTTGGAATCTCGCTACTGTGGCAAATTCACATGCCTGTTCATCCTGCCTACCTCTGTAAATAATGAAATTGCCTTTCCTAATATATAGGGCTCCATCACCTCCTGGATGTAGTGATGGATGGTGTACTGTGAGAAGCTTGCAACGCTGTTTACCCCTGCCTGGAATGACCTAGTTAAGTAGAAGTTTAAAGTGACAGATGGCTGCTGACAGCTCCTTCATTACCCTGGTGTGAAACTGCAGGACCTGAAGGAGGCAGCACAGTTCTCTGACCACTTCTTTGTTGAATCTGAGGCACCTCTGGCATTGCTCCTGGGTGAGGTTGAGGTAGTAGAAGTGCTTCTTGAAAAGTCTAGTGGCTAAAGACTTCTGTGGTGAACCCTCCTCCTCCTCTGTGCAGAACTCCCCATTCAGCAGACACTGCTGCATTTGCCTGTCCTGTTGCAAACCCAGAGGCACTGCATCTACAGCCTTCATACCTTTTGTGGACAAGTGATATTTCCTCTGGCCTCCCTGTATGGATGCACCTAACAAAAACACTCCAAAGTACTTCCACAAACTTATCTACAGCAGAAGGAAGTCAAGAGCACCTCACCTGAATGTTGGTCCTATAAATAGTGTTGGCGGAGTGGGGATGGGGGGGAAAGGGGGGCCTTGATTTTTGCGGAGTCAGGCTGACTCTGAAGACCTTTAAAAATGGTGTGCAGGTCCCAGATGTGGAGGTTTTCAGCAAATCCATTTCCAACAAATCCATTTTTGCCAGCAAGGGGAGGGGGATGGGGTGTGAATCACCCAGGTGAGAAACCCAAACTCAGCAGGGCCATTTGAAATTAGTGCTGAGATCAAACAGACTCAATTTTTCCTGTTCCTAGGGCCTTAACCCCAACTGTAGGAGTCACAAATTTATGGAGGACTCATAATTACTCTTGAAGAGCAGATAAGGTTTGTTTAAGTGTCATGATCTTAAGTTATTTAAATCCCTGGGCCTTTAAAAATGAAAAAAAAAAACAGGGTGCAGCTTTTAGTTGGATTAAGAAAGAAGACACCGCTGCTGGAGTACATTGCTTGATAGGCCTGACTGATAGGCCATCTGGTGTAGCTTAAAAAAAATACACATATGTTCCTACAGTTTCAACAGACTTCACTGTTGACACTTTCCAAGGGCTGTTATTACAACTGAGCTCATTATCAACGCTTGGCTGAATTTCAAAAGCATCAAAATCGTTTGTCGCAGAAGACGGGCTGAATTCATTATTTAGACTGACAGTTTTAAGAGGCTGTTAAAAGATTAGCAATTGTTTGCTTTTACAACAGACTGACAATTTGAGGGGATTTAAAAGTTTTTAACGGGCTTCATGCATGAGTTTTTTCAGTAAGCGTGAAAAGAGTGACAGCTCTTTTAGATTGTTAGAAGTTGATTATTTTCATCTCCACCTGGCTCTTGAGGTCTGCTCATACTGGATACTGGGTGAGTGATGATGGAAGGGGCATGGAGGATTTAGGGATGTGTGGAGGTGGCATGGGGGTATGGAGGTATGATGGGGCATGGAAGTGGCATGGAGGTATGAGGAGGCATGGAGGGTGGGGTGGGGTGGTGGTGAGGGCCTAATATCCTTTTATACAACTAGGCTGAAATCTCAGAGAACTGAGGTGGGAATTATAACCAGTCCGCCTCCATGGCTGCCTCTGATCTGCCTCCTGATTCAATCACACCCCTGTACCCCCAGAGTGAAAATTGTGCACGTAGGGGTTGTTTCCATGTAGGTGAGTCTGTGCTTCCTGCCTCGATGGTAAAAATCTGGCCATAATGTTCAGTTGTTCACTGAGGTCTGAAATTCACGGTTGCTGTCACTGCACTGTTATCACTTCACACTTCTAGCAACTGTGTGAGTAAAATTTTTCAACACCTAATGTGCAAATTTAAGTCCAATCTGCCCTGGATCATCAAAATTTGGCCCAATATAAATAGTTAAGATTCAGAGAAAAATACAGGAAATAATAATAAAATGACTGATGAGAATACAACTGCAGTGATGAGAAACAATTTATGTGGTAAGTTTAAAGGTGTGAGAAAAACAGCATCAAGGTAAAAGGGCAGGGTGAGGTCACATAAGAGTTGTGGGTACAAATGTGTATAGCATAAGGAATAACAACAAGCAAATCAGAAGCACCAATTCAGCTTAAATGGTATTATACAGTGGTCATGATTAAAAGCTAGCCATTATTGGGAGACAAAAATTCCAAATTATAAGGTTGTTTTATTATAAAGGACAGAAAAACTTCAAATAGAGAAGTATGACTATTGATAAAACAAATCATTACAGCATTAGGATGAGGGTTGATCAGTTGTAACTATCTGGATAGCAGGAATTGAGGAATAGATAAGATGCACGACTTTGGTGGAAGTTTTCTACAGACCTCCTGACAGCTATGGTAAAGTGACAGGGGGCTGGGTTTTACACTCCCCAGCTGGTAGGTTTGAAGGTGGGAGCCTGAAAATCCAGCAAGTGGCCTACTTACCTGCTCGTCCCTGCTCCCACTGCAATTTTACCAGCAGCAAGGTTGGCATTGGATGGCCTGTCTGGCAGTGGGCCAAGTGAGATCCTTATTTTGGCAATTAATGCCAACCTAAGGGCTTCATCCTGCTGCAGGATTTAATTGGTGGCGGGTGGGGCCCAGAACAAGCAGCCAGCCAGGGTGAATTCCCTGCATGGGCTGGAGGCAGATCAGAGGCAGCCATGGAGGCGGACTGGTTATAATTCCCACCTCTCAAGAACCAACCCCCACCCCACTTGCTGGTGCCTGCCAGCTTAACACCTGGCGAGACCCCAAACACTTACAATGCAATCCAGCACAGCTTGTCTCCCCAAGCCCCAAATGCAGTAATGGCAGTGGTCATTGCTCCCATTGGTGCTGCCAGGACTGGAGAGCTGCCGGTTTCTGACTGGCCAGCAGCTGAAGCAGGATTTCCTCTCCATGAGGGGCAGAAATCCCACCTCCACTCTTCTAAGGGCCAATTAGCCATTAAATGGCTGTGGGACAGCCATTCTTCAGCTGAGGGAGCTTTCCCCCACACACTGACTTTTTAACCCCCTTAAAGCCAGCCCAAAAGTAGAGATTAGGTAAGTTTGATGCAATGCACAGCAGTTATAATTAAAAACTTCAAATGTTCACACGGACTCAAAGAACCAGATTAGCTCAAGCCTCAAAGGCAGCAAATTTCCTGAATGCATTCAAGACAGTTTTCTAGAGCAATATGTTCTTGAACCAATACGAGGGCAGGCCATACTAAATTTAGTGATGTGAGACTGACTTTGAACGGATATGGTAGAAATTGAGCACGGTAAACTGAGCCAATTTCTGAACAGACGGGTAGTGAAAGGTATTCAATGAAGTACTTGGTACCAGACCTGTACACATCCCTGAAGGAAAGGAGCTCCCCTTTCATAATTATCCAAGTTTCCTAATGACTTTGCGTTAGATGACGTGGTAAATAGTGCAGATGGGAGCAGTAAGTTGCAAAGGAGTACTGACTGACAGGTTAAATGAGTGGGCAAACCTAGCAGATGGACTTCATTGTGGTGAAGTATGAAAATAGATGTACAAGTACAGAAAATAATCAAATAGACTAATGGAATGTTGGCCTTTATCTCAAAGGGACTGGAATACAAAAGGGTAGAAGTTCTTTCTGCTACAAATATTTAAAACTTGTTAGACCGTATCTGGAGGAAGTGCAGTGCAGACTCATTAGAAGGATAGTGGAGTTAGAAGAGTTAAATTATGAAGGCACATTGAAAAGAAAAGGCTTTTATCTCCTTTAATATATGGTAGGAAATAGAGATAGTTTTAAGTGAGTTATATTTTTATTTGAGAGTGTTAGGAATGAGTTTTAGATTTAATGTTTAAGTTTGATTTGTTTTTCTGTATTTGTGTGTTAAGAAAAGGACAAGTTGAGTTTTAGTTTCATTTTAAAAGGTGAAACCTAGGGTCTAGTTTAATTTTTAGTAGAGACAGCAAGTCTAATGCTGTATATACCTACATTTCTAATGAGTTTTATGACTCTTGCGGAGAAGCTAAAGCAAACACAAGAGTAGAAATAATTGTGCTGTTGCCTAGCAACAGGGATCCTGAGAGCGAGGACACACACACACACACACAAACTAAAGAAAAAGCAGTTTAAGTTCAGTTGGTTGAAAGTAGCTGCCAGAGAGAGACTGGAACCAAGGGATAATTACCAAGTCCCAAGCTAAAGACGAAAGTCCCCAAGTCCAGGGGAGTGGAACAGGGAAGATCCCCAGCAGATAAAAACATAAAACTGTGGATGCTGGAAATACAAAACAAAAACAGAATTACCTGGAAAAACTCAGCAGGTCTGGCAGCATCGGCGGAGAAGAAAAGAGTTGACGTTTCGAGTCCTCATGACCCTTTGACAGAACTAGGCGAATCCCAGGAAGGGGTGAAATATAAGCTGGTTTAAGGTGGTGGGGGCGTGGGGGGAGAGAAGTGGAGGGGGGTGGTGTGGTTGTAGGCAAAAGCAGTGATAGAAGCAGATCATCAAAAAATACCACAGACAGCAGAACAAAAGAACACATAGGTGTCGAAGTTGGTGATATTATCTAAACGAATGTGCTAATTAAGAATGGATGGTAGGGCACTCAAGTTCCACCCTGGGATCAGGCTTGTCCAATTGTAACATCAGCTGGGATCATAACATATATAGGTTTAAGGGGTGGTCTAATTGTTTTAAGATCAAGTTGTTTAAAATGATTAAAGGATGTGATAGGGTAGAAAGAGTAAATTTAGTTCCTTTGGTCTGGGTGTCCAGAATAAGAGGGCATTGCCTTAAAGTTAGAGCTAGGCTGTGCAGGTGTGAAGTCAGAAGTACTGCTTCACACAAAGTGAAGCATAAATTTAGAATTATCTTCATAAAAATCTGTAAAAGCAGGGTAAATTGAAAATTTAAACTGAGAATGAATACAAATAGATGGGAAGCAACTGCAAACCACAAAACATTAGAAACTTGATGATGGTGTACAACAAATACCAGCAGCAGACCAGCTGTTCCAAGAGGGCCATAGTTCATTGTCCAGTTCTTCCGGTGTGGTCTGAAAGCGGGCACTCTATTTTGGAGGTATGTCACCTGCAATACAGGTCTTTAGCTGCATGGTAACAGCCACCATGAATGGAGGAAGTGTCAGCAACCAGAAAGAGAATAGTGGCTGCCTTGCTCAATACCAATCTTGGGTTAGAGCCTGATGATCCTTACATCAGCAGTCAGAAATTGATAGCAGGGAAAATTGGAACATTTAGTGAACGTTGGTGTATATTGTCTAGATTACACCACTTTCACAGAAATTCATCTCCTTTCCTCCTAACCAGACAGGAGCCAGATTTTCCATGCTACAGTGCCTTTGAAATATCACAGTCCTAAAACAACTCAACGGTTGTTTCCTAAAAAAAAAGCAATAAAAAGAAGTGCTTACTTTCTAATGCAAAGATGTTTTCAGCAACACAGGCATTACATGTTCATACGGACCATTATGGAATCTTTTAGTCATCTGGGTGTCAGACACTCTCAGGAATGCTTTAGAGTCTCTAAATCAAAGTACTGAGAAATTATAAGTAAACCATTTACTTGCTCTGGAATTCTCTCCCTAAACCTTTACTGCTCTACCCTCCTTTAAGTTGCACTGATCGCAGCTCATCTCATTGGAATAGCTGCTCTTTCCCCAGTACTAGTGCCAGGAACCCATGAATCGAAATCCTTTCTCACACCAATCTTTAAGCCACTTGTTTAATTCACTAATCTGCTTGACCCTATGTTAACTGACACGTGGCTCAGGCACAATCCACAGACATAAATAAATAACATCCATAGACATTTGATATGTAATTGATATGTTATCTCCTCAAAAAAATCAACTAGGTTCATTAGACATGACTTTGCCTTTATAAAATCATGCTGGCTCTCTCTTCATATTTTCACATTAAATATAATCAGTTCATATTTATCCCCATGTTCAGCCACTTTGACCCTAATTAGATTCTAGTAACTGAGGGACATCCACTGATAAGCCCTCCAGACACCTGAACCTCCTTTAATGCAGTATCCCAAGTGTTCTTTCTAGTGGCTCTGGTTGGTACATTGGCCTTGTTATACCGCCGTTCAGTATCATACAGTGAGTAACGGCAATAGTAGTAATTATGGTTCCCTAGCGGCTAGCTCATCAATAGTAGCATTATCTCAAATAATGATACCTGGGATTGCTCAAGTATAAGGGCTATAGTGAGCTTCCATTGGGCTGGCCTTGGTTGGTATAATTTTGAAATTATATGATACAGCACAGAAACAGGCCATTCAGTCCAACTGGTCCATTACAGTTTGCAAAATCATCGAATAGTACAGTACAGGAAGCCATTTGACCCATCAAGTCTGTGCAACACTTTTGAAGAGCAATCCAGTTGGTCCCATATCCCCTCTCCCCATATCCCTGTAATTATTTCTCCTACAAATATCCAATTCCCCTTTAAAACTGTTGAATCTACTTCCATCACCCTATCTAACAATACATTCTAAATCTTAACTACCCGTTGTGTAAAAATCTTCTTATGCCACTTTCACCTTAATTTTGTCAATCACCTTAAATCTGGGAATTCTGGTTATTGATCCTTCAGCCACTGGAAGCAGTTTCTGTTTATTTATTCTGTTTAATCCTTTATGATTTTAAACAGCTCTATCAAGTCTCCTTTTAGCCTTCACAGTCAAGGGGAACAACCCCAACTTCTCGACAAGAGCATCCTGTCACCACTCTGCATCTCCTCTCATCAGTATAGCTTTCGATTCATTTTTCCCCATGTGTTTAACTCATTCCCCTTCAATGTATGAAATGTAGTGCTTTTCTCCAAAGGAGCATAAGGCCGCACTTGTCTTCTACCTAGACTCCCTGAAACAAGGCTAGTTGCTCTCTGCTGTCTACAGAGACAATATTGGTTATCGCTGATGAATAATGCATCTGTAACCTTCTAGATACAGCAATGGGACAGCAGATTGGCTGATACAAGCTATATCTGATGTGACACCTTGGAAACCTGCAGTGGTGAAATAAGTGAAGGTTGTTGTAGATTTCACAGGAACTGAGAACATAGCTTTGTTGAGTGTTCTGATGGAGCCCAATGGAAAATTGCAAGGTTCTGGTTCTACTGAGTCCTCTGTTTCCAGGGTTTTCTAGTTGGCTTGTAAGAATGGAATTTTCTTTTAAAACAGAATCTTTCAAATGGAACAGAGATTGGAACAATGGGATCTGGGCTAAGGGGCTTGGTCAACATCACCCATAGCAGGCCCATGATAGATTTTCCAAATGGGCAGGGCAGGTGAGCACTGGGAATATGCCCATCGTGGTGCGAGTCAGCCCCATGCAAATATGTGCCTTCATGTTGCCCCTAGCTTAAAAATAAATTACTGGCTGGGGAGCTGAAAGGTACACTGGAGGACTTCAGGGGGCTTGGGAAATCACAGATAGGCAGACATCAGAGTTTCTGGCAGTCACTGGAGAGTTGGGCACTGAACATGTGCCCAAGGGGACATTTGCAGCCAATTGAAAATGGAAATGATGTTCACTTCATTGGCTCCACAAATGCTGGCAGGGTCAGCACCAAAGGGCATTGGTGGGTGCAATCCAAACATAACTGCTAGGATCATGCATCAAGGAGTTTCAGCGTTAATGTCTTTGAAGGAAGCAATTACAACATATTTAAAGAAGTGATACTGTCAGTTGTTTAAGCATTATAAATTTAAACCTTTCTCTTTGGAACTTTCAATCATTGTAACCATTTGTCACAATTAATAAGGAATACAATTCTCGAACAATGATAATTCAAGTAAACCAAATGTAGATTGAAATAATTTACCTAAGTGTTAAAATCTGTAGATTCTGCGTTTATCATTTGTGCACCTAATTTTAGATGTGTGAGATATTAATTTATAGAAGATTCTAAATTAGTAGCAGTGTGGGAAACTGTTCTATGAAACTACAAACATTCTGTTTAAAAGAACCACAGACCTAGAAATTCACTTGGGCCCAAAAACAGCTGGAAATGACACCTGCACACTCCCTAATCTGCTCACAAGACTCACTAACACAACTTTTTTCTTGCAGAAGAAGGTGACACTCAACATGAGGCAGGAGGCAATGACTGGAGGAGGCCAAGCTTGTGTGTATTTCCTTTCTCCACAGGAGGTAGGTAGATGTTGCACAGGGTTTATGCTCACCATATCCCCATTACCCTTCTATTTCACTATACATAATCCGCAGAACAAACTCCACTGTAATCAGTAATCAGTCATCTCTCCCCACCTTTCCTCAATATTGAAAGCTAACCTTTATCCTTCTCTTTTATTGTTGAAAATGTTGACATCCCTGTGCCATTTCAGGAAAAGGAGGCCAATCTTCTTGAAGATGCAGTGTCACTTGTTCCGACTTCAGCAAATACCAGTTCTGACGCTAGAGAAGGGGTCTTCACAAGGTGAATCATCAATCACAAGTGTGCAGGAGTTAGGGCAGGGGGATAGGAGTCAGCGAGTTAAAAAGTAAGATCAAATAATAGCTGTGCTGGAGAGGATTCCGATGCGGGATTTGAGGGTCCTGGCTATCAAAGAAGGCTGATTGGAATACTCCAGTGGATGCTAGATCCACTGGGTAGCCAGTCAGTGAGCTTACGTATAACGGCTCAGAATATGAAGAATTCAGCTCAAGCAGACAGGTGTTGGGGATTTGCACAGAGCATTAAGATAATTCTGTCCAACAAAGACCAAATGGATAGCTTCAAGAACACAAAGTGGTATCCATCAGAATGCAGAATTTGCTGTAGGTCTGACAGCTTCTATTACAGCTCACACTGTCATCTTGGCTCTGGGAGCCAGTACTGACAATGTACTTCTGTAGCAACTCTTGCAGTCTGTACTCAGGCAGAGCCATAGGAGTCCTGAAGCACAGTCCCAGGATAATAGCATGCTTGTGTCCCGAGATATTCTGGTCTGCAGCTGAGTCCTCAAGGCTCAGAGTTGTCTGAAGCTACCTGTGATCATTAGCAAGCTCACATTCATAGGGGCATAGGAATCACTAAATGAAAAAAAGCTACAGTCCATCTAATTTGCCTTCAATCATCCCAGGCCTGGATCGTCCACAAAGTGGCAAACATCGTCGGATAGCCGCTTTGCTTGAAGGTTTCCATGCCTAGAAGCTGCTCTGCATATCCTGCTGTGTCTCCTGTACCTGGCTTCTCCATAAATGCGTCCATTGGAGTACTCCATCACAGCGTTGTAGCATTGGGCAGAAGACATGTCCCCTTTTTACAGCATTATCTACCGGGAATGTTAGTGAATAGGTGAATGCATGAATGAGTAGGTGGGTGAAGTAAATTGGTAGGGTGGCAGATGGGTGAGGTGGTAGGTTGGTAGGATGATAGGTAGGTGAGGTGCTAGGTGGTTAGGGAGGCAGGTTGGTAGGACAGCAGGGGATAGGTTGTTAGGTGGGTAGCATGGCAGGTGGGTGAGGTGGTAGGTGGGCTGGGATGGGTCGGGAGGGGTAGTAAGGTTGAAGGCTAGTCAGGTTGGGTTGGGGGGGCTAATTGGGTGTAGTCGGGTTATGTTGGGGGAGTAGTCAGAAGAGGTCGGGGGGCAGTCAGGGGGTTGGGGGGGGGGGTTCAGTTCTGTAGTTACCCAGAAGTTAGACTAGGGGCAGAATTTTCTGCCTGTCAGGCAGGCAGAGCTGGAGTGGTCCCGATTGGCACCCAGGATCGGGTCCGCGCCACCATTTTGCGAATTGCCAATTAAGGTCTGCCCAGCATATGAGCGGCGGTGGGTGTGCACAGACCGCTGGGTCCAATGGCCACCCAGCAGTCTGTTTAAAGGGAGGCCTGGCAGTCTCCAGTAGGCTGTTCATAATGGCCACTTCCAGGTCACACCACAGGGGGTTGGCTGAGCAGGGAACGCTAGAGGGAAGGGCAGAGGAGCAGGGTAGGCTGCAGGGTCTGCCCCAGGAGCAGTGCAGGCTGCAGGGTCTACCACAGGAGCAGGGCAGGCTGCAGGGTCTACCACAGGAGCAGGGTAGGCTGCAGGGTCTGCCCCAGGAGCAGGGCAGGCTGCAGGGTCTGCCCCAGGAGCAGGGTAGGCTGCAGAGTCTGCCCCAGGAACAGGGCAGGCTGCAGGGTCTGCCCCAGGAGCGGGGCAGGCTGCAGGGTCTGCCCCAGGAGCAGGGCAGGCTGCAGGGTCTGCCCCAGGAGCGGGGCAGGCTGCAGAGTCTGCCCCAGGAACAGGGCAGGCTGCAGGGTCTGCCCCAGGAGCAGGGCAGGCTGCAGGGTCTGCCACAGGAGCAGGGCCCGCCCCAGGAGCAGGGCAGGCTGCAGGGTCTGCCACAGGAGCAGGGCAGGCTGCAGGGTCTGCCACAGGAGCAAGGCAGGCTGCAGGGTCTGCCCCAGGAGCAGGGCAGGCTGCAGGGTAGGCCAGTGGGGGGCCAATGTGCCCCTTGCTTTTCAGATCATTGCCTTGCTGCCCGCCTTGAGGAGGTGGCAGCACGGTGGGAGGTGTTGATCCCCCAGGATGGGAGGAGGAGGAGGCCCCCCCCGCCACATGACGAAACGTGACTGGGAGGAGGTGGCGGAGGTGATGAGCTCCTGCGACATGATGCGGCGCAACTGGATCCAGTGCCATAAGTGCTTCAACAATTTGTTGCGCTCTGGAAGGGTGAGTACCATGTTGGTGTTGGACATTTAATCCAGCAGGTAGCCTTAGCCTTTGAGGCCCCCCACCCCACCTCCCCAAGTCTTACTGTCGTGACTGCATTGAATCATGTTGGGCATTTCTCGTATGTTGGGTGGGCAAGCAGATAGTGCCCATGCTTACATCAGCCTCAGTGGCTCATGAGGAGATGGATTCTCCCCCGCATCCTGTGTTGCTCTTAGTCGCACATGACTAGTCTGGGGGCAACCTGCAGGAGATGCAGCTAGGCGCATACTCAGAACTCTAACGCATGTCCTATTCACGGTGATGAGATTGTGGAAGGGGAGCCTCAAGGTCTTGTGGTCAATAGCCATCTGCTGCCCTCGACGCCGCACCTAGTTGCTCCTCCTTGCCATGGGAGCTAAGACCATGGGTTTCTTAAAGTGAAGTATGCAGAATGTGTCCAAGGTGGCTGTTGGGGGAGATGGGGTGGGGGGGGTGTTGGTTGGGAGCAGGCGTACTACCTTAGTGTGACTGATCAGCAGTAGCGGGGAGACGAGGCCTCAATCGCCTCTGCTCCAGGGGAAATATTCCCAGTCAATTCTATGTCTCCTCATAAGTCAAACTCTCCAGCCCATCCAGCATCCTGGTCAATGACCTCTGTACTCTCTCCACTCCAATCACATCCGTCCCATGAATTGCATTTCAGAACTGCATGCAGAAGTATCGCTGTGGCCTAGGCAGCATTTTCTTGCCTTGCAACATTATCTCCCTGCTCCTATACTCTATGCCTTGGCTAATAAAGGCAAGTATGGCATTTACCTTCTTAGACACCTTATGCACCTGTCCCGCTACCTTAAGGGACTTATTGACATGCACAGCAAGGTCCCTCTGATCATCCTTATTTTCTAAGGCCCTACCATTCATCGTATATTCTCGTGCCTTGTTTGTCCTGCCCGAGTGCACCACCTTACACTTATCCACATAATATTCCATTTGACATTCATTAGCCCATCTGACCAGCCTGTCTATATCCACCTGTAATGTAAGGCTATCCTTCTCACTATTTGCCACCCTGCCAATGTTCATGTCCATTGGTTCTGGAAGGTTGAGCGTATAATGAGCCAGGGGGAAAGGGATGAAGTGTGTCATTGTGTGCACGCTAACTGATCCACTGTCCTTATTGTTCATTTCAGCATCATCAGAGCATGGTCGCCAGGAGGAACTGCAGATCCCCCCTTTCACACCTGAGGGGCCTGAACTGTCACCTGCGTCACACCATTTCTGCGAGGCAGGCACCAGCGCAGATACTAGCACCTCAGTGGGCATTGCAACATCAGCTAGTGTCCCGGGGCACAGTGGAAGGACACGTTACAATCACCGGAGGAGGTGGCAGAGACAGAGAGGGCCGAAGGTGTCAGCAGCAGGAGGACTTCAAGGGACCAGGCACATGCTCAGCTGGTGTGTAATGATGTGCCTCTGGAGTCGTCCGCGATGCAGCAGCTGCAGGAAATGCAGCCGAGTGTGCGGGAGCATCTGGGAGTGATATGTGAGGCTGTGCTTTGCTTAGTGTCCGTGGTGGAGGAGTCCACACGGAGCATCAGTGATGCAATGAGCTTCATGGCAGAGGGTCATGCTTCCTACATGGAGTGGTGACTCTCGTGGAGAGGCACTTCCAGGAGAACAATCAGGTCCTCCTGGGGTTACGCTGGGACCTGCAAGCCCTCACAGCGCCAGTGGCCACAGCTGGTCATTGCCAATTGGAAGATGGTGTGGGCTTCAAGCTTCCCAGCTCATTGCCCATCCATCCATGGTGAGCAGGGAGGTCCGAGGCGATCTCACGTCGGCGGAGCAGCTGCCTGTCATTTCTGCGGGCTCCTCTCACGGCGCTCTGGTTGAGGGCACCAGCTACTCCTCCCCTCTCCCAGTGACTGCTTCATCAGGTGAGGCTGCGACGACTGGGGAGATGCCAGCTGTGGAACTGGCAGATCCCTCCAGGTGGGCCCAGCACACGCTCCACGGGCCAGAGGACAACCGCCAAGGTCATCAAGGCCAACAGGACAGCAGAGTCAGCAGGCTGTCTCAGATGCCACTCCAATCGATGGCGCGGCACCAAGACATAGCACCCGTAAACGAAAGCATAAGGCACCTTAGGCACACCATGGATTTCTCAACGGTGCTTTTGTGTTGGCCCGAGATTAGGTACTTATAATTATTTTCTGCTGGCTTAACGTTTTGTTTTCGACTTGAGAGAACTTCTGATGGTTAAAATAAAAATCAGATGTGTTATCATGGCTGAGGGTGGCTTCTTTGTTCTGCATTTGTATGTTTAAGATAAATGTCATGAGTGTTTGCGTGGACATTAAGGTTTATGTCCAAAGCCCTTAGTTCCTGCTGATGACCTGGCAGATTTAGCACTGAGGTGCCGAGTATGGAAGCGCCAGGCAAGGCTGGTCCTGCTGATCCATTTATGCGGAGCTAGCTGAAGGTTTGTTGGATTAAAGCCTCCCGGGTGTCCCTGCCTCCTTGGTGTAGTGCCAGGTCAGTGTTTAGCCTCTCAGCATTCCCCTGTGCCTCTTCATCCTAAGAATCAGTGCTGGACTCATCGTGTGCAGCCGCATCCACTGCACCGTCTTCATCGTCCACTGCCTTCCCCCCTTTCCAGTGCAAGATTGTGGAGAGGGCAGCATGCAACCACTATCACCAACACACAATCTGGGGGGTACTGGAGCGGTCCAGGCATCGAAAGCGCATCTTGAGAAGACCAATGGTTCTCTCCACCACAGCCCTTGTGAAGGTGTGGCTCCTATTGTACCGCTGCTCAGCTTCTGATATTGGATGGCGGAGAGGCATCATGAGCCACCTTCTGAGAGGATAGCCCTTGTCACCCAGCAGCCATCTATCAGCCAAGCCGGAGCACTGAAGAGCCTTGCACCTTGGAATGTCTGAGGATGTAGGCGTCGTGGGAGCTGCCTGGGTACCTTGCACAGACTTGTAGAATCAGCATCCTATGGTCACACACTATCTGCACGTTCATGGAGTGGAAGCCCTTCCTGTTGACGAAGGCACCGGGCTCACCTGCTGGCGCCTTGATGGCCACATGTGTACAGTCTATAGCACCCTGGACGCGGGGGAATCCAGCAATGGCTGCGAAACATCTGGCTCACTGTGCCTAGCTTGCCTGGTCCCAGTGGAAGTGGATTAAGGTCAATGCACGCCTGAACGGAACATCTGTAACCTGCTTGACACAAGTGTGGACAGCTGATCGGGAGACACTGCAAAGATCACCCACCGAGCTCTGGAAGAGCCAGAGGCATAGAAGTTGAGGGCAACTGTGAGCTTCAGAGCCACTGGCATGGGGTGTCCACCCATGCAGTTAGGAGAGATCTCGGGGCCAATCATCTGACAGATTTAGATGACTGTCTCCCTTGACAGTCGGAAGAGCCTCCTTCGGCACTGCACCTCAATCATACTGAGGTAGCTATCTGCTGCTTGTATATCCTGGCAGCAGGATAGTGGCATCTTCTGCGGCCCCTTCCACCTTGGACTACCTCCTGGCCCTGAGCCCCTTCTCCCAAAGGTGGCTCCCCTGGAGGCTGATTGTGCACTCCTGGCCTCCTCCTTATTCTAGCCCTCCCTTCCTCCTCAAAGGAGCTGCCTCCAGTAGACATGTCAGAACCCATACCCAGGCTAAGGGGAGACCTCCAGAAAGCTGCAGGCCTGATAAAGATTCCTGACTGCAGAGTGCTGACCTGAAGGTTCAAAGTACACAGAAAGCTGCTGGAATTCGTTCTGAACTGCTGCAGATCACACAGGCAAGTTTAAAAAACTTTCTCCAATAAATACTTGGCAGACCAGACTCATGGCCCCTCTGAGCCCTCTTATCCCGCCCGTGGATCAGGTTCATCAAAAAGTCTCCTACCCGCCTGCCCGCTGTGCCCGTGCGCCGACCCGAAGGTTACGCGGGAGCCTGAAAATCGCCATCGATTGACAAATTAAGGGCCTTAACTAGTCTGTTAATTAATGGCGGGTGCATGTCGATCTTCATCGCGCTCCCACCCAGCAAAATATCGCGATGGCACGCGGTAATGTCGGGGCGCTCGCCCGTAGTCCCCATGCATCATTTTACGTGCTGACAGGTGGGGCCCGTCCCCCTGCACGTTGAACAGAAAATTCTGCCCTAGGAGTTTTCTGGCTAACATTTCCTGGGTAACTATTCAGATAAATCCCATGGAACTGCCTGAGATCTCCTACGCTAGCTCAGAGTCAGAGATACTTGTGAAGGGTCCCAGGAAGGAGAGGAATTCCCCATCGGAAGTTCAAGCTTTCCAGCCAATTTCCTTGGAGGTCAGTGCATTGGGACGTCCACTGGGTCCCGATGGGTATCCGTGTCCTACGTCTGGTTTCCGACGATCCACCGACTGTAAGATCTGGGCTTTGGTGATGGAGCAGATTCAATCATGGTTTTCGAAAGAGAACTGGATAATTATCTGAAGGGAGAAAAATGCAGGATTATGGGGAAAAGTCAGAGGAATGGAATTGGCTGAGTTGCTTTTGCAAAGAGCCAACATGGACATGATGCACTGAATGGCCTCCTTCTCTGCTGTAACTATGCTATGATTTTTTGACAATAATGATGGATGTTGTTGACTAATCACAGCAATAAATATCTATCAATTGGTCTACAATAGACGCAGACATGAGGCAAGGAAAAGCTTAACGGTGGAGAGCTTTAGGATCCATCAGGCAAAGTCACCATTTTCCTCCCACACATGCTACATATACCAAGTGACACACCTAAGTTATTCTTATACTGTACCCCAGCATGTTACTTCCTGAAAGAAGTCCATCTAACTTACATTTGAATAGATAAATACTGAATGCTTCCAATATTTGCACTAAGAGCCTGTTCCATAGAATACTACTCACTCACTGAAATACTGGACCTAATTTTAACTCTATGTAAGTTTTTTGAGTGAACTAAAATTTCACTCATTGTTTCTGTACATAAATTTACCATACCCACCCCACTCCCTCTTGATGTCCTGGCAATGCTGTTTTGTTCTACTGTTCTGGACAAGGTGAAGTAACTTTGCATGGTCTGTGCCAGACTTGCCCAACCCACTGCCTGCAATGGCCCTCCATATGGCTCCAGCATGGTTGTGAAAAATGCCGGTAAGACGGCTCAGTGCGTTTGGAGATTTCTTCAGGGGCCTACTCCTCCAATCACAGCCTGTTTTTCTCCCATATTTGCTGCTGATAGGTTCAACAATCATGTTCTGGCCACAGGAGGCCCATCAGTCTCACCACTCTGGCTTGGAAGGGGGTGGCAGAGGTGGTCAGTGCTAATGCTGCACATGAGTGGTCAGCCATTCAGCACAGAAAACGGTTGAATGATCTCATATATGCCTCCAGGGTAGAACTCCTTTGGTTGGCCCTTAAGCTATTAACTGATAAGTCAGCAGTCAGTCAAAAAATACTTCCTTTTTCTAATGCGTGAGTGAAAGGTTCCGCTTCAAAGTCTAAGCTCATGCTGCGAAGGAAACCGTGGACATTGTGTGGTGAGGACAGAAGTTGTTCAAAGAATAAAAAAACACTCTGCGCATCTAAGTTCTACACCAGCAAAAAGATGGAGAAGGTAAAACCTCTTTTTAATATGTAAACTATCACTTTTATTTTGATGACATGCTTACTCGTTCTGCATTTTTTTAGTACTGTTGAAGTAAATGCATGAGTCATTCTAGTTTCAGTAACTGGGGATTGTAAATACTGGACATAAGAATTAGAATTAACTGTTTAATTTACATTTCAGTTTTTACTAATTGCCAGTGTTCTATTTTCAGATATCTATTACCGAGTTTCCAGTCACCAGTGACAATAATTTGTACCTTGACATGCTTGATCCTTCACTGTTTGCAACACCCTGTGAAACATCAGGCATCAGAAACTTTGGGAAGGTTTTCATGCCCTGTTTTTATTCAGTTGTATTTGTGACAGGGCTTCTGGGGAATTCTTTGGTCATTGTGACATATGTTTACTATGAGAAGCTGAAGACCGTGACAGATGTCTACATGATGAATCTGGCGATTGCTGACTTGCTCTTTCTCTGCACCCTGCCATTCTGGGCAGTTGATGCATACACTGGATGGATTTTTGGAACTTATATGTGCAAAATTGTGAACGGGGCATACACTGTCAACTTCTACAGTTGCATGCTAATACTCACCTGTGTGAGTGTCAACAGGTACAAAGCCATTGTTCAAGCAACAAAAATGGTCAACAGTAAAAATAAAAGATTTCACAATAAGTTAGTTTGTGTAGGGGTTTGGGGATTCGCAATCATTTTGACTCTTCCAGAATTCATATTAAGTGAAGCATATACTGATATGTCTGATAAAACTATTTGTATTATGATGTATCCTTCCAATTCTGGCAGCATCATCAAAGTGGGAGTGTATGTAACACAAATGGTAGTGGGATTTCTGATATCCTTTGTGGCCATGATCATTTGTTACTCAATCATTGCAAAAACTCTGTTCCAGCAAAAGAGTTTTCAGAAGCATAAATCTTTAAAGATTATCATTGCAGTTGTAGTTGCATTTGTGATTTGTGAACTGCCATTCAACATTGTCTTGTTGATGCAAGCTCTACAGATCTTCAGTGAAGAAATCCCTAGTTGTGAATACACTGCAAATGTAGACTATGCAATTATTGTAACAGAGAGTATTGCATTTGTACATTGCTGTCTCAATCCTATTCTTTATGTATTTCTTGGAGTGAAGTTTAGAAATAACTTTCTGAAGATTTTAAAAGATGCTAGATGTATTAGTCAAAAACAATTGGCTGAGTATCTGAAAACTGAGTCTGAGACATCACAACCTGTATCGGGTTTATCTGAAACAACAAGTGTGCATCCTTTATAACAGATACTGGATGTATAATTGTAAATTTTAGATAATGGCACTAGAATTCCATAAGTGTTCTCCCGGTCCCCTCCCATAGCTTTGGAAGGACAACGACAATTCTGCTTTCTAAAAGTGGCCCACTAGGCACTCATGTGCCTGCTATGGCATTATAAAGACAACAACATTGCTATTGTCTACTTCTAATTCTGAACTCCTGTTCCTCTCCCACTTAATGTTCTTTACAAAATGCTTTATACTGTACATATACTAACTCAGTGATTGAAAAGTGGCTATACAGGGACTTGGCATCATAGGAATTTTTGTGCAGCTCATTAAGGGCCAGAATTTGGCCTGATTAGGGTTCCCCAATCTCTCCAACTTTGAAGGAAAAGCTGAAGAAACAACTTAAACTACAGATTTTACCAATTACACCTTTTTCTGAGTTCCACTGATTTAATGTCGAAGTTGTACCAGAAGATCAGGGTTTTGAACATGGCCACACTAGCTCAGTTAAGTTGAATTCCATGCTGTATAGGTTTCTTATTTACTATCTTTAAACCAAAATTAAGTAGTGTTTAATACCTATAAGTATAAAATGTGTTTAATTAAGTACAAGTATGTAACTACACACTTAAATATTTGTTCAATATGTCTAAGTTCACTAACGTCTCAATCCTATTCTTTCCGTATTTCTCGGCGTGAAGTTTAGATACAGTTTGTATTAGCCAAAAAATATTGGTTGCAGTTATGAAATATTGATGTGAGATATCACAGCCTGTGACAAGGGCATCTGACGTGGTTAAGAATGAAAGTTCAAGCATTTAAGTGAAATAGCAGCATTTGGAAAAGAGTCACTAATCCATATGTAATTTTTACGAATATTGACTGACCATTTTTATTTCAAATTTCTAACATTTGCTGTTGTGATTTTAGATGTATTTTTCTATAAATTATTTTGTATGTATTGTAATTCTGTGCTGTAACTTTTCTATGGTTCTAATTAAAAGCTCAAAATTGGGGAATTTTGAAAAACAAAACATTTTAAATAGCTTGCATTATTTTAAAGACATATTTTTGTTATAATTGCAATTATTTGCCTCCTTCTTTGATTCTTTACAGTGCAGTAATAACAGTGATTCTGCGTTTATCTCCTGAGTTTTGATATGGATTTTCTTTCCATAGGCTGTCTGTAGTGGATTATTACTTAACTGTATAACCTCACAAATTTGATTTTCTTGATAGTAATCTTACGGTTTAAAAACTGGATTACTTAATATTTTTTGTTTAAAAAATTTAAAAAAATCTCGTTTTGTTTTTGATTTATTGTTACTGTGACTTGGACTTGAATTTGACCACCTGCTACTGGGTCTGACCACCCAAAGTCTTTTGCCCTATACCACCAACCCCCTCTCCCCTTTCCTGTTGTCTGAGCAATTTAGCAACATGTATGGATTTTTCTCCTTGGCCTTGGCACATAATTCCATTATTACAGAAGGAAAGGAACAGCAGCACATGTCGGAGGGAAGAAGAATCGGGCATCATGCCAAAATGATGCATGACTTACCAGGTCCGATGAGGATTTCTGTGGGGAGCTCTGAACTGGAAGGATTTGCATCTGTGACCTGATCCATTTGGATCTCAAATCATGCTCTTCAGGATGCTCATCATCTGCTCTCTTGGCAGCAATGGAGGTAATCGCTGCCTTCAGATTTTCCAATTTAAGCTTCTCTCAGGCAGCTATGGACGATCTCTGAAACATACTCCAACAGGGGAGTATTGGCATGCATAGACCAGGTCACTGTTGCCTTTACAGCTCACTTGATGAGCTGTCACATCGCAGCCAGGCACCAGAGAGGAAAGGTCACAGCTCTTTGGGGTTGCTAGCTTCCCCATCAATGTTGGATATAATGTACCCTCTCATCTATGCACACGAAAGGGGTTCCATAAATATGCATGACACCATTTAGAAGATTCGGACCTCCTTGACCTCTTCAAGATCCATCTGACCTTAGCTGGAGAATCACCTGTAATGGCTTCTCTTCCTGTTCCTGCACTGTTAGTTTTGTTGTCCCCCAAGGATCTATCCTTGGCTCCCTCCTATTTCATATCTACATATTGCTGCTTGTTGACATCATCTGAAAACACGTCAGTTTCCACATGTACGTTGATGACATCCACCAACCCCACCTCTGTTTAAAACTCTCCACTGTCTCTAGATTGTCAAACTCCTTCTCCAACATTCAGTGCTGGATATGTAGAAATGTTCTATAAGTGAATACTAGGAAGACTGAAGCCATTGGTTTCTGAACGTGCGACAAATTCTGTTCCCTAGATACCAACTCGTGTTGTCCCTGGTCACTGTCTGAGACAGATTACACAACACTGAAGTCATATTTGACTCCAATTTGAGCATCTGACCTCATATCCATGCCACCACTAAACCTACTTACTTCCACTTTTGTAATTTTGCCTCTGCTTATAACCCTATAAGGGGAGGCGATGGTGTAGGATTGTCACTGGACGAGTAATCCAGAGACCCAAGGTAATGCTCTGGGGTCTGGGTTCAAATCTTGCCATGGCAGATAGTGGAATTTGAATTCAATAAAAATCTGGAATAAAAAGTCTAATGATGACCGTGAAACTATTGTCGATTGTTGTGAAAACCCATCTGGTTCACTAATGCCCTTTTGGGAGGGAAATCTGCCATCCTTACCTGGTCTGGCCTACATGTGACTCCAGATCGCAGCAAGGTGGTTGACTCTCAAATGCCCTCTGAAATGGCCTAGCAAGCCACTCAGTTATATCAAACTGCTACAAATTCTCAAAAAAGGAATGAAATCGGATGGACCACCCAGTATCGACTTAGGCAGCGGAAACTTCCTCCTTACTACATCCGGGGGCTAGTGTCAAAATTGAGAGAGCTGTCTCACAGACGAGTCAAGAAACAGCCTGACATAGTTATCCTCATGGAATCATACCTTACAGATAATGTCTCAGACACCACCATCACCATCCCTGGGTATGTCCTGTCCCACTGGCAGGACTGAGCCAACATAGGTGGCGGCACAATGGTATACTGTGGGAGGGAGTTGCCCTGGGAATCCTCAACATCAACTTTGGACCCATGAAGTCTCATGGCATCAGGTCAAACATGGGCAAGGAAACCTCCTGTGATTACTGTGTACCGCCCTCCCTCAGCCGATGAATCAATCCTCCTCCATGTTGAACACCACTTGGAGGAAGCGCTGAGGGTGGCTAGGGCGCAGAATGTACTCAGGGTGGGGGACTTCAATGTCCACCACCAAGAGTGGCTTGGTAGCACCGCTGCTGACTGAGCTGGCCAAGTCCTAAAGAATATAGCTGCTAGACTGAGCAAGCAGTAGATGGTGAGGGAACCAACAAGAGGGAAAAACATACTTGATCTCATCCTCTCCAACCTACCTGCCGCAGATGCATCTGTCCATGACAGTGTCAGCAGGAGTGACCACCGCACAGTCGTTGTGGAGATGAAGTCCTGGCTTCGCATTGAGGATACCCTCCATTGTGTTATATGGCACTACCACCATACTAAATGGGATAGATTTCGAACTAGCAACTCAAGACTGGGCATCCATGAGGCGCTGTGGGCCATCAGTAGCAGCAGAATTGTACTCAAACACAATCTGTAACCTCATGGCCTCCATATCTCTCACCTACCATTACCATCAAGCCAGGGGATCAACCCTGCTCAATGAAGAGTGCAGGAGGGCATGCCAGGAGCAGCACCAGGCATACCTTAAAAATGAGGTGCCAACCTGGTGAAGCTATAACATAGGACTGCCTGCGTGCTAAACAGCATAAGCAGCAAATGAGCGTCGGCTCATCCGACGCCTCAACAAGAAACTTTTTCTCTTTCTCTCAAGTGCTAAGGAACGCAAGCTCCAACAACTCATCGACACCAACACCCATCTAGGACCCTCCACCCCTGCCTGTCTGTCCCCACCCCATCTTCCAATCCCAAACCCAGCCGTGTATTCACTATACCCCCTGACCTTCCCCTCTCCGATGCTGAACGTTCAGTGCTCAGCAAAGGACTTAGTTTCATATCCTTACGCCCTCACCTCAATGAATTTCGGGCTCGGCATGATGCTGAACTCTTCTTCCGCCGTCTTCGTCTCCGGGCTCACTTCTTTGGACAGGAGTCCTCTCCCAGTTCAACGGATCCTTTTACCCATCTCCAATATTCTCCCTCCACCTGGACCCCTCCCTCTGGATTCTTACCTTCTCTTGATCTTTTCATTGAGAACTGTCGGCGCGACATTAGTCGTCTCAATTTCTCTGCTCCTCTCACCCATTCTAACCTGTTTCTCTCTGAACTTACTGCACTCCATTCTCTCAGGTCCAACCCTGACATTGTCATCAAACCCGCTGACAAGGGTGGTGCTGTTGTTGTCTGGCGCACTGACCTCTACCTCGCAGAGGCTGAGCGTCAACTCACAGACACTTCCTCCTACCTCTCCCTGGACCATGACCCCACCACTGAACATCAAGCCATTGTTTCCAGGACTGTCACTGACCTCATCTCCTCTGGGGATCTCCCTCCCACAGCTTCCAACCTGATAGTCGCCCAACCTCGGACGGCCCGCTTCTATCTCCTACCCAAAATCCACAAACAGAACTGCCCCGGTAGACCGATCGTCTCAGCTTGCTCCTGCCCCACAGAACTCATTTCTCGTTATCTTGACTCCCTTCTCTCTCCCCTTGTCCAGTCCCTTCCCACCTACATCCGTGATTCCTCTGACACCTTACGTCACATCAACAATTTCCAGTTCCCTGGCCCCAACCGCTTCCTCTTCACCATGGACGTCCAATCCCTCTACACCTCCATCCCCTGACGGCCCTTAGCTTCTTCCTCGAACAGAGGCCCGAACAATCCCCATCCACCACTACTCTCCTCCGTCTGGCTGCACTTGTTCTCACGCTGAACAATTTCTCCTTCAACTCCTCTCACTTCCTCTAAATAAAAGGTGTGGCTATGGGTACCCGCATGGGCCCCAGCTATGCCTGTCTCTTTATGGGGTATGTGGAACATTCCTTGTTGCAGTCCTACTCCGGCCCCCTTCCACAACTCTTTCTCCGGTACAACGATGATTACTTCGGTGCCGCTTCATGCTCTCGTTGGGACTTGGAAAAATTTTATTAATTTTGCTTTACAATCTCCACCCCTCCATCATTTTCACGTGGTCCATCTCTGACACTTCCCTTCCCTTCCTTGACCTCTCTGTCTCAATCTCTGGTGATAGACTGTCCACCAATATCCATTACAAACCCACCGACTCCCACAGCTATCTCGACTACAGCTCCTCACACCCCGCTTCCTGTAAGGACTCCATCCCATTCTCTCAGTTCCTTCGCCTCCGTCGCATCTGTTCCGATGATGCTACCTTCAAAAACAGTTCTTCTGACATGTCCTCCTTCTTCCTTAACCGAGGTTTTCCACCCACGGTCGTTGACAGGGCCCTCAACCGTGTCCGGCCCATCTCCCGCGCATCCGCCCTCACGCCTACTGCTCCCTCCCAGAAACATGATAGGGTCCCCCCTGTCCTCACTTATCACCCCACCAGCGTCCGCATTCAAAGGATCATCCTCCGCCATTTCCGCCAACTCCAGCATGATGCCACCACCAAACACATCTTCCCTTCACCCCCCACCTATCGGCATTCCGTAGGGATCGTTCCCTCCGGGACACCCTGGTCCACTCCTCCATCACCCCCTACTCCTCAACCCCCTCCTATGGCACCACCCCATGCCCACGCAAAAGATGCAACACCTGCCCCTTCACTTCCTCTCTCCTCACCGTCCAAGGACCCAAACACTCCTTTCAAGTGAAGCAGCATTTCACTTGCATTTCCCCCAACTTAGTCTACTGCATTCGTTGCTCCCAATGTGGTCTCCTCTACATTGGAGAGACCAAACGTAAACTGGGCGACTGCTTTGCAGAACACCTGCGGTCTGTCCGCAAGAATGACCCAACCTCCCTGTCGCTTGCCATTTTAACACTCCACCCTGCTCTCTTGCCCACATGTCTGTCCTTGGCTTGCTGCATTGTTCCAGTGAAGCCCAACGCAAACTGGAGGAACAACACCTCATCTTCCGACTAGGCACTTTACAGCCTTCTGGACTGAATACTGAATTCAACAACTTTAGGTCGTGAGCTCCCTCCTCCATCCCCACCCCCTTTCTGGTTTCCCCTTCCTTTTTTTCCCCAATAAATTATATAGATTTTCCTTTTCCCACCTATTTCCATTATTTAAAAAAAAATTTTTAAAAAATATTTTATGCTCTCCCCACCCCCACTAGAGCTATACCTTGAGTGCCCTGCCATCCATTCTTAATTAGCACATTCGTTTAGATAATATCACCAACTTTAACTTTAACACCTATGTGTTCTTTTGTTCTATTGTTGTTGACATCTTTTGATGATCTGCTTCTATCACTGCTTGTTTGTCCCTTCAACCACACCCCCACTCCACTTCTCTCTCTCTCCGCCCCCCCACACACACATCTTAAACCAGCTTATATTTCAACTCTTTCTTGGACTCGAACTCAAGTTCTGTCAAAGGGTCATGAGGACTCGAAACGTCAACTCTTTTCTTCTCTGCCGATGCTGCCAGACCTGCTGAGTTTTTCCAGGTAATTCTGTTTTTGTTTTTGTTTTGGATTTCCAGCATCCGCAGTTTTTTTGTTTTTATATAAGTGACAGACAGAGCTAAGCGATTGCACAACCAATGGATCAGATTTAATCTCTGCAGTCCCGCCAGTCGTGAATGGTGGTGGACAATTAAACAGCTCACTGGAGGAGGAGGCTCCACAAATATTCCCATCCTCGATGATGGAGGAGCCGAGCAGATCAGTGCAAAAGATAAGGCTGAAGCATTTGCTACCATCTTCAGCCAGAAGTGCCAAGTAGATGATCCACCTCGGCCTCCTCTGGAGGTCCCCAGTATCACAGATGCTAGTCTTCAGCCAATTTGATTCACTCCACGTGATATCAAGAAATGGCTGAAGGCACTGGATACTGCAAAAGCTATGAGCCCTGACAATATTCCAGCAATAATACTGACGACTTGTGCTCCAGAGCTTGCCGTGCCCCTAGCCAAACTGTTCCTGTACAGCTACAACACTGGCATCTATCCGGCTATGTGGAAAATTGCCCAGATATGTCCTGTACACAAAAAGCAGGACAAATCCAACCCGGCTAATTATAGCCCCACCAGTCTACTCTCCATCATCAGTAAAGTTATAGAAGGGGTCATCAATAGTGCTATCAAGTGGCACTTGCTTAGCAATAACCTGCTCACTGATGCCCAGTTTGGGTTATGCCAGGACCACTCAGTTCCTGACCTCATTACAGCCTTGGTTTAAACATGGACAAAGAGCTGAACTCTGGGAGGTGAGGTGAGAGTGACTGCCCTTGAGGTCAAGGCAGCATTTGACAAGTGTGGCATCAAGGAGCCCTAGCTAAACTAGAGTTAATCGGAATCAGGGGGAAAACTCTCCACTGGTTGGAGTCAAACCTAGCACAAAGGAAGCTGGTTGTGGTTGTTAGAGGTCAGTCATCTCAGCTCCAAGACATCATTGCAGGAGTTCCTCAGGGTAGTGTCCTCAGCCCAACCAGCTTCAGCTGCTTCATCAATGACCTTCCTTCCATCATAAGGTCAGAAGTGGGGATGTTCGCTGATGATTGCACAATATTAGCACCATTCGCGACTCCTTAGATACTGAAGCAGTCTATGTCCAAATGCAGCAAGACCTGGACAATATCCAGACTTGGGCTGACAAGTGGCAAGTAACATTTCCACCACACAAGTGTCAGGCAATGACCATCTCCAACAAGAGAGAATCCAACCATTGCCCCTTGATGTTCAATGGCATGACCATTACTGAATCCCCCACTATCAACATCCTAGGGGTTACCATTGACCAGAAACTGAACTGGACTAGCCGTATGCATACTGTGGCTACAAGAGCAGGTCAGAGGCTAGGAATAATGTGACGAGTAACCCACCTCCTGAAACCCCAAAGCCTCTCCGCCATCTACAAGGCACAAGTCAGGAGTGTGATGGAATACTCCCCACTTGCCTGGATGAGTGCAGTCCCCACAACACTCAAGGAGCTTGACACCATCCAGGACAAAGCAGCCCACTTGATTGGCACCACATCCACAAACATTCACTCCCTCCACCACCGACGCACAGTAGCAGCAGCGTGTACCATCTACAAGATGCACTGCAGGACTTCACCAAGGCTCCTTCGGCAGCACCTTCCAAACTCATGACCACTACCATCTAGAAGGACAAGGGCAGGAAATAGCTGGGAAAACCACCATCTAGAAGTTCCCTTCCAAGTCACTCATCGTCCTGACTTGGAAATATTTCACTGTTTCTTCACCGTCGCTGGGTCAAAATCCTGGAACTCCCTTCCTAACAGCACTGTGGGTGTGCCAACAACACATAGACTGCAGCGGTTCAAGAAGGCAGTTCACTACCACCTTCTCAAGGGCAACTAGGGATGGGCAATAAATGCTGGCCCAGCCAGCAAAGCTCACATCCCATGAATGAATAGAAAATACGCCTCATCCATGTCTCTGTTACCTCTAGACTTGGCTATGCCAATGTACCCTTGGCTGGCCTCCCAAATTCCACCCTCTGTAAACTTGAGGCCATCCAAATCTCTGCTGTCTGTGTCTCAACTCACACCAAGTCCCATTCACCCACCACTCCTTTGCTTGCTGATCTACGCTGGTTCGCAGTTAAGCAATGTCTTAATTTTTAAATTCTCGTTTGCGTTTTCAAATCTCTCCATGGCCTCACCCTTTTTACTTAGTGTCACAAATAATAGTTCTGGCAAGCGTAGGACCTGCACACCCAGGAGTAGTGCCTCTTGTCTTCCAATGCTTCCGGCAGGGCTGCATCATTGAAGTTATGTGTCCTTCGCATAGGGCTATCAATTACAATTAAATGCATTCCTGGTGGTTTCATCACATGACTTTCCCATATGCTACAGCCATTAGTCGGCCAACACATCCTTGTGACGTACTGCCTTTCTATGCCAATTTGAAAGTAAAAAGACTCATTGTACTTGATCAGTGGGCTTGCGCATGAGTAGGGGAAAGACCCCATGCTGAGTGAGACACAGCCAGAGTGAGTGCGGGTATTGGCAATTTGGTGCACAGTGGCAATTTGGTGCATAGGGGAAGAGGTGCTCTTTGTATTTTTTCTTTGCTATCCAATTTCTTAAATCTTCAGAGAGTGGTCTTGCCCAACTGCAGCAGTATAGGCTACAAGGGAGAGAAATGACTGGTGAGTAGTGGGTAAGGTCGGGTAAGTATTTACTACTTTTATCGTTTATAGTTTAAGGTCTTTTTTGTGTATATTCTGTAGTAATGAGGATTAGGAAAGAAGGGCCCTAGAGTAATTGATTTAAAAGGTTTAGTTTAAAGGGATAAGTCATGGCAGGAGAGCTCAAAACCGTGGTGTGCTCCTCGTGCTCCATGTTGGCAGCAGGAACAGTTTCAGTGCCTGGGACCACCAACATGTGTGCTAGAAGTGTGTCCAGCTGCAGCTCCTGGAAGCTTGGGTTTCAGAGCTGGAGCAGCAGCTGGGGACATTGTGGAGCATCCATGAGTCTGAGAGCTTCGTGGATAGCACGTTTAGAGAGGTGATCACAACGTAGCTGAAGGGACTTGAGGAAGGAAGAGAATGGGTGATCACCAGGCAGTCCAAGAGAAACAGGCAGGTAGTTCAGGAGTCCCCTGGGGTCCTGCTCGCAAATTGGTATTCCATTTTGGAGGCTGATGAAGGTGCTGTTTCCTCCAGTGAGTGAAGACAGAGCCAAGCTTCTGGCACCATAAGCAGCCTGTCTGTACAGGAGTGGAGGAAGAGAGGAAGAGTAATAGTAATAGGGGATTCTATAGTCAGGGGAACAGACAGGCACTACTGTGGCCATCAACATGACTCCAGGATGGTGTGTTGCATCCCTGGTGCCAGGGTCCGGGATGTCACTGAACAGCTGCAGGGCATCCTGAAGGAGAAGGGTGATAAGGCAGAGGTCATGGTACATGTTGGTACCAATGATGTGATAGAAAGAGGGATGAAGTCTTGCATCAAGAATTCAGGGAGTTAGGCAGTAGACTGAAAAGCAGGACCTCTCGAGTTGTCATCTCTGGATTTTCCCAGTGCCACGTGCTAGCGAGCACAGGAATAGGAGAATAGTGCAGAATACGTGGCTTAAGAGTTGGTGCAGGAGGGAGGGTATTAGATTCCTGTATCACTGGGACCATTTCTGGGGAAGTTGGGACCTGTACAAGCAGGACGGTCTACATCTGAACCAGAGTGGGACTAACATCCCTGCAGGCAGGTTTGCTAGTGCTGTTGGAAGGAGTTTAAACTAATTTGGCAGGGGGAGGGGTCACAGAATGTTAGCAGAATAGGGATAAATCATAATATAGTAAAACAAACAAGCCAGAGGGAGTATAGCTGCATTAAGTTTCAAGGGAGTAAGGCAAGACTGGATGGCCTCTACTTTAATGCCAAGATAATTACAGCTAAAACGGATGAGTTAAGGGGGAGGATTGACACATGGAATTGTGACGTAGTAGCCATCACAGAGACATGGTTGAGGGAGGGGGAAGGATTGGCAGCTCAACATTCCAGGATATAGAATCTTCAGGCGAGACAGGGGAAGGGGTAAAAGAGGCGGCGGCATTGCATTATTAGTTAAGGAGTCAGTTACTGCAGTAGGGAGAGATGATATCTTGGAGGAGGCATTGGATGAAGCTTTGTAGGTAGAGCTTAGGAATAAAAAAGGGGCAGCCACATTGTTAGGTGTTTATTATAGACCCCCCCCCAAGATAGTCAGCAGGAAATTGAGGAGCAAATATGTGCACAATTTGCGGAGGTGTGTAAAAACAATAATAGGGTAATTATATTAGGTGATTTCAAGTTTCCCAGCATTAATTGGGATAAACATAGTGTTAAGGGTTTGGATGGAGTGGATTTCTTGAAATGTGTACAGAACTTTTTAGGTCAATACGTAGAGGGTCCAACAAGGGGACGGTGCAGTGCTGGACCTAATTCTGGGGAATGAAGCAGGACAGATGGCTGAGGTGGTGATGGGGGAGCATTTTAATGATAGCGACCACAACATGGTACAATTTAAGTTTGTTATGGACAAAGAGATAGACAAGTTGCAAAAAAATGTTTTGGACTGGGAGAGGATTTTAGTAAAACAAGGCAGGATCTGTCCAAAGTAGACTGGGAACAGCTACTTGTGGGGAAATCTATAGAAGAGCAGTAAGGGCATTCAAAAAGGAAATGGGGAGGGTACAGGCTCAACATGTTCCCTCTAGGGTGATAGGAAGGAGTAACAAGCCCAGAGAACCATGGATGCCCAGAAATATTCAGGATACGATGAGAAGGAAAAGAGAGGCTTTTAGCAGGTACAAGGGGAGCAAATCAACAGAGGCATTAGTGGAGTACAGGGTGGAATTTAAGAAAGCAATTAGGAGAGCAGAGAGGGGATATGAGAAAGCACTGGCTGGTAAAAGTAGGGAAAATCCCAAGATAATCTATAAGTTTATCAATGGGAAGAGGATAACCAGGGAAAGTGCAGGGCCCATTAGGGACCAATGGGGCAATCTATGGATGGAGCCAGAGGACATCGGTAGAGTGTTGAACGAATACTTCACATCCGTCTTCACCCATGAGAATGAGGATGAAGGTATGGAGCTCGGGCAGAGAGACTGTGAGGTTCTTGAGCAAATTTATACAGGGAGTGACAAGGTATTGAAGGTGCTGGCAGGCTTAAAAGTGGACCAGTTGATTTGTGTCCCAGACTGCTGAAGGAGGCAAAGGAGGAGATTGCAGGAGCTCTGACCCAAATTTTTAATTCCTCTCTAGCTACGGGGGAAGTGTCAGAGGATTGGAGAACAGCTAATGTGGTTCTGCTATTTAAGAAGGGTTGTAGAGATAAGTCAGAGAACTACAGACCAGTGAGTCTCACGTCAGTGGCAGGGAAACTATTGGAGAAAATTCTGAAGGAGAGAATCGATCTCCACTTGGAGGCAAGGTTTGATCAGGGATAGTCAACATGGCTTTGTCAGAGGGAGGTCATGCCCAACAAATTTGATTGAATTTTTTGAGGAGGTGACTAGGTGTGTAGATGAGGATAGTGCAGTTGATGTAGTTTATATGGATTTCAGCAAAGCCTTTGACAAGGTCCCACATGGGAGACTTATAAAAAAGGCAAATGCACATGGGATACAGGGTAATTTGATAAGGTGGATTCAAAATGAGCTTAGTTGTAGGAGACAGAGGGTGATGACAGAACGCTGCTCTAGTGACTGGAAGCCCGTATCCAGTGGCGTACCACAGGGATCTGTGTTGGGTCCCCTATTATTCGTCATTTATATAAACGACATAGATGACTATGTGGGGGGGTGGGGGGAGGATTAGTAAGTTTGCGGATGACACAAAGATTGGCCGGGTGGTTAACAGTGAGGTTGAGTATCTTGGACTACAGGAAGATATGGATGGGATGGTCAAATGGGCAGATAAGTGGCAGATGGAATTTAACCCTGCAAGTGATACACTTTGGAAGGAGTAATTTGACAAGGAAGTATTCAATGAACAGCATGACACGAGGAAGTTCTGAGGAACAAAGGGATCTTGGCGTGTATGTCCATAGATCTCTGAAGGCGGAGGGGCATGTCAGTGGGGTGGTAAAAGGGGCATATGGGACACTTGTCTTTATCAATCGAGGCATTACAAAAGTAGGGAGGTCATGTTGGAGTTGTATAGAACCTTGGTGAGGCCACAGCTGGAGTACTGTGTGCAGTTCTGGTCGCCACATTATAGGAAGGATGTGATTGCACCGGATGGGGTGCAGAGGAGATTCACCAGGATGTTGCCTGGGATGAAACATTTAAGTTATGAAGGGAGGTTAGATAGACTTGGGTTGTTTTCATTGGAGCAGAGAAGACTGAGAGGCGACCTGATCGAGGTGTACAAGATTATGAGGGGCATGGACAGGGTGGATAGGGAGCAGCTGTCCCTCTTAGTTGAAGGGTCAGTCACAAGGGGGCATAAGTTCAAGGTGAGGGGCAGGAGGTTGAGGGGGATGTGAGGAAAACCTTTTTTACCCAGAGGGTGGTGACGGTCTGGAATGTGCTGCCTGGGAGGGTGGTGGAGGCGGGTTGCCTCACATCCTTTAAAAAGTACCTGGATGAGCACTTGGCACCTCATAACATTCAAGGTTATGGGCCAAGTGCTGGTCAATGGGGTTAGGTAGGTAGGTCAGGTGTTTCTCACGTGTCAGTGCAGACTCGATGGGCCGATGAGCCTCTTCTGCACTGTGTGATTCTGTGATTGCCCAAATGGATGATGCTTGACTGTCAACCAAACAGCCTTTTACCTATTTTTAATATTTTTATATCTGGTGAAGAGAAATGTTCAAAGAAAATGAAAAAATAATCTTTCTTAATGTTTCAATGATATTTCTCCAGGGTTGTACACAGCAGTGTCTGGGAGATTGATCTTCAGTTCCTGGAGACTTAAGGCCAATCTTGGAGGGTTAGCAACCTTACTCATGGATGGAACCCTGTCCTCTGGGCACAGATAGCACTTGAATGGTCAAAATTGTGTCCTGAACAGTGCATTGAAAAGGCTGAAAATAAGTTTCTTGGAAGTTCAGCTGCCAATATACCCATTTTACATGGGTTTTACATCAATGCTCGCAATAATGAGTATGCAAATAAGCTTACCTGCAAACTCGCATGTAACTCCCTCAGTTGGCCACTGGTAGGCACAACGATTTTCTTAATTACAATTAGGAAGGTTCAGACCATCGTTTTTGCCTCAACCACTAACAGAAATTAATTACACAGCCTCACAAGTCTCTGTGTAAAGAGGTTTCTCCTATTCTCTATGTTAAATCTCTAAGATTTACAATTGCATTCCTAGCCCCTCGATCTAGACACCTCAGCCACAGGAAACAGTCTGCTTGTATCCTGTGGATAATTTTTTTTTTAAAACAGGAATCCCAACTAGGAGACGGCCTGATTGGCAGGTCTGGCTCTCAGTCAGACAAGGAACAATCCAGAGGACACCAGGAACATTTAAAATACTTGTTGCTGCATTAGTGGGAGTGTATGTCTGATCTCCGACCCAGGGGCCTTGGGTAGCGGTATGGAATTGGGAGGCCAGGGAAGCAGGTTTGTTTGAGGTCAGAGCCGGGGAGGGGTGGAGGGAAGCACTACTGCTCCACCTGGCTCGCATGCAGTGCTGGAAGGGCATTTATATTTTCCCCAAAACAGTCCTCTCCTTCCTGGATTTTGGGGGGTGGAGGTGGGTAGTGGAGGGTGCCAGGAAAACCTAGCTGGCCAGCATTAAACATTGAAAAAAAGGTTAAAAGTGGTGCCCCCAGCCTCATTATAATGTTTGAATGGACAACCTCCCTCTTGGAAGGGGGGTGGTTGCCCATTCCCTGCTCCATTTCTGTTAAATGTGGAAGTGGCTGGGCAGGTTGGCAGCAGGTTGGGGTTGGGTGTGAAATGTAAAAAAATTTTACATCACACTCAACCCTACCCCATCTGTTTTTTGCGGGGGAGGTGGATAATAGTTATCACCTTGTTCTCTAATATGATTCTCTTTAGTAAAGACCCAAGTAAAGTACTCCACTATTAGTCTAACATTGATTCCATGCAAAATAATATTATTAATTACTAGTGGTAAATCTGAAGATAATCAGTACAGCAAAAAACATTGTAAACAATTGTCAAAATGGCTTTAGGTCGACACTGCTACCTGATCATTCTTCTTGGTTTCTTTGAGTGACAAACCAGGCCAACTATAATTAACCATACAATGTTCTGTACCCAAACTTCAGGAACATTTGATAAAGTTCCATAGGGAGAGGCAGTGGCGTAGTGGTATTATTACTGGACTGGTAATCCAGAAACCCAGGATAATGATCTGAGGACCTGGGTTTGAATACCACCACAGCTGATGGTGAAATTTGAATTCAATAAAAATCATGAAACCGTAAAAACCCATCTGGTTCGCTGCCGTCCTCACCTGGCCTGGCCTGCATGTGACTCCAGATCTGCAGTAATGTGGTTGACTCTTAAATGGCCTAGCAAGCCACTCGGTATCAAACCGGAAATGACAAAGGCAAACCCAGCCCTGCGACCCTGCAAAGTCCTCTTCACTAACATCTGGGGGCTAGTGCCAAAATTGGGAGAGCTGTCTCACAGACTAGTCAAGCAATAGCTTGACATCCCTGAGTATGTCCTGTCCCATCCAGCAGAGGTGGCAGCGCAGTTGGGAGGGAGTTGCCCTGGGAGTGTTCAATATCGACCCTGTGAAATCTCAAGGCATCAGGTCAAACACGGGCAAGGAAAGCTCCTGCTGATTACCACTAACCATCTCCCTCTCAGCTGATGAATCAATAATCCTCCACAATGAAGACTACTTAGAGGAAGCACTGAGGGTGGCATGGGTGCAGAATGTACTCTGGGTGGGAGAATTCAACGTCCGTCACCAAGGGTGGCTTGGTAGCACCTCCACAGACAGAGTTCGTATAGCTTCTAGACTGGTTCTGCGACAGGTGGTGGGGGAACCAACAAGAGGGAAAAACATACTTGACCTCATTCTCACCAACCTACTTGCCTCAGATGTACCTGTCCATAACAGTATCAGTAGGAGTGACCACTGTACAGTCATTGTGGAGATGAAGTCCTGTCTTCACATTGAGGATACCCTCCATTGTGTTGTGTGGCACTACCACTGTGCTAAATAGGATAGATTTTGAACAGATCTAGCAACTCAGGACTTGGCATCCATGAGGCACTGTGGGCCACTGGCTGCAGCACAGGTGTACTCAATTACAATCTGTAACCTCATTGCCTGGCATTTCCCCCACTCTAACATTATGACCAAGCCAGGGGATCAACCCTGCTTCAATGAAGAGTGCAGAAGGGCATGCCAGGAGCAGCACCAGGCATACCTAAAAATGGGTTGTCAACCTGGTGAAGCTACAACACAGGACTACTTGCGTGCCAAACAGCATAGACAGAGCTAAGTGTGTCCACAACCAACGGATCAGATCTAAGCTCTGCAGTCCTGCCACACCCAGTCTTGAATGGTGGTGGACAATTAAACAACTCAACAAACACACAAAACAAAATCTCCATCCTCAGTGATGGAGGAGCCAGCACATCAGTGCAAAAGAAAAGGCTGAAGCATTTGCAATAATCTTCAGACAGAAGTACCAAGTGGATGATCCATCTTGGTTTTATATATATATCAATATGTATATATCATATATATATATATGTGTGTATCATATATATATATCATATATATATATATAAATTTACAAAACAATTTTATGACAGCACAGCAACAGTTAGGTTTGTGACAGCAAGCAACCGGAAATTACTCAAAAGCAGCAGTTCCTTCCTTGATCTTCAACTTATAAAACAAAGTCACCTCTGGGTGTGATTTCAACTTACCTGGAGCATGCAGCAGTGAAGTATTCTAAAATTCCAAAGGCTGACATTGTGGTAAGTTTTCACATAGATTGCTTTCAATACTGATTCTTAAAAAGCATGCATTAAAAACCTTTATTGTTAAAATATAACTATGATTAGCATATTTTTATTTAATTTGAAATCGGTAAGTGACAAAACAAGGACTAAGTGCCTTTGGAGAAAAGTAAGAATTAAATTTTGGAAATAATCCTGCATAAAAATGTTTGGAAAAGAAAACTGTTAGGATTAACATTTACTATCAGGTTATTCGAATAAATCCTAATTTTATTTTTGGTTAATGAAATAATTGTACATGCCACTGGAACAGGCAAGTCAGAATTTATCCCTGTACATCACAAGGATCTGTGCTTTATTTCAGTTGTATTCTGTAGACCCAATTTCTGGTTTCCAATTATGACAGACAGCTATGAATATTACGAAGAAAACATCACACTTCCCATTCAACTTGCTGTAACATTTTGTGAGAATACCGAAGTTGATGATTTCAAAGGGGTTTTTATGCCCTGTTTTTATTCAGTTGTATTTGTGACAGGGCTGCTGGGGAATTCCCTGGTCATTGTGACATATGTTTACTATGAGAAGCTGAAGACCGTGACAGATGTCTACATGATGAATCTGGCGATTGCTGACTTGCTCTTTCTCTGCACCCTGCCATTCTGGGCAGTTGACGCATACACTGAATGGATTTTTGGAACTTTTATGTGCAAAATTGTGAACGGGGCATACACTGTCAACTTCTACAGTTGTATGTTAATACTGACCCATGTAAGTGTGAACAGGTACAAAGCCATTGTTCAAGCAACAAAAATGCTCAACAATAAAAATAAAAAAGAGCACAGTATGTTCATTTGTGTAGGGGTTTGGGTATTTACACTCATTTTGACTCTTCCAGAATTCATATTAAGTGAAGCATATACTGATATGTCTGATAAAACTATCTGCATTATGATGTATCCTCCCAAATCAGGCAACATAATCAAAGTGGGAGTGCATATAACACAGATGGTAGTGGGATTTCTGATACCCTTTGTGGCCATGAGCCTTTGCTACTCAATCATTGCAAAAACTCTGCTCCAAGCTAAGGGGTTTCAGAAGCATAAATCATTAAAGATTATCATTGCAGTTGTAGTTGCATTTGTGTTTTGTGAACTGCCATTCAACATTGTCTTGTTAATTAAAACTCTACAGATCATCAAGCAAGAAATCTCTAGTTGTGAATACACTGCAAATGTAGACTATGCAATTATTGTAACAGAGAGTATTGCATTTGTACATTGCTGTCTCAATCCTATTCTTTATGTATTTCTTGGAGTGAAGTTTAGAAATAGCTTTCTGAAGATTTTAAAAGATGTTGGATGTATCAGTCAAAAACAATTGGATGGGTATCTGAAAACTGAGTGTGAGACATCACGTCCTGTGTCGGGTATATCTGAAACAACAACTATGTATCCTCTATAAAATAATAAAGATATATAAGAATGCATAATAGTAAATTAAATAAGTGTAAACTGATGAAACAGCATAAATTGTTGTTTTTACCCATTTTTTCCTGATTTTCTCTGATTCACTGCTGTGTTATACCAAAATTAACCTAGCTGGTTCAAGTTCAATTCTATGGTGTACATATTTATTTCTTATTATCTGTGTGTATAAAATGTTGTTTAATTTGTTTAAGCACAAATATATATTTCTGTAATAAAATACTCAACAAGATTTTTTTTCCATCTGATGTGTTTTAAAAATCATACTAAGTTTTCTGTTTAACTTCTTACAAATGCAAAACTTTGTTCAACCAAGTGTAGAGCAGAAATGCCGGTATAGGCTTGTTGGGCCAAATGGTCTGTTTTTGTGCTATAAATTGTATGTAATTCAACCATTTCACAGCAGGAAAATAGTGACCACATCCCAACTACTTATTCTTTAGCACACAAAAACAGTGACAGGTACGAGGATAATGGCTTTGGCTTTGACAGCTAATAATTCTTGATTCAACCATGCGATCTAATGGTTGATAAAATTTCATCTAATGCTA